>NC_057350.1:89142001-89473390 GCF_016509475.1 Prionailurus bengalensis | reverse complement strand
ATGAGCTATCAAGGCATGAAAAGACTTGAAGGAATCTGTATGTATGTATGTATGTATGTATGTATGTATTTTATTTTTGAGAGAGACAGAGAGAGAGAGCAAGAGCAAGTGAGCTTGAGTGAGGTAGAGGGACAGAGAGAGGGAGACACGGTATCTGAAGTAGGCTCCAAGCTCTGAGCTCTCAGCACAGAGCCTGACATGGGGCTTGAACTCATGAACCACAAGATCATGACCTGAGCTGCAGTCAGACACTAAACAGACTGAGCCACCCAAGTGCCCCAGACTTAGAAGAACCTTAAATATGTGTGACTAAGTGAGAGAAACCAATATCAAAAGAGTATATACTTTATGATTCCAACAATAGGATATTCTTTGAAAGGCAAAACTATGGAGTTAATAAAAAGATCAGTGGTTACCAGGGGTTAGTAGGGAAGGAGGGATGAATTGGTTGAGCACAGAGGATTTTTAGGGCAAAAAAACTATTCTGTCTGATACTATAATGATGGATACATTAATTCATTAGTTAATGGCTATTATATGTTAGTCCAAACTCCTCGAATGTACAACACCAAGAGTGAACCACATTGTAAACTATAGACTTGGGATGATAATATGGTGTAATATAGATTCATTGATTATTTTAAAATGTGCTACTCTGATGAAGAATATTGATAGTAGGGCAGACTGTGAGTATGTGGGAGCAGAGAGTATACGAGAACTCTGTGTACTTTCTGCTCAATTTTGCTATTACCTTAAAACTGCTCTAGGGGTGCCTGGGAGGCTCAGCTGGTTAAGTATCTGACTCTTGATTTTTGTTCAGGTTACGATCTCACAGTTGGTGGGATCAAGCCCTGTGTAGGGCTCTGCGCTGTCAGGGTAGAGCCTGCTTGAGATCCTCTCTCTCCCTCGCTCTCCCTCTCTCTCCCTCTCTCTCAAAATAAATACATAAACCTTAAAAAAACTTCTAAAAATCATCTATTAAAAAATAATGTATGCACAAAAGAAGAAACAAAAACCATCTAAATTCTACCATCCAGCAATTACCACTGCTCACTTTAGCATACATCGTTATATCATTTATTCAGTGATTATCAGGGAGAACCTAACATTTATCAGGTATCGTTCCAGGCATTGTGGCTACAGCAATGATTCCAACAGACAAAAGTCTTTATCCAGTGGAGCTTCTATTCCACCTGGGATGGAAGAAGACTCAGAAAATAAAGGAAGTGAATAAGTAAATGATATAGTATCTTAGATGTTAATAAATGCTTTGAAGGAATACAAGCGAGGAAAGGGGATGGTGAAGAGAAAGGAATAGGAGAGGTGTTCCTATTTTAAATAGAGCATTTCAGGAAGTGCCCATTTTTGACATTTGAGGAAAAACCTGAAGGAGGCGTGAAAATGAGTCATGTGGATATTTCAGGTAGGGCATTTGGGGCAGAAGGAACAGCAAATGATGGTTATGAGGTTTCAGAAACAAGAACAACACAGAGGCAAGTGTAGCTGCAGGAAAGTGAGTAAGGGAAAGCTTTGTGGAAGGTGGTCATAATGATAAGGGTTCACCACATCAGGTAGGACCCTGCAGGCATGGGGATAGTTGGGTTTTTGTGTCTTTGTTTTTGTTTCTTTTTGGAGTAGAAGTCATAGGAGAGAATTTTGTATAGAAGAGTTATGTGTTCTGACTTAGATTTTAATATGATCTCTCTGGTTGCTCTTTAGAGAATAGTGAGTGGAAAATGGTTAAGACAGGGAGTACAGGCAATATGGGAAGAAAGTTAAAACTGGTTATTTTAATAACCCAGATGAGCCACAGGGTTGGCTTGGATCAGGGTGATAGCAGTGGAGGTGCAAAGAAGTGGTCAGATGTTGGGCAGATTGTGAAAGAGGCCTGCCAGTGTTTACCAGTGGATAGAATGTGGGATATGAAAACTAACGTGGAGACAGGAGGCCTTCAGGGTTTTGTGGGAATCTCTAAGTCTGGAGATGAGGTAGACTTTGAAAGAAGCAGATTTTATGGGGACCAAGACCGGAGGAGTCTGGTACTGGACACATTCAGTTTGAGACTTTTCCCATGTCAGTGGAGATTTAGATGTATGTGTTTGGAGCATAGGAAGAGATGTGGACTGGGGTATTCGTTTGGTAGTTGTTTACTTAAATGTGGTGTTTAAAGCCAGGAGTCTGGTCGAGATCACATTGAACTGGTACAGAAGGAATGTTAATGTATTGAGTCCTTGATCCCTCCAACAGAGAGAAAAGGTGCGAAAGGAATTTCTTTATCTATATGTATTTTAATGTAATAATCTTCTCACATGGTGTTTTAGCTTGCTTTGTTTTACTTAGCAATTATATCATGAGCATTTTCCCATTTTATGGAAATGGGACAATATGACCTTTTAAAAAACAAATTGGAAGTTTATTTTCCTAACAAAGAGTTGATACAATACCACTTTTAGTGGCTATCTTATGAATGTATTATAAGACCTGCAACCAACCCCCTACTGTCTAGTTTATGAGTTGCTTATAATTTTCCCATAACATATTCAATGAATACTCCTATGCACATTTATAAAATATGTCTTCATTTCTGTAAGATAAATTTCTAGAGTGGAATTGTTGAATTGTTTTTTGATTTTTTTCAAATTTCTTTCTCCAGAAAAGCTATAACAAGAAATTATTAGAAAAAAATGCTATTTCTTTATACCTTCCCCAAACCATTTTATAACAAGCTCTATAATCTTTGCCAATCTGATAGGTGAGAATGGTGAAAAAACAGTTTTATTATATCACTTTGGTATTTTTTTATGATTAATAATGTAGTTGAGTATCTTTTCATGTTTATTGGCCACTTGTAGATGATGATTTCTTTTGCTTCTTAGCTATGGTCTAGTTGTTGTATAAAGAACAACCACAGACCACTTTCTGCCCTCCTCTCCCCTGTCAGCGCAGCCCAGCTTGGGTCTGACTTTCATTGGTATGAATACCAGAATCAGATTCATTGTCTTTACTGGTGTATCTCCAGTAAATGTGGTTGGCTTTGGGTGGGCCTCTCTTCGGAAATTTGCTGTTTATCCAACCCACCATCTAAACTATGTGTAAAAGAGATGAATTCTCTGGTAATGTTCTGCCCCACATCTGAGTTGAGAAGTTCAAGAAGACAGGACCTTCAAGTTAGGCGCAGCCAACCATTAGTCTGCAGCAACATATTGCAATTCTTATACTTCTTTTTTCCATTTAACAATTTGTTGTAATTGTCCTATAGTTAACAGCTGGAGTTCATTTCAGGAAAAGTTAACACCATAATTTTTACATACTGAAGAAACACACCATATTTGGGTTTTGGAAAATAATTTCAACTTTTATTTTTTTTCCTAAATGTTTCAGGTTTGGGCAAAGCCAAAGGTATTCTGTGTCAAGCCTCTCCACCTTCATTTTCAAAGTCCTAAGTATTTAAAAAGAAATCAATCTACTTTTTCTGATTCTTTTACCCTTAAGTCATCAAATGTACTTTATTAAGACATGCTTGATGTTCAAAAGAATTCAGGGCTTTGTCTTTTTACACAACCAGGAAATATCATTTTGTTGGCTGTAAGTAGAACTTGAACCTCAAGTGGATAAAATTCAGCCTGAAAATTTTAAACTCATGACCAAAGAGAAGAGCTGTTTTGCGTATTTCCTTTCTTCTGGTTATTATTTTCATCTGATTTTTAATTTTTATTTAAAAAAATAAAGTTCTCTAGGAAACATATTGATCAACAAAGATCAACTCACAATTTTCTGATTAAATTCCAGTTTTCCAAGAGGCTTTTCAGAGAACTAAAGTAGTATTATATTTTTCCAAGCATTTTCAAGAGGACTGTTTGAAAACACTCACTGACATTTTCTTTTACTGCATCGTGACCATCTTCAAGTGATTCAGACTTTGTGACAGGTCTCCAGATAGGCATGATGAAGAAGCAAGTTTTCTTAAGTTGCATTGTTTCAAGTTATCAGCAAGCCTTTTATACAATTAGATTTCTTAAAAGTTTTAAATTTTAAATGTAATTCTTATTTGGCTACTTGACTATGGTATTACTATTCCTTAATAAACTTATGTTTGAAGAGTCAATTCTTAAGTGAGATATCTTCACTTATTTACCAAAAGAGGAGGAAGGGAAATTCTCAGTACCAAAAAAATCATACCACCAGAACAATATTAAAAAACAAAACCCAGGACCAGGGAGTGGCACTACCTTTGTCATATATTCTGACCTAGATGACTTATGCATCAATTAATTTAGTTTTCCATCTTTACTTTTTGTTTTTGAAAATTTTATTTTATTGTGGTAAGGATACTTAATATGAGATCTACCCTTTTAACAATTTCTGAAGTGCATAGTATAGTATTGTTAAAATAAGTATAATGTTGTAGAACAGATGCTTAGAACTTATTTATCTTAAATAGTTGAAATTTTATGCCCATTGACTAGCAATTTCCCATTTCCCATTCTGCCCAGCCCCTGATAGCCACCATTTCAGTGTGTGTGTGTGTGTGTGACATTTTATTTTCCATTCATCCACTGATGGAGATTCAGGGCTAAAGACTTATGTAGACAGTTCTCCAAAGAAGACATACAAATAGCCAGCAGGTATATGAACAGATGAACAATAGGCATATGATATTTAGTGTTACTAATCATCAGGGAAATGTAAATCAAAACCACAGTGAGATATTACCTCACACCTGTTAGGATGGCCATTGTCAAAAGAACACACGACAAGTGTTGGTGAGGATGTGGAGAAATTGGAACCCTTGTACACTGTTGGTGGGAATGTAAAATGGTGCAGCTGCTATGGAAAATAGTGTAAAGGTTCCTCAAAATACTAAAAATAGAACTACCATATGATCCAGCAATAATCCCACTCCTAGGTATTTATCCAAAAAAATGGAAATCAGGGTCTTGAGGAAATATTAGCACCCCAATGTTCATTACACCACTGTTTTTGTTTTCTTTACTTAGCATAATAATAATAATAATAATAATAATAATAACTATACTGAAATGATAGTTTTAAAGTAATACTTAAACATTGGTTTTTGTTTACTTTTTCTGTTTTAAGATGGCAGACTAAGTACAATTGGTGATCTGCCTCTTCCTATTTTTAGAAAAATAGGAAAGATTTTTGTTAGTGGTTAAATATATACCATGTATTCAAATTAACTTTTGGTGTGTCACAAAATGGGAAATATCCCAGGAGAAGGGAGACATAATCTCTTTGACAAACAAAGAGGAATCAGAACAAAGATGTTCCATAGATGAGTTTATGGAGGGAACAAGTGGGAGGCAATCCACAGCAATGACAGAGTCTACCTCCAGGTGAAAGCAAGAAGTATAGGACTTTGGATATTAATGATGGGGCATTACTCCTCATGACTGGTGAGAACTTGGAAGGGAAAGGAACCTTCATTCTAAACTACAAATCATAGAGGAATGGAGCCCAGGGGAATGGTTTCCCCCATAACCTGCACTAACACATATGGAAGACACACGTACGTAAGCCTGAAGCAACTCCAACCTCTCCCTGTAGAAAATCTGGGTGAAAAGATGTAAAAGATAATTTAAAAGACAGGCAACTTCAAAATACAATCAATTTATATATATCCAGAGAAATATAAAGGATTACATTTCAAATATAAAACAAACAAACCATTATGAAACAGAACTAGAAATCTTGGAAGTCAAAACTGTAATTCTACCATGCAGATATTCCTGCTGTTAATGCTTAAGCATGTATCATTCCCATCATTTTCTCTGCACATCTTTTTCAAAATTCTTATCATATTCAATATACTATTTCTACTTGCTTTTTCCCCCCAGAACAGTTTAGGAAAAAGCCTATTAAACATGCTACTAGATATCTTTTCCACTAATTAATATATTTTTATCCATTGATTTTCATACATAGTACTTTTTGAAACTTTTTATTATAGAGGCTTTCATTAATAAGTCCACACTTAGGGCTTGCGCTTGGCTCTTTAACAGCTTGGTGGCTTCTTCATTGTCTTCTTTTTCACATTAAGTTTGGCAAAGATGGGAGCACACACTTTCCCTTTAAATGCAGAGTGTTACTTTCATGCTTAATATTTATGACTCTTATAATTACTCTTATCAAAGATCCACTATTACTAGAAACTTCAGCTCATGGGTTAATAATCCTGCATTTTAATGAGCTCTAGGTAATCATACTTTGAAGTCCAAGACTTCTTTTCAAAAATTGTAAATCGAAGTTCTTCTTTTTATAACCATGTAATTTTAATTTCATGTTGAAAAGCAATGAAAATTTGCACATTATAGCACAACTGTAATTTTAGAGGGAAAAATCAGTAATAGACTAGGTAATTTTAATTCAGGTCACTTCTATACAAGGGTAGTGAAAATAAACTGAGAAAAATTTTCTTCACAAGCTAGAGAATTAATCTATTACTCACCTTGAAAAAAGAGCATATAAATAGGAAGACTCATGGAACAAGCTGGTTTCTGCTTTATGAAAATGGTTTTGTCAAAGTCAAGTGTCACTAACATCAAATAGAAAATAAAGATTTTAATTGCTAGCTTTCCTCTAACCAGGTCATATAGCCACACTGACACTACTAGGACTGTAGGAATTTGAGTTGTAAAATGGAGTCATTCAGCTATCTTTCTCGTGTTAAGCTAATTCCCTGCTGCCAGTTGACCTCCTCTGTGGCAAAGGTCTCTTCCACTTTCCTCCAAAACCTCACAATATTCTCCTGCATACTCAAGACTCAGTATTAGGCAGTTTCTAGGTATGTAAAACTGTGATCACGGTCCCAGCAAATTTAACGTTTCAATATGGCCTATTATGAGGGTGAGGCAGTTGAGTGCCTCCATGTTTCCTTTCCCCAAGTGTCCAAGCACCTGGCTTTGGAATGGGTGAGGGAGCCTTGGGACAAACTCAACACACCTGGTATGGTTCTGTCTTAAATTGTTATCTCCTTCTACTAGAAATGACATTATAAACAACTTGAGGCAGGAACTCAGGCTTAGAGATTTTTTTGTCTTTCTCTTAGCTTTGATCACAATGCCTTGCACATAATATGGTGGATAAGAGCAAGCTTGTGGGTACAAGTTCCATGGGTAAGTCTTGTGTCTCTTAAACTTGATTGTGTGATCTTAGGTAAATTAACTTCTGCAAGCCTCATTTTTTATCTCTGTAAAATTGGGATACGAATCCTCCCCATGTAATCATGATTGGACAGGTAATATAATCTACATAAAGATAGTGGCTTTAAAGACTTGGTAGTTATTATTAAGTAATAATGGTATTGACTTGGCTTCAAAATACTTGTTGATGTATTGGAAAATTATTCTTTCTTCAAAGGATTTCTGCTCCTTAAGGGTGAATGTGAGTCAGAAATAGCAGTTATCTTTTGTTTAGACACTGTTGTTAGCATACTTTCCATATGTAAGTATTGGGAAGATTACTTATCCCAAGAAATATTTGGGGAAGTCCATTTTTAACCATCCAGGCAACTGACAACATTCTCATCAATGCCTATAGTGCAGGATAGGATGAAAGATAAGGTTCACAGTAAACAGACCTTTTCCTATATGAAGCAGCTGAAATCTTTAGACAGTTTGCTAAATAAACATTTTTTTGAGGTCAAATTCTAAAGGACACACATATTGTGTTACCTTCTACTGAAAATATATGCTTCGTTTCCTTGAGCAGCTTCACTATCGGTTCACACATTATTTACCTTTTGGGGGGGGAGAGATTTATGGAGAAATTAAAGCAAAATATTTCTACTTCAGGAGTACTAGATTTATAAATTGGCTTTTTGGTGAAAACTAACCTCTTGTCCCTAGTTGTTATGTTTATGATACTTAATATAGGGTGATTATAGCTTTGTGGCTTTCTTAAATATCAACAAACTAAACAAAACAAAAAATATATATAAAAAAATGAAGCTTACTGTATTCCTAAATCTCTCTGATGAGTTTGTGGTATGAATGAGATTGGATAAGGCTGTCACACATATATTGGAGATGGTAGCCCCTTGAATTAACACTCTCAAGAGGAGTGTTTTTAAGGTTTTAATTAATAATGAATAATTTACTAATGCAGGGTCTCCTATTTCTAATTGTTTCTGTTAATTAAGTCCATTTAAAAAATAACTATTCTCATAGGATACAAGGGAAAGCAAAAACATGAACGTTTATGCAAACTTTAATTAGACATATGGAAAAACACGTCAGCATTTTAAAAAGGGAAATGTACTTAAGGAACAAATACACAATTTCTTAAAAGCTTACTCATGTTGACCCACTAAGCAATGTCAAGAGAAAGTCAAAACTCAAACCACTAGAAAATTGGGTCTGTGCCACTAGAAAATTGGCGCAATTCAAAGTGTCAAGCAAGCAGCTATGAGCAAAATCTGTGCTTCAAATGCAATTACACCACAATAATAATAATAATTACTTGTTTTTATTATAATGTAACCTGAATTTCTCCAGACCTCACCAGCCTATGGATATAAATGAGGTCACCTTATTAGTCATTATTCAAATTACTCTGGCTCATTGCCTTCACCTGTATAATAGAGTTCTCTGAAAAGTCTTCCTCACTTATTTCTGCAAGTCCCTAGATGTGCTCACCTACAAACTTGCCCTTGCTATATCCTGCTGCTACTTTGCTGTTAATGATTCTCCAAGGACTATAGTCTCTTTCACCATCCTTGTCTGCTGCTGTTCTCCTGGGCACTGTGGGTGACTCCACTTTTCTACCAAGTTGCATTGTAGAGGCATTGAGCCAGTGCTGTACTCAAGGTCTTTGCTATTCAATGACAAAGTGTAGGGAGAAGAATGGCTCTTTTCCCATTGGATCATTTTCTCTAAGTGTGGGATCCATAGTGGCCTTGACAGGGAAGAGCTCTTCCGTGGGACTTTGCTGCTCCATGTGGAAAACAGATAGGAGTCTGATGGGGGCAGGGCCAGGACATAAACCTAAGTAACAGATCTCTTCAACATTATGGATTTCTTCTAAGTGATGTTCTCATGCACGTTGGCCCTCAAATATATTGAACTTTAAACATACCCACTATACCATCTTGTCCAGCCATCGTCATAATCATTATAACAGATAACACACTGAGCATTTATGGGGTGTCAAGGACTGCTGTATAGCTCACCTACTTCTTACAACTTCATGAGTAGGGAATTATTATTATCCTCCCTTTTTCACATGAGAAAACTGAGGCCTAGAAAATGTAACACATCCAGGGTCATGGAGCTAGAAGCTGGTGGAACAGCAGATTAGGGAAATATGAATCTTAAATTTGACTCAAGATGGGGAGCACATTAGAATAATAATGGTAGCTACTATTATTATTTCCCCCTTATGTACCAAGTGCTTTACAGGTACTATCTTATTTAATCATCATGAACTCATGAAGAGGTATTAATCTTATGAAATTGTAGAGATAATCGGATAACATAGAATAAGTCATTTTCCCAAAGTCCCCCACCTAGAAAATAGGAGATCCGTAATTTGAATTTATGTATGTCCAATTCTAAACATCTTTGCTATATGTGAAGTTCTTACAGAAATTACTTTCACTGCCTTTATGTATGCTTAGGGATTGGATTTTATCTTCTTCAAATGTTTGAATTTCTGAGTTCAACTCTTAATGTAGCAATTCACTGCTCTGTATTCTTGAACAAGTTACTCAAGTGTTCCAAACTTCAGTTTCTTCATCTGTGAAATGGGGATGATTATAACAGAACCCACCTCCTAGGGATGTTGTGAGGATTCAATGAGATAATTCTTATAGAGATCATAGTTTCTGGTACATAGAAAGTGCTCAGTGTATCTTAGCTGTTATTGGTATTATTAACAAAATAAGACACTGGGTAGAATGGTGCTAAAGCAGTCCAATTTTAAATATCACTTAGAAAGATCACAGCCATCCTGTGAATCTTGTAAGAAATTTCAGATCTTCAATACCAAACAAATAGTCATCTTTAAAGTTAGTTTCCATACAAAGAAAGCAATTCTATACTGCTGAAGAATGGGAATTCTCTTCACAGGTTAGGATTGAGAAGGCAGGTTTGTGACCCTGCCTCCAGCAGAGAGATAGCTCAATAATAGTCGTAAATAGATGGTGATCCTTGTGGATGAGGAGGTCATGAGCTAAAAGAAAGACTTTGTAGATAATATTTTAGCTAAATGAGGAGAGGCAAGATATCTCTTGTGATCTCAGAAAGGGAATTTCAGCGACTCTAGTCTTTTTGATATTTGAGGAGCTTAGAGACATTCTTTACATTACTATGAAAACCAACCAGACCTGAATAGAGAAAAATAAAGGTTAAATTCATCTTTTCCCTTTTTGCCTTCTCTTTTCAACTTCTTCAATCATCTGTGTAAATATGATTGGCAGGAACTTCAGTGTTCATGAAGCTATAAACACAGAAAGGGATGATTCTATAATATAAGCATGTGTATCAAAAAAAAGTGTGTATAATTATGTAGTTACAAGTGAATATAAAACAAAATCTCTGACTAAAATATTATAATAAACTATAATCTAAAAAACCCTGCTAAGATAGTACTATTTCTTTTTTCTTTGTCTTTCCCTCCCTCCTTCTCTTCCTTCCTCTCTTCCTTCTTCCTTATTTCTTTTTTCTTTTTTGCCCAAATCATATTATCCTCTTTAAACTGACCTACACAAGTTATTCAACTTTGTCTCTAGTATGTCCACACAAAATCTTGCCTCTCTAGTCTGGCTCTCATCTGCTTCCCACCATATTCTGTTCCCTTTACCTGGGATATGATTCTGCTCCCTCTAACCTGTTCACAAACTCAAAGACCACCAATTCTTCAAAGCCCAGTTCAAGTCTCCATTTCTCTAAGAAACCTGCTTGACTACTTTAAATGTTGTGGTTAGTAGGAAAAATATAGTCTGCGAAGTAAAACTTTTCTTGGTTCAAATCTTGGCTTTGTCATTTACCAGCTGACCTCAATGAATCTCTCTGTCTCAGATTTTTTATTTTTGGAATGACAATGTTTCATATAATTTTGCCACTATTAAACATAGTACTAGTAACTATGTTTCTTAAAGACCTCTTATGGCTCTAAGTTCTTATCTCACCTTTAGTCACAACTATATAGTTTAGATCCAGGCTTCCAGTTCTAGCCATAATAGACTAATATGTATCATACTTACCCTCCACTGATTATTACATTAAAAAAACTATTTGAAACAAATATTTTAATATACATGGACAACATATAGTGCAGAGAGGTACACATGTGGTAAGTTCCATATTTACCCAGATTTTTCCATGGGGATACTTTCAAAATTACAGCCTCAGGTTATAGAGGCCAAAGAGAGAACAGTGGTCTTATGAGATGTGGAAAACAGAGACCATAACATGGGGTTGCTGAGACAGAATTTGTGGAGCAGGGCTGTGAAGAAAAGGGATATTTTAGAGAAAGAGCTCCAGAATTCTGCACTGGGTGTTATTTTGAGTCTTTGGCTGAATACTAAGATATATACATGTAAAGCATGACTCTATGAGGTCTCAGAAAGAATGGTTATTACTGTGTTTGAGATGAACAGTGTGATTCTAAAGATTTCCCTGTGTTAGGAGAACTTGGAGTCCGAGTAGCCAGGTTGAAACTTGGGAAGTCACCTGAGATCCAGAAGGGTCTTGCCTTAGGAAGAGTAAGAACCACTCTAGACCCAACCTAATAAAGTATAAGTGTAGGTTTCAACACGATCAAGCTAATCTACCAGTATATTAATTTGCTAGCAACACAAGACTTAAAAGTCTTTAAAGAAGACAGTAAAAATCCAGAATCTCAACAAGATTCTTAGACATGTGAAGAATTAGGAAAATATGACCCATAACCAAGAAAAAAAAAACAATCTACCTAAGCAATTCATAGTCAAATCCATGAAAACCAAACATAAGGAGAAAGTCTTAGGTGAATATGGGAAATAAAAACAGATTATCTTTAGAGAGTAAAGGTAAAAATGAACATGAGCTTCTTATCTAAAAGGAAGCAAGTCAGAAGATGGGAGTACCCCTTCCTTTGTTAAGCCTAGAAAGATGATGAAGCAACATCTCTAATGTATTGAAAGGAGAGAATTCCATCCATCTAGAATACTACTTGGAGTATAATAGTTTTTGAAATTAAAGGTAAAAAAACAAAAAAAACAAAACCCAAAAAAACCCTGACAGAATTTATCACAAACAGGTCTTACAATAAAAAATATTAAAGATTTTCAGACTGAAAGGTAAAGAATTCAGATCTTACAAAAAAAGAGTACTTGAAGTGATAAATATCTAGAAAATAAAAATACATTAATTTTCATTTATTTAAATGACAATTACTATTTAAAACAGACAAGGAAACCAAAATATAAGGTAACATGGGTTGTATAACATCTGTAGGGATGAAATATATGACAACAGCTACTGCAAAGAATGGAAGAGAGTAAATGGAGGCTGTCATGTTGTAAGGCTCTCATAAAATATGTGAAGAGGTATTAAATTCAAGATAGATTAAGTTGAGGATGCACGCTGTAACCCATACAGAAACTATTAAAATCCTGATTAAATTAGAAGCGATAAATGGGGCTACATAATATTTAATGTGTCCAACAGAAGGCTGGAAAGAAAACTAAGTAATAAAGAAGTAGAAAACTCAAAAGGTAGAATACTAAGAAAATAAGTAGTAAGAAAAAAGACACAAAACCATATTCATATTTATATTAAATGTAATTGGAGTAAACTATAACTAAATGGCAAAGTTTGTCAGACTGGTTAAAAGAGCATGACTCAACTTTATGCAGTATAAAGACATAGATAGGTTAAGAGTGAAGTAACATAACATGAAAAAACTATTAGAAACCTGGAGTGACTATATTGATATTAGACAAAATACATTTCAGGACAAAGAATATGACCAGAAATAAAGAGAGACACTTAAAAGATCAAATCACCAAGAAGGTATAATTAGACATAACAATCTTAAACCTTTATGCATCCAGTAACAGAACTTCAAAATATATGAGGCAAAAATTGACAGAATTAAATGGAAAATAGGGGTGCCTGCGTGGCTCAGTTGGTTAGGCGTCCGACTTCAGGTCATGATGTCACTGCTCATGAGTTTGAGCCCCGCACTGGGCTCTGTGCTGACAGCTCAGAGCCTAGAGCCTTCTTTAGATTCTGTGTCTCCCTCTCTCTCTGCCCCTCTCCCACTCACGCTCTGTCTCTTTCTCTCAAAAATAAATAAACGCTAAAAAAAATTAAAAGGAAAATAGATAAATCCACAATTTGACTTCAAAATTTTAATAGTCTTTTTTTGGTAACTGTTAGAACAACTAAACAAAAATAATCAGTGATGATATAGAAGATTTAAATAATATTAATTGAATTAACACAACTGATATTTATAAGAAATTGCAACCAACTCCTGTAGAATACATATTATTTTCCAGAGAGCATAGAACATTCACCAAGATAAAACATGTACTGAGTCATAAAGCAAGCCATAAATTTAAAAGCATCTTTTCTCACTACAGTGAAATTGAATTAGAAATCGATAGAAAAAACATTTCCAAACATTTAGAAAGGAAGAAACATCTAAATGCCTCATGAAAGAAATCAAAATTAATATTTGAAATATTTTAAATTAAATTAGGATATAAGCACAATATATTAAAATTTGTGGGTACCACAAAAATAGTGCTTATTGGAAAATTTATAGCTCTAAATGCTTAGATTAGAAAATAGCAATGATTTATAATCAATGCTCTAAGCTTCTCCTTTGAGAAGCTAGAAAAAGAAGAGCAAATTAAATATAAAATAAGTAGAAGGAAGGAAATAATAAAGATAAGAGTAGAAATCAATGAAGCGGTAAGCAACAAACAATAGGGAAAATCAATGAAACAAAACACTGATTCCTGGAAAAGATCAATAAAATTGATACACCACTAGCTAGACTGTTTAAAAGAAAAAAGAAAACACAAATTGCAAATGTCCATAATTAAATAGGGAACATGTCTCCCATCCTATTGACATTAAGAGAATAACAAATATTACAAATAATTTTTTATAATACTACAATTTAGATGACATGGAAAATTACTATAAGATGTAAACTACCAACACCGGTATGAAAATAATTAGAAAATATGAATAGATCAGGGTGTCTGGGTGACTCAGTCAGTTAAGCCTCTGACTTTTGATTTTGGCTTAGGTCATGATCTCAGGGTTGTGAGATCAAGCCCAGGACCAGCTCTGTGCTGAACATGGAGCCTGCTTAAGATCCTCTCTCTCCCTCTCTCTCTGCCATTTCCCCACTTGCTCTCACTCTCTCTAAATAAATCTTAAAGAAAAAAAGAAAATCTGAATAGATCTATATATACCAAAGAGAATGAATCTGTATTTAATAACACCCCATGGCATGGAATCCACAGTGTAAGTTTTGGTCTGAGTCCAAAGATCTGAGAATCAGGGGCCCTGATATCCAATAGCAGGAAAAGATGGATGTCCTAGCTCAAGAAGAGAGAACAAATTCACTCTTTTTCCTTTTTGTTCTATTAAGGCCCTTAATGAATTGGATAATGCTTACCCACATTATTGAGTGTGATCTTTACATGGGCTATCAACTAAAATGCAAATTTGTCCCAGAAACTACCTCACAGACACCCCCAGAGTGTTTTACCAGCTATCTGGGTACCCTGTAGCCCAGTCATGTTGATACATAAAATTAACCATCACACCCTATGAAAATATAAAAGCTACAATATATAAAGCCTCTAAAAGAAATCATAGGAGAAAACACTCATGACCTTAGAGTAGATACACATTTCTTAGATGGTTACGGAAAGCGTTACCTATAGAAGAAAAAGCTGGTAAATTACACTTCATCAAAACTGAAAACTCTTGGGGCGCCTGGGTGGCGCAGTCGGTTAAGCGTCCGACTTCAGCCAGGTCACGATCTCGCGGCCCGTGAGTTCGAGCCCCGCATCGGGCTCTGGGCTGATGGCTCGGAGCCTGGAGCCTGTTTCCGACTCTGTGTCTCCCTCTCTCTCTGCCCCTCCCCCGTTCATGCTCTGTCTCTCTCTGTCCCAAAAATAAATAAACGTTGAAAAAAAAAAACAAAAACAAAAAAAACTGAAAACTCTTCTCAAAAGGCATGTTTTTGAAAATTAATAGATAAACTACAGATGAGAAAATATTTGCAATCCTATAGCTATCAAAAGACATATATGAAGAATTTCAACAACTCAATTAATGGACAAAAACAAAAACAAAGCCCAAAATAGGCAAAAAGCATGAACCAACACTCCAAAAAAGAAATATGTACAAATGGCCTGTAAGCATGTGAACAAGTGTTCAACATCATTTTTTTTTCAGGGAAGACTAAAATGAAAATATTGACAAGTCAAATTTTGCCAAGGACAGGGAGTAAACAGAATTCTTAAACATTGCCCATAGAAGTTCACCACTCCTTGGCAGTTGCTTATAAAGTAAACATATACCTACATTGTAACTCAAGGATTTTCCTCTTAGGATTTTATTCAAGAGAAGTAAAATATATACACAAAAAGATTTTCATAGGATACTTATGACTTCTTCATTCATAATAGCTCATAATAAGAAATGACCCATATACCACCAACAGAATAATAGACAAATAAATTGTCATATATGCATACAGTGGAATATTATTCAACAGTGAAAAAGAACTGCTGATACAGGCAGAAACATGAATAAATTTCAAAGCCACAATATTGAGCAAAGAAACTGACACAAAAGAGTACATAGTATATGATTCTATTTATATGATCTAGAACAGATTAATCTAATACAGAGTAAGAGAAATTAGAACAGTCTTTGCCTCTGAAGAGAGTGAGGATAGGAATTAATTGAGATATGGCAGGAAGGAACTTTCTGGGGTGATAGGTCCTTGTTAGGAATGTGACATTTATGCAGGTCTATGCATTTGTCAAATTTATCAAACTTTATGCTCCATGTAAATTATATCTCAAAAAGTCCATTTTAATTTAAATAAATAGATATCACATTGTATTTTAGTATGTTTAAAAGTAAATATTGCCTTGCTTTTCGGTACATAATTTAAAAATCATATAGGTTAGCACCTACATATTTTGTAGAAATACCAGGCACATATAAACTGTGCCTCTATGTTTTAACACAGCCAGGCTCATAGAATTGTAGTTGCAAAATGAATACTCATTGATTGATAAAGAATTTTTAAAAAATCATATTTTGCATTATGGATAATTCTATTATATATGTGGATTAGTGAGAGAGGAGAGGTCAATAGCAGTTTTAAATAGCCTAACAATTGAGTCCTTTACACATTTGGAGAAATAAAAGTAGAGAAGGTAAGTGTAGGGTCATTTTATTAGGTGGAAAGCATAGTATTTTTGGAATAGGCGCATGTCTTACTCATGGTGGGTTTTTCCTGTGTCTAATATTGCCTGGCACATTGAAGTTTAGTGTATATTTGGGGAATTGAAATAACCAGCTTTCTATTGCAAACACTGTTTAACAAGACCAAATTTTATACTGCAATTATTTTTGCCAAATTTCTGGTGTTGTGTTCCAGAGTAAGTTATTTAAAACATAAACTGACTCCCCAAAAGCAGACCCAGTTTTGAAGCAGGGAGATCTAAACTACACAGTGATAAGAAATAATCTTTTGGTGATTTTTTGGTTTCTCAACTCAAGGAGTGTGCTTCTACCTAATTCTTGTACATCATAAAGGAGTTAAGGGCAATTGGCCTGATGCTTTCCTCTTTCTTAGTTATTGAGTATGGTATGTGAAAAGGAAGAGGAAAAGACCTAATGCACAGATACATGGGTTCATGTTGAGTATGATTAGAAATGACATCGGTTAGCATAGTTTGAAGTTATTTCCAATTCTTTCTCTCCTTTATTGCGAAGTGAGCTATAAATAAGACAATATGCTCAGTGCTAGGGTCATAAAAAATGAGCAAAAGAAATTTCCGCGCTCTAAGAGATCACAGAGCAGTGGGGCGGGAGAGGGAAACAAGATGAATAACTGAACAGATGATTATTCATAGTCAAGTCTATTATTTTTTATAAGTTAATTTCTGTGTTAATAACTATTACCATATGTAAGGCATCTCTCTGAAACTTCACAGGTATTATACCCTTAAGGCAAATATTACTCTTAGAACAGTGGAAATGAAGACTTGGAGAGCATGTGTCATAGACATGGGGGGATGGAATCAAGACTCGGACCGATTCTGCATGACTTCCTAGCTTATGATCCTTCAACCAGAATCCATTACCCAAGATGGACTTCAGCCAAGCTTCTCAGCCTACAGCACTAATGTGTAACTTCATAAACCCTGCCCAAGGTAAAAACAACAACAACAATAACAACAACAACCACCAAAAAAAAAAAAAAAAAAAAAAAAAAACAAAAAAACAAAAAAAAAAAACCCAAAACAGAAAACCTTCAAAGGAGCTTGTAGCTCATTTTCCCTTCCTTGGTAATTTTTTATTTTACACTTTCTTAAACTCCAATACATAAATAATCACCAGACACACAGAGGGAAAAAGTCAGGTTCATTTTGTGCTAGTCATATGTTTCCATTTAGAAGTTCCGTGTGAGGAGACGATGGTGGTTTAGAACAGCACACATGTGGTAATTTTGCGCATAATGTCACATGCCGAGTTCGTGTTCTGCTGGCGAGCCTCAGCTGCTCATGAAGGAGTGCTTGCTGCTCAGTGGAGGCATGCAAAGCCTTTCTTTATCCCACCTCCAACTCCATGACAATTAGAGTAGGGGGTTGGCTTCGGCACTAAGAGTCTTGGGCGCTATTCAGTGTTACAAACATGCTGGCTCTCTACTCTGTTCAGAGGCTGGGCTGGGTGGTTCTGGGCCCTTGGCTGTCCTGTAGCTTGCTTTCTGGTGCAGGGAGACCCTCTGATGACTCTGGGCATAGCTACGGCTGAGAAGTCAGAGTGCAGTGCTATTAAGAAAGTGACCTACAACAACTCCGAGGAACAGAGTTTGCAAGGAGGTGGGGAGTTGATTCCTGGT
The DNA here is from genome assembly GCF_016509475.1 of Prionailurus bengalensis. Lineage (NCBI taxonomy): Eukaryota > Metazoa > Chordata > Mammalia > Carnivora > Felidae > Prionailurus > Prionailurus bengalensis. The sequence continues at coordinate 89,455,276 of NC_057350.1, read as the reverse complement.
AGAAAAATGAAGAGGCTGAACTTACTGATTCTGCTATCCAGGTTTCATTTACCTAGGCAATATTGTTTATTCCTCAACACAACAATGTGATGGATATGTATTATATATATATAATATAATATTAATATGTATTATAATATTAATACATATTCTATAATATATAGAATATTAATATTATATAATGTTTATATATATATATATATATATATATATATATATATATAGTTTATGTATTTATTTTGTGAGAGAGAATGAGAACACAAGCAGGGGAGGGGCAGAAACAGGGAGAGAGAGAATCCCAAGCAGGCTCTCCACTGTCAGCACAGCGTCCTATGCAGGGCTCGAACCCGTGAACCATGAGATCATGACCTGAGCTGAAATCAAGAGTCAGACACTTAACTGACTGAGCCACCCAGACGCCCCATATATATTTTTAATTTAAAAAATAGGGGCGCCTGGGTGGCGCAGTCGGTTAAGTGTCCGACTTCAGCCAGGTCACGATCTCACGGTCCGTGAGTTCGAGCCCCGCGTCAGGCTCTGGGCTGATGGCTCAGAGCCTGGAGGTTGTTTCCGATTCTGTGTCTCCCTCTCTCTCTGCCCCTCCCCCGTTCATGCTCTGTCTCTCTCTGTCCCAAAAATAAATAAACGTTGAAAAAAAATCCTTTAAAAAATAATGCAAGGGTAATTAACAGTTAAAATCCTGTTGGAACATATACATCTCACCTCACACTGTCAGCTTCCATCCCCAAGAGAAACCAGAGTAAGTGGTTTATTCTATAGTGTTTTCTGTTAATTTTCCAGTTAAATGTGTGTACACTTCTTTGTGAATGCATCGTTTATTTTTACACAAATGGGAACACACTAAATACCCTGTACTGGACCTGATAGTTTTTACTTAACATATCCCAAGATAATTTCCATGACAGTAGGTACATAGGGCTTTACCTCTTTTTGTTTTTTTTTATTTTTTTATTTTAAAGAGAGAGCCTGTGAGCAGTGGAGAGAGGCAGAAGGAGAGAGAGAGAATCTCAAGCACGCTCCACACTCAGCATGGAGGCTTACACGGGGCTTGATCCAGCGATCCTGGGATCATGACCTGAGCCAAAATCCAGAGTTGGTCACTCACGGAGTTACCCAGGCGCCCCCTTTTAAAATACAATATAGCTTTCAGTATATACGTTGGAGTTTTGAGAGGATCCAATAAATAGCACTCCCCTTCCCCTGTTCCTGAGGTTCTGAACAATTTGAGAAGGAAATAAATAGAGGCCACAGATAAAATTTTACTGCAGATAGAACCTGGGATTTATGTGACTAGTCAAGCAGGCTCGTTCATACCGACCGAGCTTATGTATGTGGAACCCATTTATGTAGCTGAGCTCAGTTCCCAAAATGAAAAGGATAAAGCCAAGCCATGATCTACCATGCAGATAAGTTATGCTTCCTTCCCCAGGGGTAGAATGACTCAAAGGCAGGAGGGAGGCCACAGGGATGCTTAAAAATTCCTTTTCCACAGAAACCAGAAGTGGAACCAGTGCTGTTCTCTGACAGTCTGGACAAAGCATCCTTAATTTAGCTAGTCCCCTGCTGATGGATGTTTACGTTACTTGTGTCCCTGCTACTGGGCATGCATGTTTGTATTCTCTTTCTTTTTTTAAATTTTTTTTCAACGTTTATTTATTTTTGGGACAGAGAGAGACAGAGCATGAACGTGGGAGGGGCAGAGAGAGAGGGAGACACAGAATGGGAAACAGGCTCCAGGCTCTGAGCCATCAGCCCAGAGCCCGATGCGGGGCTCGAACTCATGGACCGCGAGATCGTGACCTGGCTGAAGTCGGACGCTTAACCGACTGCGCCACCCAGGCGCCCCATGTATTCTCTTTTAACACAAATGGAAAGAGGCTCCAGGAGGTTACATGTTCAAAGTGAGACCTAGTGAGAGGCAGAGTCAGAGATGTGACTCACATCTGACTTAAAGTCCAGAACTCTTCATTTTCCACAGCCTGTAATTGTTCACCCGATTCCTAACATCTGTATGGAAAATTAGTAATAGTCTATGAGTCAATTTTAGGTAAATCCTCTTACTACTTCCTTACAATTCTCATGTGGGGAGGTTGAGGCAGGAAATATTCTCTCCATTTTATAGCAAAGTAAATGAAGTTTCAAAAAGGTTATTACATCTTTACCTAGCATCACTAGTTAATGGCAAGGTTTAAGACTCAACCTCTGTTTTTCTCCTTCTCCTCTATCTCAGAGAGCCCCAGGCAGTGACCCATGGAGTGCAGACCAAGAGGAGGGGGCAGAGTTAACAGATACATTGATGGGCAAATACAGGATTTGCTCCAGGAATGCCAAAGTATCCTCTTTCAATGATATGCAGATTATGTCCTTCCTAGGCATGCCTGTGTGTAATCTGTGCATAGCAGTGGCTGGGAAATGCTTAAAATAGATTCTTATGTTCCACTTAGACCTACTAAGAGAATGGAATCAGGAACCCGCATTTTAACATGATACCTGGGGTATTCTGATGAAACATAGACTATGAATTATGGATCAGAGAAACCCTGCTTTGGGGAATTTTTTAAAATTTAAAACTTTTGGGGATGCAGTGAATGACTCATAATCAGAAGAATTGCTTCTTGAGCCTATGTGTTATTGTGGAAAGAACATGGGCTTTGGAACTAGCTAAGGCTAAATTGATTTTTCATTCCACCATTCATTGGGTGGGTCTACTGGAGAAAGTTATGAGCCCACTGAATCTGAGCCAGTTTATGTACAGTACAATCTGTTATGAAGATTAAATGAGATGATATATGCAAAACCCCGCCCTTTAGATCTTCCATAAATGTTACTTGCTCTCCATTTCTTCTAACATTTTTTTCAACAATCCTTCTCCTCTCCTTCACCTATGACTTCTCTGAAGCGCATCTTCTTGGTCTCATTTATCTTCCCATTGCTATAGCTTAAAATCCCTGCTACAGAAAACAGCACAGATGCCCAATAGTGCAAGGTTTGCATTAATCAGGCTGCTACACTGATGGGCCTTATTGCTTGTTCTAGAAGATCCATGGAATGAAATGAGTAAAGCACAATTACCATGTCCCTTCTCAGAGGACATGTGCGCTGACTCATTAACAAAATGTTAACTTGAAAAGCTTGTGTTGAAATGGGATTTTGCTTATATTCCCTAAATGTCTTGAAATGACCTGGGACTATTATAGGCAAACTTTGGAAGTAGGCCTTTTCAGTTTTCTTCTGATGCCTCTGTTTTCTTTGTTTTCAGTCTACTCTGTAGCTATCGACCCCAACTGAGCAGCTCTCCAGGGGGAGACCTTTCCTCCTTCTTGCCTTGGCTTCAACATGGTACCTCCTGTGTCTCCTAACCTCAGAATGCTTCTCTAAGAATAGGATGAGATTAAAAATAGCCCCCAAAGGGTTTTCATACTAGTAACAGCTGGGTATGCTAATTACACTCGTCTTTTGAAATGAAGCTTTTCAAGTCCTAGAACAAAATGAAAAGGAAAAGTAGAAATTTTTCATATCTTAGTAGTCTTAGGATGATATCAGGGGAGAGACTGAGGTTCAACTACTACCTGAGGGATTACATAACCTGGTGATGGAGATGTCTTACAACTGTAGTCACCACTTTAACAGGCAGAAAAGCAAGCAACATGAATATAAACAGACAAACATTCTTTGGGAAACAAAGAAACAGTGGAAAGAAATACTTAAAATCACAAGTACTAGATATATGGTCCTAGAACTTACTGATGTGAAATTATATTTTCAATTTTGCCAACCTCAATGTGTAATTGACCCAAACTTTTATCTTACCCAAAAAATTCATTCACCATGATCATTTTAAAAGAACAACAGAGAAAGTACATGTATAAAAATTACTTTTTTCTAATAACAAAAGTAATATATATTTGTAATTGAATATTTAGAAAATATTTTATTATTTTTTTAATTGAAAAATTTTTTAAATGTTTATTTCTGAGATAAAGAGAGGTAGAGCACCAGTGGGGGAGGGGCAGAGAAAGAGACACAGAATCCAAAGCAGGCTCCAGGCTCTGAGCCTGGAGCACAGACCTGGACGTGGGGCTCAAAACCACAGTGAGATCATGACCTGAGCTGTAGTCAGAGGCTTAACTGACTGAGCCACCCAGGTGGCCCTGGAAACCGTTTTTAAAAGAGAAAGTAAAAAGCAGAGTCCCCAGAGATAATCACTGTGTACATTTTGATGCATATATATTCACTCTTTTTTCCAATCATCAAATCAAAGTTTGGGGAGTGAAAAGGGGAATTTTAATGTATATATTTTTATTTTGCTTAAAAATATGGAATATACAGGTGCTTTTCAAGATTTTATGCATATAGCAATCACCTGAGGACTTTGTTTAAATGTAGATTCTGCTTCAGCAAGTCTGGGCTGGGGCCTGAGAATCTGCATGTCCTCATGCAGTGTACATGGCACAGTGTGAAAAGTAGCAGGTGTGTACAGCATTCTGTGTCATTACTGATTTCCTACCAACATATTTTTAGTCACTACAAATATTCCATTTACAATGTGTGTAACTCAACAATGTCATACCAGTGGCTGTTCCGTTTATTAGTTTATTTTTATCATATTATAGAAGGTACTATGATGAGTTAAAAAAATTTTTTTTTACATTTATTTATTTTTGAGAAACAGGGAGACAAAGCGTGAGTGGGGGAGGGGCAGAGAGCGAAGGAGACACAGAATCCGAAGCAGGCTCCAGGCTCTGAGCAAGCGGTCAGCACAGAGCCTGATGCGGGCCCGAACCCACCAACAGAGCCTGATGCGGGGCCTGAACCCACCAACTGTGAGATCATGACCTGAGCCCAAGTCCCACGCTCAACCGACTGAGCCACACAGGCGCCCCTATGATGAACTTTTACACGGAGAAAACTTAACACACACTCACTAAGATTTCTTTGAAATAATTTCCTTGAAACAAGAATCATCAAAATTACTCCAAATTTTAAGGCATTTAATACATATTGCCACTACCTGATGGGGGGAAACGCAGTTTTGAAAAGTAATGTTAACTAACTAGATGTATTATGCTGACCTGATTTTTTTTTGTTTGTGTCTCTCTCTCTCTCTCTCTCTCTCTCTCTCTCTCTCTCTCTCTCTCTCTCTCTCTATCTTTTCCCTAGGGAGAAGGCGTTCCTGTCTCCATGGTAACCTCACTGCCTTCTCTTGTATCTTTCTCCGTATTCTGCTACTGGTGTTTGCTGCCAAGGGTGTCTGCTCCTCACTGGCCAGTGTGTTAGCCTCAGTGCTGAGCACTCAAGAAATGATACCGCTAGTGGTGAAATGAAAGGATAAGTCTTTCAATATATAAATACTTGCTACAGCATTAGAATAGGGGCAGTATCAACTTCTTTTCTAATACATGAGATACTGTGTCCGCTAATTAAAACCTGAACGTGAAAAATTATTTGCTGCTTCTTAGAGAAAATCACTCACAACAGGCTTTGGTGTTAAAATATTTCGTTTTATAAAGCAGGCCATGTTTGTGCCTAGCTGGTTATGGTTTCAAAACGATGGGCACCAAAACCTGCGGGCTGGGGGCACCTGGGTGGCTCAGTCGGTTGAGCGTCAGACGCTTGATCTCAGCTCACGTCATGATCCCAGGGCCATGATACTGAGCCCTGTGTTGGGCTCCACACTAAGAGTAGAGCCTGCTTAAGATTCTCTCTCTCTCTCCTTCTGTCCCTCTCCCCCAATGGAGCTCTCTCTCACTCTTTAAAATTAAAAAAAAAAAAAACACCCAAAAAGCAAAAGCAAAATTCATTCTAAAAAAAACCCCAAAGCCTACCGGCTGTCATTATCATACTGGGCCCTTTATTAACAGCATAATGTAGTAACACTCATATAATAGTTTGTTATGATACTGCTAATGATATAATAATGCTAATATGTTTTACAAATCCCATGTGGATTGTGTTCTTATAATTATTCATAATGGATTTTTGCACTGTTTTTTATATTTGAAAATATTATATTAAATATTATTATCTTGATCATCAAGGATTTTTGACTCCCTTAAATTTCTCACCTGAAGTGGGAGCCTCACTTGCCTCATCATGGTTCTGAACCTAGAAGTTAACTGTAAATTCTTAAGATTTTTGAGCAGGCAAGTGAAATTTATAACTTGAATTTTGCACATTTTCAAGTGATATCACTTAACCAGGTAATATTTGCTTGACTTATCATTTGTGTATTCAATTACTTTTCTCCTTGGTGTTCATATCTAATCAGGTACCTATTTAAATTGCTGTACCTGTGGGTCTCTCAGGAATTGGTGCTTGCTTTCTGCAGGCAACAAACCGGAATATTTTTGAGACAGAACTATTCACACGAATACCTACTTTCTCAATTCAAAGTTATTCCTTTTGTTCAATTGCTGGCTCGAAATAGTTTTTTGACTCCTGTTGTGTGACAGGAACTGTGATAGGCAAGTGCTATGTAGGAAAAAATGAGTAAAACATGATATGTGCTTTCAAGTTGGTCCCCTTTGATAGTGGAGGCAGTCAATACACTAAGATATAATTAAATCCAGGTTTTAAATGGGAGCAGAGAGGAAAGACAGGGACACTTGGAATGCAGGGACGATGTGTTGGTCATGCGTAAATTGTCTCTTCCAGGAGTGGGTTTTATGCATCTGTTATATTCACAACACCCTCCCTCTCTCCCTCACTACCTCCTCTACCCCCTCCTATCTTTCCCTCAGTCTGTAGCCATTATCCTGGGAGGACTTAGATGCTTTGGCCAATGCTCATTTAATCTAAGTTAAGATTTACAAAACAAAACCTGGAGTGTATTTGTATGAGCAGGAAGTAATTCTATATTGAAGCCCATATGGTGTCACGTGTAGATTGAGAATCACCATGTCTGCTGAATTATGTTATCACTGACTTCGAAGTTATCATTGTGAAGCAGCAGCTATTGCCAGGAATAGTAAATCATATCTCATGCTTTATAAGAAATGGTATTATGGATTTTCCAAAGAACGTGTTTTTAATAGAAGGCACAAGTCGTCGCCCATACCATATACAGGCAAAGTATGGATTTATTTGTATTATTTACTTTTGGCCGTTTTAATTTGATTTCAAAATATTTATTGAACGCTCACGACATGAAAATGAATAAGCCCAATCCCTATCTTAAATAGCTTGAAATTTATTGGGGAGAAAGCCGTGTCCACAAGTATCTGAAGTCTGAAGCCAAGTGTCCCGTGTGTTAGGATGGATACGAGTCATTTGGGGGCAGTGAGGGGAAGGAACAATTAAGTTCAGACTGGTAATGGGGAAGAAAAGAGGACTTACCAGAGGAAGGGGCATTTGACCTAGTTTTTGACAACTATGCAGGTTTGGTTTTGTTTTGTTTCGGGAAGTAAATAAGCAAAGACATTTGATACCAGGAAAGTCATAAAAATAAATGCCAGTTTGGGGAACTGGGAGGTAATTAGGTGTTGTTGTTGATCAGTGCTTCTTAATCCTGGCTGCACATTGGAATCACATGGGGAGCTTTAAAAATACTGGTGCCTGAGTTTCACCCCCAAAGATCCTTCGGTATGGCTTATACATTGGGAGTTTTACAAGGTCCCCAAATTATTCTAATGTGCGGCCAAGGTTGAGAACCTCTGCTGTAGAGAGTACTATACTTCATATGGTACTATGAAGCAGGAAAAAAAAAAGGAAATGAAACCTATTTTTCTTGGGCTGAATTATCCTTGTATAATTATCCCTGAATTATCCCTGAAAAAAAATGAGATCCTCATTTGCGATTACAGGAGACTTGCGATTACAGAAACATGACCAGTGTCCAGGACTCACTGTGAGAAAGGACAGGGTTGGAGGTGAAGGGGAGGGACTTAGAGTCAAGAAGCAAGGGAATATTTAAGAAAAGAGAAGTCGGTACTTCATTTTTCCTAATGGCTGTATTCAACCTGGATTCTGAAAGTATGGAAACTTGACCTAAAACTACTCCTTTTCCCCCTTTCTTCCCACCAACTATCAAATGTGTACGTGGGATAGGGTACACACATGGGAAAGCGAGTCCACTGAAGGGGGGCAGGGTTCTTTCAGGGTAGATGGAGGGAGAGGACAGGCACTGACATCATCCCTCACCCCTTCGATCGCCCAAGCTCAAGGCTTCCTGTCATCTTCCTCCCCAGGCACGTCCTATCAAGTCTGCCTGACAATAGCTCCCACGTTCTGTCAGATGATGGCCTTCTTCAGGAAACCTCTCCATCCAAATGAAACCTCTCCATCCAAAAGTTGGGTGAATAAAAGTGCCTGTGAAAGAATCTTCTTCTCTTAACAGGTAAATACTTGCAAGCCAGTGTTTCCTACCTTTTTGATGATTCTAGCACAACATGCTTCCAATCCATGCTTTCACACCCTGTTCTCCCTATTTCCCTCCATCTTTACCAAGTATCATGCTCAAAGATGATCTATGTAAGGGTCTGGATGGCCATCCTTGTTTTATTCTCACCAGCATCTAGCACAGTGATGGATATAGATTTGTTAAATGTTGATTGAATAATTATCCTACATGCTTCTAGCACATAGTTCCTATTTTCTTTGCCTGTCCGTATGCCTTTTTAACATGTGACCCCTGGATAACTCTTTGACATCAAAACCCTGGCATTTTGTCTCAATAGATCTGTAGAATCTAATGAAAGGTCAATCCTTTTGAATGCTTAGTTTTCATTAATGTTCTATCTCTCCACATTCCATAATATCCTCCCACCTCATTCTGTTTCCTAAAAAAGAAAGACTTACTGTGTGTGTGTGTGTGTGTGTGTGTGTGTGTGTGTGTACATTTATATATAGTGTGTGTATATATATATATATGTGTGTGTGTAAATGTGTGTGCATATATATGTAGTAAATACATGAGCACTAATGAGTAAGCGGGCCCTTGCAGGAAATGTATCAACATCAACGAATTGATCTACCTCTGAAATATTCCACGATGAACCATCACTCATGGGAACCATCTTATTTCTACACATAGAGAAGTACTTTGCCAACCACAAGAAAATGATGCACTCACCATGATAAAGAATGAGTATGCATTTAGCTTCTTTTTTCTAATCTCACTATTTCTCTTCAGGCCCTACGCAATGTCTCCTTTCTTAATGAGATAATGTTCTAATTTCCCTGCTTCCTAATTTATCATGTCTTCCCTCCCCATCTCTTTAAAATATATGAGTGCCAGATAAATTTTTCCTAAATATGGTTGTGGTAGTCATTTTCCTACTCAAAACTTCGTATTGGCTCTCTCTTTCTAACTCAAATATGTCCATCTGCCTTGGGTGTTCACAGGGACCTCACTCCTTGGCCCAACTTTTCCTACCCAACTCTTCTCCTGCTCATTTCTATTACATCATGCTCAGCCAAATGTGCCTATGTGGTTGCACTCTCCCTCTAGCACACCCTTTGCTCTCACCTTGGCTTTGTCTTTGCTACTTCCTCCTTATGAACTGTCTGTATTTCCACTAAGAACACTTACCCATCCTCCAGGTTCGAAATCTCTTTTGTGAAACATTCCCCAATTCCTACAAATGAACATAATTCCTGCATTTTTTCCAATCTCTTCATTCAACTGTCTTTGTATTTCCCCAGATCCCTCAGTCTGGTTTGCTTTATAAATATCTATAATCATCCAACACTGTCTTCCTGGCTGATTCCTCTAGTACCATGAACTGAACTCAGTAGATGTATCACAGGTATTTGAGAAACATTTTGTGAAAATGCAGTGAAGGATTAGGGATGAAAATAATGGTGTACATTTTCTTGCGTCCGCAGTATCAAAAAGGAGGCCTGATGGGGAGGCATAACAATTAGCTACCTAATATTTAGAGAGCTTTAATCCCTATAATTTTTATCTCTAAACTTTTTATATCTTTCCTTTGTACTAGCCATCGCCTTCCCACACCCATATACGTATTCACATAACCACATGAGTATAGGTAGGACTTCTGTTCAACATGAAAGATAAGCAGGACTAAATTCACTTTGATCATTCTGAGGTGGGCAAAAAAATCTAACATCATTTAGATGCAAATAGTCTTTAGTAAGGGAGAAAAAAATCATTAACATTTCTGCGTAGCAAACAAGTTATAATCTACTTAATATGCTACACAATTTTGTGCAGAGGAAATAAAAAATATATATGATTATATATTTAAGAACAAAAAAAAATGTGTTCCAGCTATACCTGGTGGAATATGAAACAAAAAGTAATCTGGGAATACTGAGAGAGAGAGAGAGAGAGAGAGAGAGAGAGAGCACACTCCTGAACAGCTTCTGTTCTGTACACAGCAACACTATGAACATTTGAACATTTAGTGACATCTGGAGAAAAAAAGAGTAAGCCGGAAAAACAATCTGTCTTTTGTGACACATTTTTGAGTTGGATCCAAGGAGCAACTTTTAGGCACAAAATAGCAAATAAGTGTTTTATGTTGGAGAGATTATTTTGTTCTTCCGTTTCCAGGCTGCTCCTCTGTAACTACACCCCCTGTAACTGCCTGTGTTTGATTCAGAAACACTCCATGGGTTGAGTGGCATGGCTCATCTGGAAGCTTCCCCCTGACAACCAACATTGCCATGGCCAGTTTTGCTACTTTTAATGATAGTCCTAGTAAACATTAGGTATTTTTGATGTGTAAGTGTTAACTACTATCTTCTGTATTAATAATGAAAGAGCCAAGGGGGCTCCTTTATGTTATCCTGAGTAAGTCAAAGACTCTCCTTTCCAGCTTTTGGTTATCGATTTCATTGTGATAAAAACAGAGTACTGAATCACCATAAAAACTAAAAGTTCCTCATGCGCACACCACCTTTTAGGCTGCCAAATGAGACCAGGAGAGAATGAAGCATTCTCCCTATACCATGACTGAATTTATAAAGTGATTTCACTTTTTAAATCACCAGTACATTAGCTGAATAGACTTTTATACTATATTCCCTCCTCCTCACCGGTGTTCCTCTGACTGCCTTGATTCAAGCACTTGAACGGTGACAGTGACTACCACAGCCTCTGATGCATCCCTGCCTTCCCCCCTCGCCCTCCTTGATCCACCCTCCACCCTGCTGCCGCGGATGCCTCTGAAAGTAAATTGAATCATATAATCTGTTGAAATCATTCTGAACTTTCTCCGTAGCTGGCCATATGAAGCCAGTGAAGATCTGACCCTACCTTAGCTCTTACCATTTTCCCTTTCTCTGCCCTGGCATCGGTGCATTGTTGTGCTCTGCCCTTAATCTGTGGTGCTCCCTTCAGAGTTTATGTCCTCTCCCAAATGTTCCCTTCTCCCCTTGCTCCAGGCTTTTCCCACTCAACCATCCAGTCTATCCATCACCTCTTCAGAGATGGCTCCTTGCCTCCCCCACAACATGTATCCATAGCCTCTGTGGTTCCTCCCTCAGCTCTCACCCCACCACACTGTCATGGCACACTTCATGTCTCCCCAGCTAGACAGTGATCACTGAGAGGGCTATTTGCCGTACCTTTTTTATCTTTCTATCAACATTCCCTCATACAGGACCATTTACTACGGAGGTGTTGATTATGTGTTTGTTGAAATAAGATCCATTCTAATTGCCTAAAAGTAACTCACATATTTTACACAACACCCCCCTCCCTGCCATTTCTCTTTTGAACTACCCCTTTTCTGCCAAATTAAAAGAAATCAGTGTGTGTGTGTGTGTGTGTGTGTGTGTGCGCGCGTGTGCATGCGTGTGTGTGTGTGTAAACAAAACCATCCAGGGAGAATATATTCAACATGTTTATACAGGGTACAAGATCACAAACAACTCACTGTTTAGGTGATTTTTCTCATTTTCTCTTATATGACAGATATTGCTGAGCTCCTTAGAAGAACCATTTTGATCAGTTAATTTCAGTTGTTACTTTCAATTAAGTTGATCAGCACAGACCATGCTTCATGGAGGGGTGATCAGGAAAATTGGTGCTTGTGGGTCTCTGACGCAAAACAGACTAACCTCTTCAGTATGTGATCTGGAGGTACCTTAAAAATGTTTTAGAAAGTTGTTCTGTAGCTGAGTTTGCAGTCACAGTCCACAGACTGGTGAGGAAATCACATACTTGGAGACTGTGCTCCAAGAAGTATTATTGATGGTGATGAAAATGTACTCAGAGAGAGCAATAAATCAGGGGCTATTTGACCCATTTCATGAGCTGCACTCCATGTTAGGTTTCTACAGTAAATTCCTCAATGCGTTCACCATCTTTCCCATTCTCCAGGATACATATGCACATGATACACACACACACACACACACACACACACACACACACACACACTTCAGCAAGATTTTGGTCAGAAATAATCCATCCAGGTGATATGGATACAGTCAGAACAGAGATTTTATTTTTTAACAAAAGTCCTACAATTTGCAGTCAGAACTGATGCAAATTGGGGAAAGAATTGTTGCTCTTTGATTGGGCAAGTCTACCACCAAATTAATAAGAAAAGCACTGTTGGTATTTTGAACACGGGGTATTATTATAATTAGAACAGTTGCCTCATTTGCAAAGGAAATAAAACTGTAATTCTTAGCAGTGAGTTATGGTTGATGGGTGAAGGAAGATACGTTTTCACATTCCATTATGAAAAAGATAACTAAGGACTCACATTTCTTATTATATATGTCCTCTCTCTTGGTAAGCCCTTCCCTTTAGGCACTAGGCTCCTTGAAGGCAGACATGAAAGTGTCTATAGCTACTGTACTGACACTGGTCAAAATTCTGTGCCCCATGCAAGTGGCTTTGTCTAGACTGGTACATTTGTTATCTTAAAAAAAAGTGTGAACCTGGCTCAAATATTGTTTTATTTGAAGCACAATCTCCTTTGGAGTGGATCTATTTCAGAAAGGTTTTACTGAAGTATTGAAAAGGATCCTTTAAGGCTGTCTGATCTTCCCTTGACATGGCAGAATTATGGGGAGCCTTTGATGAACTGAACACCTGGCTAAGTCAGGCAACTGGGGGAATAGGAAAGAATGAAGGGTCGGGTGGGGCACAGAGACTGGAGTATGTGAAGCAGCCAGAAGCTAAAAGTGCAGGTACCTCCTGTGTTCCAAGCACCAAGAGAGAGGAGCTGTCTCATGCTTTATTTCATTCCATTTAATCCTCCACCAGAAGCTTGCAATGGAAATTATTCTGTCCCTTTTATATTTGAAGAAACATTCCCCTGGAGATTGAGAGATTTGTTTGTGTAGGCCATGCATGGCAGAAGCAGGATTCAAATCCACCTACTTTGAAGTCAGTGCTTTTCCTAACATCCCACATGTGGCATTACCCACAGTGACTTGAGAGTCACTGTGCTTGGGTTTCTCTCACTTAGTGTGTGGCAATGGACAAGTCACTTCACTTCTCAGGGTTTGGTTTCTCAGCCCTCAGCACAAGTAACAATGCTTATCTGTGTTCATCGTAGGGGTGTTGTAATGACCCCACAAAATAGCACATGTTAAAAATCATTTTGTAAATTACAAAGCACCAAATGTTATAAAGGGTTACAGCCCTTGACCCACACCTCTTTATTAAGAAAAAGTAAGGCAATTTGGGAGACACTGGTTTTGTGGTCTATGAACTTGCATTCACAATTACGTAAAGATCTCTGCTGCTAGGGTCGATTAATTATAGCTGCCATTTTGTAGTGCACGGCTTATCTTGCATACAATTAATTATTCCATAAATCAAATAAGCAAGATGTTGGCAAATGACATCTGCAGTCTTTGATCTGACAGAAAAATATATTATGCACCATAAATATCACAAGCCAACTTCTATTTTTCAGACATTTTGATGCTGGTACGCAGGAGCAGGTTGTTACTGTGAATGCTGCTGGTGATGGTTGAATGTGCCTAGACCTCTCAACAGCTCAGGGGACAGCTCTTTAAGTTCTGACCTCAGGTTAGCAGGCTCATTTAACAATTCAAGATGAAAGTGGGATAATTGAGACTTCATTGAAATAATTGCATCAGGACAGCTAACACCCTTTGTTCTGAGAACTCTGGTCTCTGAATACTACTTTACTTATCTTATGTGACCTTGATTCCTTCTTCATTTTTCTTTTATTTAAAACTTTTTAAAACAATTTCATTGAGGAGTAGTTGACATATAACATTAGTTTAAGACACACAACACAATGATTTGATATTTGTATATATTGCAAAATGATTACCACAGTAAGTTACTGACCATCACTACACATAGTTACAAATGTTTTCTTATGATGAGAATTTTTCAGATTTACTCTTTTAGCAACTTTCAAATATGTGACACAGTATAATTAACTATAGTCACCGTGCTTTACATTACATCCCTAGGACTTTCTTATAACTGGAAGTTGGTACCTTTTGATCCCCTTTCTCCTTCTGTTAAGAGTACCTGGAATAGTCCCTGGCACATAGTGGGTACTCAACAAATATCTGTCTCAGGCTCCAATCTTAGGCCATTTACCTTCTGTTTCCTTAGCACTACTGACTGGTTGCCTCTCCCATTGCAATTTCACTTGACCCTCAGGGTCTTACACCACGTACAGGCCCTGCTGTATCCATCTGGATTCAACCTTAGCCTAGGATCCTGGTTATCTCATAGGCTTCCAGTAGGCTCACACTCTAAGAAGTTACAGTTCTGTACATATTCCTGTATCTTCACTGTTCTCTACCCTCACCTGGGAGCACTCTAGCCAGGAAGAAGAATGACCCTTTCTGTAGCAGTTGGACTTGGTTGAGGTTGACAGAATACAATCTGGATGGTTTGGTTTAGTGTATTTTTTTTTTTAATTTTTTTTCAACGTTTATTTATTTTTGGGACAGAGAGAGACAGAGCATGAACGGGGGAGGGGCAGAGAGAGAGGGAGACACAGAATCAGAAACAGGCTCCAGGCTCTGAGCCATCAGCCCAGAGCCCGACGCGGGGCTCGAACTCACGGACCGCGAGATCGTGACCTGGCTGAAGTCGGACGCTTAACCGACTGCGCCACCCAGGTGCCCCTGGTTTAGTGTATTTTAATGACACTCACAAAATACCTTTTTCCATTTCCCAATAAGGTCAGAACTTCTTAATAGGTAAATTTATAATTTTATCTGTTGTTGACCTAGAGATGCATAAATAGTTTTCATTTCTTTAATTTGGTAAATTATCCATGGATTGGTGAGTTATAAATGATCTCTTCCAGTCTTTTACCATTCTATTATCCTTTCGTTGTTTTCTTTTATGGTTTATTTATTTTGAGAGAAGAGTGGGGAGGGGCAGAGAGAGAGAGGGAGAGATAGAGAGAGAGAATGAGAATCCAAAGCAGGTTCCAGGCTGTCAGCACAGAGCCCAACCCGGGGCTTCATCTCACGAACTGCAAGATCATGACCTAAGCCGAAATCAACAGTCAGACGCTCAATTCATTGGGCCACTCAGGTGTTTCAGTTTTTTTCTCTTTACACATTAGCTTGTCACTTAAAATGGAAATTTAATTTATTTGAATCTTACACTATTTCTCCAGAAACAGTAAACTTCTCTGTACAGCCAAGCATACCACCATGAAAAGGTCATACCATTACAATCTATCATGACATGTATACTGTATTTCATTGATTTCATTGATTCTAACCTGCACATCTTTTTACCAGATAATATCTCTAAAATTGGCCGCATTTTACAACTGCAAGCCTCTTGTACCATTTCATGATCTAATGGACAGTATTTTTTTAGTTTTTTTTTTAACGTTTATTTATTTTTGAGAGAGAGAGAGAGAGAGGTGGGGGAGGGGCAAGAGAGAAGGAGACAGAATCTGAAGCAGGCGCCAGCCTCTGAGCTGTCAGCACAGAGCCCGACGTGGGGTCTGAACCCACAAACTGTGAGATCGTGGCCTGAGCTGAAGTTGGGCACAATCAACTGAGCCACCCAGGCACCCCTATTTTTTCTTTTTTATAACTATATGAAATAATGGTATATCATGCAACCAGTGGTGCCTTAGAATTGATGGAAAGTAACTTAAAGCTAATCATAGCTACAACTTTTAATTCACATTTGTTAGACATTGTATAGTATCTGATTCAATCTAATTCCATCCACCTTTTCCTGTGCTTCTCTGCACTGCATAAGCTGAAATGTTTAAAAGTTTCCCAGGCTTCAATACAGCCAGAGTTTGGCCTGAGAATGGGGTTTGCTAAATAAATGAGCACACAAAACTTGGAAGATGAAAATAAGACAAAGGGTGTCTTCTTGATCCCTTTGAACGTGTATTTCTGGCAAACAGGGTCTTGAGGACAACATATTACCCTGCAAGAACATTCCAGTGGACTTCTCAGATGCATCCTGGTTTCCAGAGGCAGCTGTGAAGCAGCAGCAGAAGCTTCAGTGGGTTTCTGATTATAGTTTGTTGGTCTCTAAATCACTCTTCTGCAGTGTGCTCTCTGACTCAATAGCTATAGTGGTGGGATCAGAGATCCCCTGGTAGGTAAGTGTTGTGTTGTTCTGAAGGTAATTTCTGGAGGCCCAGCCTGTAATTTATTCTTCTATCCCCTCCAGTAATTTTATAAATACCCAGTTCCCTGTATTGGATAACTTCCTGTTTAAAATACCTGGAGTAGTTTTTGTTTCCTTTATGAGGGTGACTAACAGTTATACCAGATTATTAAATACACTCTAAAACAAAGAAAGTTGTCAAAGA
The DNA here is from genome assembly GCF_016509475.1 of Prionailurus bengalensis. Taxonomy (NCBI): domain Eukaryota; kingdom Metazoa; phylum Chordata; class Mammalia; order Carnivora; family Felidae; genus Prionailurus; species Prionailurus bengalensis. The sequence continues at coordinate 89,438,537 of NC_057350.1, read as the reverse complement.
CATTTTCTTTTGATCAATTATAGCTATTTTTTAGACCTGAGAAACAGGCGTCAGGGTTTGTCATCATGGTTGAAGTAAACAATGCAATGCAAATGATTTCCTTTAGAGAAATGACAGCACTTAGTATTTTTATAACCTCATTAAATGACTGTAGGAGAAGAACTATTGTTGCAATAACATCCTCAATTTCTTTATCGAAGGCAGAGGAGCATAAGCAAACAAGTAGGTGGACACATAAATAAATCATTGTTAAATTATGGCAAAGAACTACACAAAATACTTTCACATTTATCTCTTCATTTGTCACTTGAAGAAATAGAGTTTAAAGGAAAAAACTCTGCTATATAGGATATCAACATAAACATCAGTCTGACCTTAAATAAGTCATTTCATTTTGTTCTGACTCAGATCTTCTTCCTATAAAATATGGAGAATAAGACCAGTCACTTGCCTGGATTTCAAGGATATTGTCAAGAAGAAGAATATTATATAATGTTTTTGCATCTATTTGGAAAAGCCCTTGTAAGTTTGGGGTGTTATTAAACATGGATTAGGTACCCTAAGTGTTATTCTCATTGCTAAGACTTCATAAAGACTCACCAAAATTTGAAATTAAAAATAAATAGGAGATTGGTCTAATTAAATAGAGCACATCTCTTTTAAAATTGTAGTTTCAGTCTGCACTGTGAAAGAGCTCTGTCCATAGACGCAATAATGAAATATATCCCAAGGTTAAACCAGGACTGTTCTGAAAGCCATTAGGGATCAGTTCAAAGCTAAATATAATTCACTAATAAATGTTCCTCATTTCAAGTTCCCTCCTCAGAAATGATTAAAAGATACATCTTAGAAGCCAATAATTTTCAGGTTAACTGTCATTTTTTATCTGAGATTTGTTTTCCATTTTTAGTTTGTAGATCTGTGATTTTTTTTAAATTTTTTTTCAATGTTTATTTATTTTTGGAATAGAGAGAGACAGAGCATGAATGGGGGAGGGGCAGAGAAAGAGGGAGACACAGAATCGGAAACATGCTCCAGGCTCTGAGCCATCAGCCCAGAGCCTGACGCAGGGCTCAAACTCACAGACCGCGAGATCGTGACCTGGCTGAAGTTGGTCGCTTAACCGACTGCGCCACCCAGGCGCCCCTGTAGATCTGTGATTTTTAAGCCACATATTAATGTGCTCAGTGAAAACTTTCCTCTAGGATGTATCTATAAGGCTGAACAAAGAGAGGAAAACTAGCAACATGTCTTTTGCTTAAAATGTTTTCATTTCTATGAAATCTATTATAGAATCAAACCAGTGCCTCCTGCTAGTACCTCCTGTGCGATTTTTTCATTAGTTGAACCAGGGCTGAATGTCAAAGGAGTTGATTTAAATATAAGGAGAAAAATAATGTAAACTTGAGTGTTTTTTGTTTTTTTTCTTTTTCCAAGGTGAAAACAAATGTATTCCTTTCAATCTGCAGTTATGCAAAAGACTTACATACTTGAGTTATTATATCCATTTTTAAGTAGCAAGAATAGAAATTCCCAAAAGACTGCATTTCTATTGCTAATGCTTGCAAGGTAGTTTAATGTGATGGTTAGATGCACAAACTCTGGAGAGCTCAAATTCTGCCACACCAATTTATTAGTTGGGTGACTTTGGACAAATTACTTAACTTTTCTGTATTACTTAGTGTGGAAAAGGAGAAAATAATAGTATCTACTTTTTAGGGTCTTTGTTGGTGTTAAATGAATTAATACCTTTAAGAAGGGTCTTAAAATATAACCTGCTTCATGCAGGTGCTCAAGAAGCTATGATCACTTCTGTAATGGTATCACTTCCTACAATTTACAATACTGTCATACTTCCTTGTTCATAGAGCCAATCCTATGATCCTTGATCATGTGAGAAATGATCAAGGCCAAACAGAAATTCTTTTTTCTTCTTCAAACTCAACAGGTTATATTAAATAACAGAAATCAAAACAATATGAAAGAATTACGAATCACTAAGCTTAAGGATTGAGCTTGTCCTTAATGTTTTTACAAATATACTCCTATGATTTGATATGTAATTAACATATATGAAAAGGCAGTCATAGAAATCTAGACATCTCTAACACTGCAATGAGACGGATTTGTAAACATTCAACCACCTGACTATATTCCTCAGCTTTTATGCAGTGGGTTGCTAAATTGAACAGACGTGGATACAGCATTTTCCCCAAAAATTGTGTCCAAGAAAAAACGTATGTCCACCCCTTTTTAAAAAATATTTTTAGGGGCGCCTGGGTGGCGCAGTCGGTTAAGCGACCGACTTCAACCAGGTCACGATCTCGCGGTCCGTGAGTTCGAGCCCCGCGTCAGGCTCTGGGCTGATGGCTCAGAGCCTGGAGCCTGTTTCCGATTCTGTGTCTCCCTCTCTCTCTGCCCCTCCCCCGTTCACGCTCTGTCTCTCTCTGTCCCAAAAATAAATAAACGTTGAAAAAAAAATTAAAAAAAATATTTTTAAAGTTTTATTTTTTGAGAGACAGAGAGAGACAGAGCATAAGCAGGGGAGGGAGAGAGAGAGGGAGACACAGAATCCAAAGCAGCCTCCAGGCTCTGAGCTGTCAGCACAGAGCCAGATGCAGAGCTCGAACCCACGAAGGTGAGATCATGACCTGAGGTGAAGTTATGTTCAACCAAGTGAGCCACCTAGGTGCCCCAGTTATGTCCATCTCTTAAGATGGCCCATAGGGGAAAAAGAATGGTAGGAGGGGTTCCACAGTCAAATAATTTAATTGAGGAAAGTTGCATATTAATGTTCTTTCTTACAAATTCACATTAGTGATGGTATATTAAGGTCTTAAAATAAAAAGACATATTTAATTATGTTTAACCATTTCTCCCAAATATTTGATCATAAGATTTTCACCCTTATTAATTTATTGAGAGTTATCAAAATATTGTTTTATTGGGTTTTCAAAATTCATGGACTATTTGCTTGCTAGATTAAGGCCCTTGTCTTGTTCCCTCCAAGGCTGATAATTCCTACTTCTGGCAATGAGATGTTTTATTTTTTGTTTCTTTTATTTTGTTTTTTATTGAGTGATTGACTAATATTTTAAACTAGATACCAGGAAGAAAGAAACTAATCATAAGGTATTACAGGAGGAAAGATGACAGGGAATGTCCATACTTGGGAATCAAACCCTTTCAAATACTTTCTCTTTAGGACAATCTTGCCTATGATTTGGGACTTGAAGCCTAAGTCCTTTGGGCTTTGTTTCTTCGTGTTTTTTCTTCAATTCTCTCTTCCTCACAGATGCTTTAGGATGAAATGAGGTGATAAATGTTAAATTCCTTTATTAGTAAAAAATTGATAAAAATATTTAGGCTAGAGTTGCCATTCTTTTTGTTGGGATTTCAAGGACAGTGGCCAACAAGGCTGTGTCATTTGGGAAGTGACAGTAATTGCTTTATAGGGAAGTATTTCCCAGCATGGCTACAGTAGAATCAACCATTAAAGGGATGTTCAAATCATCCCAGGTGTGAATATAAAACCTTTCGCTTTGCCTTTTTAAAATGAAAAATATTAATATGTTGCATTTCTCTAGATGGCTTTAGGTATGTGTAATGATTTTCTAAAATTAAATGTATCATCTCCTTTTCTCTTAGTTCTCATGGTTGAGTGGTTTGCTGCTCAGTGGTTCAATTTCATTTATATGGGAGTGGTGTTTCTCATATTCCTTTAGAGTATTTTTTTCTCCCTCCCATTCAGAGGCTGTCCATCTCATTATGGGGACTTCAACACCTGAGATGTCCAGAAAACCCTGGATATCGTGTCAGAAATATTAAATACAGGGCTTCTGTCTGTGGCTTGCCCAGGTTCATGTATTTTGATAGAATGTAATGAAAGAGCACAATGAATTTCAAAGTGCCATAGATATTTAAAGTTTTAAAAACCTTCAATATTATATTCTAGATCCTGCCTATATTAACTACTTCTGGGTAGAAATCAGACAGTTTCGAACATTCACTAAGTCTTTTGGCGTGCCATTGAGAGCCCGGTCTTAAACTATAGTACATATTCAAAATAGTATGCATGGTAGGCCTGATATAATCTATTCAGTATTTAAAAAAATATAGAAAGAAAAATGAAAATGGACTGCCACATGGTTACACATTGAGAAAAAGAAAGAGTTCTAGTTGCCAGGCATGTATCTTTGGTGAATATCCTCTATGTGCTGAGCTAGTCCAGGTATTGAGGACATAAAGAAGTATAAGACTTGTACTTGTGTTTTGAAAAAGTAGGTCATTAACAAACATAGAAGGGGAAAGGAGGAGAGAGCCCCAGATGTGGATAGAAGTAGAGAGGTGGAGGGGCACCTGGGTGGCTCAGTCGGTTAAGCAGCCGACTTCAGCTCAGGTCATGATCTCACAATCCGTGCGTTCGAGCCCCGCATCGGGCTCTGTGCTGATGGCTCGGAGCCTGGAGCCTGCTTTGGATTCTGTGTCTCCCTCTCTCTCTCTGCCCCTCCCTTGCTCATGCTCTGTCTCTCTCTGTCTCAAAAATAAATAAATAAATAAATAAATAAATAAATAAATAAATAAACAAACAAACAAACAAAAACATTAAAAATGAAATTAAAAAAAAAGTAGAGAGGTGGAAATACCTATGCACCACTCAGACTACATGGAATAAGGTAGTAGGTTAGAGAGGAATGGGAACTAAGTCAGTGAGTATTGTTCTAGGAGATGATGAAGGGTTTTAAAAGCTCTTACATTAATATGATGGATACTTGTCTGTGACAGTGCTTTAGGTAAAATTTAAAGTATAAGTAGCCTAGCTATTAAAATTTGGTTGACAAGTAATTTAGCTGAATTTAGAGGATTCTGAAAAAAATTTCTTTTTAACAGTGGTCTAGCAAATTCAGAGTAAATCTTCCAGTGCTTTTCAAGAGAATTCGGATATTATTGGAAACAAATATTTCTGCACATTAAAATAAAGCCAGTTTTTTTTTGCAACATCCTTTCTAAATTTATAAACTTATGAAATCTTCATATTGCAGAGGAGTTTGAGGGCAAACTTTGTTGTTTTTACGTACTCACCCAGAATGTACACATCCACAAAATTCCTTAAGTTTCTGACAGCAGAAAAGAAAATGAATAATTAAATGCAGAGAATCATAATTGGAACATATTCAAGAAGTGGAGAATCTGTTTAAAACCGACAACTCATCAGATGTAGTCTACTCAATGGTTATATTTTTGTGTAAGCCTGAAAGCCAAACAGGCATGTCTGAAATCCCATGGGTAAAACCCTACAGTTTAAAAAATGTTTTTTGGTTTGGCAAAAGCTCCTTTCTGGATTGACTGCATCCCCCAATAGAAGAACTGACTCCTAAGGAAATTCAAAATACATCCATGAAAATGGAAAATTATAAGGTGCCAAGCATGAGGCAACTGACAGCGACAACACATGCCTCCAGAGACCTTACAGCCAGAGGGGAGGAAATTCCAGCCAATGCTTCTTTTTCTTTACAGCCATTTAAATTCCAGTCTTGACCAGCAAATGATCCAGGGCTGTGTGAAGTGGAGAGAACACCCCTCTCAATTAAAAAAAAAAAAAAAAAAAAAAGGCGTTGACAGTAGAAAGATTCTTCTTTACAGGCAAACATAATTTTTAGGTGTTCCTTTCCACTGAATAAAAATTCCCAACTTTACAAATAAAAATGCTTTGATTTGTAGATGAATCCAGACATTTTCATGTTCTGTAGACCTGACATACACCTAACAGAAGCCTCATGGGGTCAGGAAGTGGTGGTATCTGCCCCTGGTGGCCAAATGCCAGAGGTGGAAAAGGAATTTCTCCCCTGCTCCTGCTTGTTTAGGTCTGAGGGAAAGGCAATGCTACAATTTGTGGTGGGCTTACTACAAGGCATTTAAGTCACGTTTAGGTGTTTTTTTTTTTCCCTTAGGATTTATTTGTAATAAATGCCTTACACTCATTTTGTTGTTTATTTGGGGAGAGGTGATTTTTCCCCCAAACCTCTTGAGCATCATAACAATAGTAAAAGATTCATGAGGTACTCATAAACATGGTTCAGAAGCAGAAATTTTTTAAGCACCTGCAACTTAACTTCAATTGACAATAGCAAGGGGCGGCGTTCCATCCCAGCATTTCTGCAGAAATGGGAGTCATGGGCAGGAGAGCTCTAATTAAGGAGGAGCAGTGCATTGGGATGGGATCCAAGTTTTATATTAAGAATAGCATTCTGTTTCATCCTAATTAGTGTAACGTCTTCATTCCACAAACATGTATCAAACATCTTCTGAAAATAAGGCTCTCCTTACCTTCACTAAGATCTCCCCACATAAAAGAAAAATCCCAATACTAGTTAGATCAAAACTTATATTGAATTAACATATATCAAGAAAGGGTGAGAAAACAAAGCAGAACTCTTGGTTCGAATGGGCATAGGCTACAGCAAGTCCTTGAAGGCTCATATTGGAGGTTTCCCTATAGATTATTTTACTCCAGTGGCCTCACTTTAAAGACAAGAACGTGGAGCCCAGAGAAGTGAGGCCACTTCTTGAAACTGATATGTTCTAGTGGCAGAATCAGTAACAGACTCATTTTGCTGGATATCTACCCAATTATATATTTTTAGTAACAAGCAAAAATCCAGCTGCTTAATACATGTCTACACAAGGCAAATCTTCAGATCTTACTGTGTGCAGGGAGGAGAAGGGGTCTGGGAAGCAGGGAAAGATGGCAGAGGCCTGATATTTCTGTAAATGTTGAGCGCTGGGTGAGGAACTTCCGTTCTTGATCTCTTAAAACCCTTGTAACAGCTCTGTGAAGTCAGTTCTGTTGCCTCCATTCTTCAAATGATGAATGTGAGGCCCAGAGTAACTACAAAATTTACCCAGACACACACATTTTTGTGAGTCACGGACTTAGGATCTTAACTTCTTTCTGCCTCCAAATTCTTTGCTCTTTTCACTTTTCACTGGACCTTAATTATTGCCTGTTAGAGGATGTTGTGCATTTCTTCACAAATGAGTCCAATTTTTGCCAGCCACCTAGTTTTCATGACTGTCCAGATTGATTGTTTCTTTTAAATTTATGTTTCGCAATTGCGGGCTTTTTTCCTTTCCATTTATCTCTCTTCTCAGTCATGAGGTTGGAAAAAATGAGAACTATGCTGGCTTTGTTTGGACTGAGAACATTCCAAAATATTTGGCTGTGCCTCAAAACCCTGTTAAAATAATATTATTTATAACTTTCTGCTTGGTCAACTTTATTTTAGGTTTGGCTATTTCCCACAGGAGGCTGTTCTTTCTCCTTGAGGGTAGGTTTGCTGCTTGAAAGCCTTGGTCACACAACATTTTCCAAGTGCAGCTCGGATCCTTGCCTTCCTGATGAATGGAAACTTGTTAGACAATTGTCCCAACCACTCTGAAGCAGCTAATCACAGGATCTCACTGTCAGGAGCTGTGGGGTAGAGAACTGGTGGGGAGAATGCCATCTGTTTACACATGAGCCATCAATGCTAGTCACAGAGCATGGCCCGTCCAACCCCACAGTGGGTTCACATTTTAGAGCTGGACTTTGGTGTGGCATACTGTTTCCCAGAATGCCTTCTGAGGAATATAGTTAATTTCTTCTACATTTCTCCTCAGTCTGGCTATTATTGTTAAGCAGATTCATTTAGCTGCCTTAGCAGCTTAGGACCTTTCATTGACTTTGAGCAGATGATTTGATTTTCAGGCAGAGATGAGGGAAAAGGCAGCTAGCTGAATCATTACAATGGAACACCCACCACAAATAGCGGGGAGGCAGTCTTTTGACAGAGCAGATCTGAAAAGGGAGACCTGTCTTTGCCTCGATGTGTAATTGAAAGATGGCAAAGCGATGTGAATCACAGAGGCCAAGGATCTGTTATTTAGATATTTAAACAAATACGGTTTTTCTGAAAGACCATTCCCTTTCAGACAAAAACTATGGCCAATGAAGTGACGGTACCTTGCTCCCTGGAGCAGCTCACCTAAGGGAAACGTAGGTAAAAGAGAGAGACTGAATAGTTAACCCCAAAATATGGTTGCATAACTGCTTAAATTCCACAACTTGCAGACTTGTGGCCTCATTTCAGTCTTTACAGACATTCCTATCCCTGCAGTTGCTAGTGGCCACCCTTTTATATTTCTCCATCTCCCTGGATCCCTGGCAGCTAAATACCTATTGATTTTCCCAGAACCCCAAGCTCTCTCCATAATAGGAAGATTTGGTGGACATCCTGTCAAATGCCAAGGAAAGCCTCTGCCAGACTGAGCATTAGAACATGGTGTTTTAATAGAAATGTGAAATATCAATGCAATTATAAATCAATGAAAACCCAGAGGGAAAGAGAATCTCATTTGAGAGAAGATCTTTAAGTTTTTTTCTCCCTCCTTTTTTTTTTTCTTGTAAAGAAAAATGCAATCAGGGAAACAAATGTATGAGGTAAAAAAAAAAAAAAAATCAACAAAGTATTCCTAGCTATTGCTGGAGCTGAGAAAAAGAGAGCCGAGTCATCATTCAGTGTGAGTGTGTGAAATGACATGTTTTGATATACTAGCTGAGGGGTCAAAATTACCTCCCCTCTTTCACTGATGTATTTGGATGTTGGCCAGAATTGTTATTGTTTTAATTCTTTTGCTCGTGCTTTTCTCTTATGTCTCTTTTCAAATTCCATATTTTCTCCAACTTTTGCCTTCTGTATCCTAGATATTTGGGAACTGCAGGGTACTTTTGAGGTCTGAAAAGTTCACGCTAGTTCGCTTAACATAAATGCCGTAATTCATGCTGCAGAACCACATGGAGAACTGTTGTAACAAGGCTGCAGTGCCTCCACTAAGGCACATTGCCAAGTTGAGGACTAAGTCATAGAGCATCACTAATGCGGGTAATGTGGTAGGGCATAAAAAGTTGCACAGAGATCAGAGGCAGCAAGTACATTTATCACTTACCATAGCCTGAATCCATTCCTCATCCTGGTGTGGTCATTTCTTTTCTTTCTTTTTTTTTTTTTAATTTTGTAACCTTTATTTATTGAGAGACAGAGAGACACAGAGTGTGAGCAGGGGAGGGGGCAGAGAGAGGGGGAGACACAGAATCTGAAGCACGCTCCAGGCTCTGTCAGCTGTCAGTACAGAGCCCAACACGGGGCTTGAATTCACAAACTGCGAGATCATGACCTGAGCTGATGTCAGCCACCTAACCAACTGAGCCACCCAGGTGCCCCATGGTGGGGTCATTTCTTAACGCTGGACATAGCTAATCTTTGCCGACCTTTTACAGAAATTCTGAACTTGCTTAGTGAACGTGCAGAAGCATGAGAGAAGGAAGGGCAGACGTTTGGGAGAAAAATGGACAATGGATTGAGACTTTTGAGTGAGAGAAATATATGTTGGTTTTGACATCATTTTCCAAGAATCATAGTTATTGAGATAAAATGTTCACAGCCAATTACCCAACATTATGATGCAAATTAGGAGATGGTTATCCAAGTGATGCAAAGATAGGAATGTATGAATATAAACAATCACATTGGTGGAGGTGCTAAGGGGACAGGGTCAGTGCCTCATCATCAGATGCTTTGTGCCAGTATGCTCATAGCTTTTCTTGATTCTTTTTCTGTGTCAATATGTGTTTTACAATAATTGCTCAAGACCAATAGTGATAAAGTTTCACAATTTATTTATCTGATTTCATTTACTCTTGAAATTTCTCTTATGTATCCAACTACAACTTACTTTGGACTTCTAGAAAGTTCAAAGGAAAGGAGAGTCCATGTGCTGACCTGTCACTGACTCCCACAACCTCACCCCTACCACCATACCTACCTCTGTACATCACTTGCTTTTGGTTAATTAGCTTCGTGGAAGATGGAAGATGGTAGGTTCAGTTCTGGAATCTTCCTTGGAAATTCAGCCTTCCTGAGAAAATAAAAAGATATTTCTCAAATCAGGAGTTTGGTAATATGAAGAAGTAGTACTTTTATTCTTCTTTTGACTTTTGCTCAGTTAGGATTTTTATATATTATTTTCTTTTACTAGAATTGTAATGTACTATAAAAACTGTACTAAGTGATTGTAAGCTATGGACTGTGAAGGGAAAAAGAGAGCACTGGTTTGATGTAAGAGAGATCCTCAGGGATCTAAGAAATGGAATATTTATAAAAATTATAATGTGTACCCATCCTTAAAACCAGCATTAGTGAAAGAATTAAACATTTTTAATATCGTATACGGACTTGGTTTTAGAGAAATTTGTTCTAAACTGCCGATAGAAGCAGGATGTTCCTTCAGCATAAAATGGACATAATCCTGAGCCAGGATGTTCCTACAACCTGAAGTGGACATAATCCTGAGTCTACACTAAAATTTGAAGTAAATAGAGCCATCCTTAGGGTGGAGGCAAATGGAACATAAGGATTGCTTTATATTTGTAATTTCAAATGGAAACATCACTTAATGAATACAAGCTTTGCCAAAGGACCACTTAATGATGTTTACTTGGCTTAAGAAAATAGTGTAAGAGACCCATTTGCCTTGGAAGGCTGGGAAGGAATTAAAATAGAGAAGCATTTGCCCTTCCAAAGGAGGTTTTCCACTTGTCTAGATCTGGAATTTTTAGAAGATGATGCTGTATTCTCTGAAGTGACTGAATCATGCAGATTAAAATTCCCCATGGAAAATACATTTAGACATGCCCTAAATTATTTATAAAGAGTATCAATATCTTTATTACTAAAGAGAGCATACAAGGGTCCTTACATAATCAATACAGATTGCAATAGTAAGGTGTCCACCAAAAAGTTAGAAATAGCATCACTTTCAATGAGTTAGTCTGAAAAAATCTACACATAACATTTGATTTGCACTCTCTATGGCTAAACCAAGAGACACCTGCAAATGTAGGACTGGAAGGTCTTGATAGCTCCTAAAACTCCAATCAAGGAGACCCATTAGAGAAGCAGAACCAGAGTATGATTGTGATATTTTAGCAAGTTTTATGATAAACTTTTATAGAAAGACAGTATTAAAAGAAGAGAGATGGTTAACCTGGAATAATTACAAAGAACTGTCAAGAAGTAATATTTGTCAGAATATCTTCAGTACTCCCAAGAGGGAAAGAATGTTCTTACTATTCCTGAAGATTTGGCAGGCAAATTCTAGAGCGTGGAGAAATGCATCTGGCCTTTGTAGTTTAATGATACATATCAAGAACATCTATCTGAAGCAAGTTACTGATCATAATTTAGCTTCCCCTGCATATGTCTTATAGGAGAAGAATGTCTGACTGATATAAACTTTCTTGTTTCCTTGGTAGATCTTTTTCTCTGTAGATTGGTAATTGACTTGCTGGATTTTAATGGATTAATTAGTGAGAGTTGGTTCCCCTGAGTCAGATCATTTCTAAATACAATAACAACGGTGAATTTTAAAGTTAATGTGTTGGTGATCCCACCACACTCTCTGGTCTTCCCTAGGTGGCCTCCCTGATGTTTGTGTGATTTCATCTTTCCCTGTGCACTGAGTATTCTCAAACTCAGCAAAGTAGTTTCCAAGTGAAGAGAATAGAGATAGAGAAAGACTGGGGTAGCATAAAATACTCTTTGAGAAAAAAATCAAATGTGAAGGGGAAAGACACTGTGATACAAAAAAAAAAGTTGGAGAAAATAAAAGAAGAAAAGGATTTTTATTACATACTTTATACTTTAATATTATATTTTTATAATTTCTAGTCTGTATATAATGAAAATTCATTGCAGTTGGAATATCAAAATAGAATACAATCAGAATATAAAAATAAAAATATAAATGCTTGATTCCTTCCAGTTCTATGTCATCCTAACCTTAAATTTACATGAACAATCACTTTGAATGATTCAGATATGAACATTTAATCGGTATCTAGCATGCACAGGTACTGTGACATATTTTATGCACTGTATTTCATGGAATTTGACCAAAAAAAAAAAAAATCTGGTTACTTCAGTCAAAACAGTATTTAGAAGGACTAGTTTCCTTTAATCTTGAGACTTTTATTTTTTTAATATTTATTTATTTGTGAGAAAGAAAATGTGAGCAGGTAAGAGGCAAAGAGAGAGTCCCAAGCAGTCTCCACAGTGTCAGCACAGAGCCTGACATGGGGCTCGAACTCATGAACTGTGAGGTTACGACCTAAGCCAAAATCAAGAGTCGATGTTTAACCAACTGAGCCACCCAGGTGCCCCTGAGATTATCTTTTAATTGACTTCAAAAAGACTACTTTAGTTCCCCTTCTCTCCCAACCCCCACAAATGGAATATCAATTAATTACTTATTTTATTTTTAATTTTTTTTTGTAATGAAAAAAGTAAAAGGTTTCACTGGATTCTTCACTTTACAGGAGAGTGACTGGTTTAGGGCCTCAATGGACTTGGCCCTAAAGAGATTAAATACTTACCAAATAGCCCAAGACAATATCTCAACAGCCTCAGGCAAGGGATAATTTTTTTTCCCTAATAAAGAAGCAACATTTTTCCTTTACCCTTCCTTTGTGTCAAATATTTAAAAAATTTTTTTAACGTTTATTCATTTTTTGATAGAGACAGAGTGTGAGTAGAGGAGGAGACAGAGTGTGAGAGAGAGAGGGAGACACAGACTCGGAAGGAGGCTCCAGGCTCTGAACTGACAGCACAGAGCCCTACGCGGAGCTTGAACTCACGGACCCTGAGATCATGACATGAGCCGAAGTTGGACATTTAACCAACTGAGCCACCCAGGCGCCTCTCAAATATTTTAAATTAATGTTTGTTTTTGTTTTTGTTTTGTTTTGTTCTGTTCTAATATCTCTTGCAAGTTTTGTCAGTGCCTTCCTTCCCCCTGTTTAGCTAACTTGATTCCTCCATGGGTATTGTCTTTAGTTTCCTAGCAGAAAATCCCCCTGCCAGACCCAGTGCCTGGGGTCCGTCTCTGCCCTAGAGCTTTATGGTTCTTTTTGAACCATGCTGGTTTCTTTCTCCTAGTGCTACTACTTGTAGGTAGACATATCATATTTCAGGTACTGATTGCTTTCTTGGTGATTTTGTAAGTTTTATGTTTTCATTATTTTATATCACAGGATTCTTTTAGGCCAAATTATAGTTGTTGGGGAATGAGACCAATAATAAGATATTATTAATTTACTTTAACCAACCATATTGTTTTAACAAATATAGCCTTAATTATGGCAATTTCAAAAAAACCACATAGCTTTTGAATTGAAGTTATTTTGCAAAAAAATAAGACTACTTATTATGGGGGGAGAAGCAAGGAATGATTTCATTCTCACTTTGAAACATAGTCAAATTTAAATTGCATTGGTAAAATAGAAATAGTGTGGTTGGTGAGTCAGATATCTGGGTTCCAATTCTGGCTTTGCTCCTAAGTAATATTAAGGAGATCACTTGAACTCTGGTTCTTAATGTCCTCCTCTAAAAAGGAATTGAACTAAATGGGATTGAGCTAAATGATTTTGGGGGTATCTAGAAGTTCTAAGACTCTAAGTCACTGTGTAATATATCAAAGACCTTTTAGACACATAAAATTATTCTGAAATTATAGTTTTATATTTCAGAGGCAACAATATGGGTCTAGTATCAAATAAATTGGTGTGGAGAAACATTACTATCTTGAACTCATGTACTGTAGGTCCAAATATATGCTAAAGTGAGCTTCAAATAATATCAATAAACCTGTCTGAGAAGACACACCTGTTCAATCTTCTGTTGAGAACAATGCTACCTAATAGAAATATAATGTAATACACACACACACACACACATATATATATGTATATATATATATATACATACACACATATATATATACATATACATGTATATGTATATGTGTGTATGTATATATATATATATATGTGTGTGTGTGTGTGTGTGTGTGTATATATATATATATAATATTTTCCGGTAATCATATTAGAAAAGTAGAGAGTGAGATTGACTTTACTAATTATGTTATTTAGCCTATATATTCAAAATATTACTGCTTCAACATGTAATCTACATAAAATATTTTAATGAAATACTTTGTATTCTTTTTAAAAAATTGATTCTTAGAAGTCTGGGAATACTTAAATTTCTAGCACACCTCCATTTGAATTAACCACATTTCAAGTGTCAATAGCCATATGTGGCTAGCAGCTACCATATATTGGTCAGTACAACTTTCTAGACAAATTATTTTATTCTAATAACAACTTTAAAAAACATTTATTAAAAATGTATGAAAACACCTCTCCACATCTTTGTATTTAACTAAATCTCAATTCGAGAAGATCGTGTTTGTCCAGGTTTTGACAATGTGGCCAGTTTCACACAGCACAAACGGCAGGGATGTCAATCATCTTTTAGAGAATGTAGGTTGTGCAACGAATCCCAATTATCCAGCCTCCATGACAGGGGCTGTGATGGCTTTGCCTGGAATTTCAAAAATGGACTCAACTTGAAAGTGACATATTTCATCGTGTTCATTGCAAAACTGATGCCTTATCAGAAAACCTATTTTTCTACTGCCTCTAGAATACTGACCACTGACTGCACGCAGATTTATGCAGGCTTCATATATCCTGCAGACAGTTCTTTCTGCAAGCCTCAAAGCAGAGAAAGTTAATCCAGATTTATGCTTTATTGCAAATATTTTGCGTGATGTGGAATGAGAGCTTGAATAGAGATGTTACATAATAATTAGCTTTTTGAGCAAAAACATTTAAACACACTTCTTTCCTTTTTCTTCCTTTTTTTTGGTCTCATTTCTATCTGAAAATAGAAATGGGAGACAGTTTGTAAAGTTCTCAGTAGAGAAGGGTTATAATTAGGTTTGAATCAGATTCGAAGCTTCCATCCGTGAGGTCCCAGTCAATTAAACAGAGCTTGTCTCTGTGAAATACCTTTTAAGAGGAGGCATTTCAAAAGGAAACATGTTTTCCTCACCAACTTTCCAAATGTATCTGAGTCATATAACTTAGATTCATATAAAGTTCTTTGTAGAGACCTTAGAGACCTTCTAAAGGAATTAGTCTTCACTTCATAGCCATGAACACTTGCAAGGAAATGCAAATGTCATGCATCCAGGGAGTGAAAGACTTCAGGATTCCCACCCTTGAATCTTGATCCTGTGCTAATTTTAAGACCTCAAATTCCTCAGGTACTTAATCTCTGGTGAGGTTATAGTTTCAAGATGCTTAAACATCAAAAGAGTTAAGCAGACACAAACTTTTAGAGTTGTCAGACTTGTGATTTCTTCTGGTCCACAAATTCCTAGCTTTGATGAACTGTCCTGGAATCGTCTCTAGTGCTGATCATAAATATGGATTTCTGGATCCTTTCCTCATCCTCACCTTTGGATCTCTCAGAGTAGGTCTTGGGATTGTAGTTATCAAAGCCCTCAGGTGATCTCTGCTAGGTCAGGTTGGAGAACCTCCATCGTTGCATCCTGCAACTGAGAAAATTGAAAATGAAAGATTTTCAAGTATTTGCCTTGTATCCCATGGCTAGCAGATATCACACCTAGGATTCAGAACCCATTTGTGCTTTCCC
Organism: Prionailurus bengalensis; assembly: GCF_016509475.1. Taxonomy (NCBI): domain Eukaryota; kingdom Metazoa; phylum Chordata; class Mammalia; order Carnivora; family Felidae; genus Prionailurus; species Prionailurus bengalensis. The sequence goes on along the minus strand of NC_057350.1, from coordinate 89,422,938 downwards.
CTAAATGAGCCAGTATGTCTAAATCATATTCCATACCATACACTGAACTGATAAAAGGAAGGGGGAAAATCGGGCTTATTTTATACATATTGCAACAGTGAGGATTTTTTAAAAAATGGATTCACTTGAATTAAGCAGATTCCCTTTCCTCAATTATTTAATCAAGCTCTTCCTATCAAACTTTGTTATAGTGTTCTTCAGAGAAACTTACAAGCAAGTTCTCCTAAGCCCTTCTCTCGTTTTTAAGGTATATGAGGTTTAAGATAATGTAAGAAGATGCCCACATATTTTTTTGTGGCAGCTGGAATCATTTAGGTAGGTTTATGTAAATTTTATGCAAATTTAACACATTTTATGCCCCTAAACTTATGGCGATCATAACTATTTTATTCACCAAAAGTTGGCCTTCAGCGAGATCCTACTGAAGACTGATGATCTATGCGGCCTCCTTCTGCCTGGCTTTCTGTGACATTTATCATCATCATCCTACTTGGATACTCAAAGACTTGCGGTATGAATATAAGGTCTGAATATAAGACCTGATTTTCTTCCAACCCAGGCCAAACTATCTATAGTAGGCATTTAGAGGCTCATTCCTCGGAGCTGCCTTTCCAACTCCCCAGTACAACTCATCTTGATTCATTTATGCCACTGTTTAGATTACAATTTCACCGAGTAAAAAGACACACCCTAATATGTATGGAAAATATTACTAAATTGTATTAGATTTAAGAGTGACTGTTTGCCAGCAGCTAAATGTAGAAAGAATAAGTTCCTGACAATGCAACTGTAGAGAAAATTTTAAGGGGTGATGATTTCATTAATTTTCAGAGCTTTACAGCCAGCTGGCAGAGGTTCGTCTATACCATTGTGGCTGACTGCCTTTGAAATTACTTTCTTTTCTTAAATTAACCTGTGTTAAAATGATACAATAGCAATAATAGTGAAATAAAATTAGCCTCTTTATATAATCTTAAAGCATCTTAACTAACTTAAATAATAGTACCCTGAGTTTATAACTGCTGCAATGTACCCTATAAAAAGAGATTGGTATTAGGAACATTTATAGATCCTCATATTTTATCAAAAGATAAATAACATTTAGAAAATTGAATCATATATACATGAAGTACAAAGAAGCCTCTAGCCTAAAGAAAGAATTCCTCATTTAAATCCTATATCCTGTATAGGATCCTGTATATCTCTGTATTAAATCCAATACCTACTTGTCTCACTTGTGGTGGAAAGAGCACCAAGCCTGGAGCCACCTAGCTCGGGTGATGGTTCTGTCATTTTATGTATGTGATCTTAGACCAGTAACAGAACTTCACTGGGCCTCAGTTTGCTTATGTACAAAATGGGGCTATTAACTTTAATGTTGCCTTCTTTACATGGTATTCTAAAAATAAAATAATAAATGCCACTGACAAGGGAGGAAAAACTTGACTCCCCTGAATTCTAAGGAGTTTGTCTCATGTAGAGAAAAAAAAAGTCAGAGTAAGAGGTTATGCCGCAGTTTCTACACTTTTTATAGTGCCTGCAGAGGAAGGTCCTAGATTAGGACAATTGTGTCTGAGAGGTAGGAGAGAAGGGAGAACACAGGGGGAAAGGGGTGTCAGGGCATCATGAGCATAGCATTCCTCAAAAAAAGGTGAGAGAGAACATTCATGTGAAATGGATGGACGGATGAACAGAGGGATGATAGATGGACAGACAGACAGATGGACTGAGCAGGCAAGTCCCTGCACCACTTTTTTAAGACAACCATCAGTCAAGATCTACTTTGGGGTAGCTGCTCAGTAAGTCATGAGGGTGGCCCAGAATTCTTTCAGTTTATCATGTAAATTTTTATCATTATTAAGCTTTTGTACAAATGCCAAGTATTCCTGTTTCTTTTCTTAATGACACTTTTTTAGCGTATATTTATTTTTGAGAGAGACAGAAAGAGATCACGAGAGGGGAGGGGCAGAGATAGAAGGAGACAGAGAATCCCAAGAAGGCTTTGTGCTGTCAGCACAGAGCCCCACATGGGCTCAACCTCACAGATGGTGAGATCATGACCTGAGCCAAAATCAAGAGTTGGAGGTTTAACTGACTGAGCCACCCAGGTGTCCCCAAGTATTTCTGTCTTTTAAATATGGTCACTGGTGGGCAAGCTGGCCACTTCAGGAGGAGCCCCATTCCATTACTGGTAAGAGTGACCTTCTTTAACTTGCACTGAAATCTTTTCATTCTGGTGACTGTTACGTTGGATCCTGACTCTAGCTTCAGACTCACAGAATACTTTTTCTCCCTTTTTTTTTTTTAACGTTTATTTATTTTTGAGACAGGCAGAGACAGAGCATGAACGGGGGAGGGTCAGAGAGAGAGGGAGACACAGAATCTGAAACAGGCTCCAGGCTCTGAGCTGTCAGCACAGAGCCCCACGCAGAGCTTGAATTCACAAACCACAAGATCATGACCTGAGCCAAAGTTGGTTGCTTACCCGACTGAGCCACCCAGGCACCCTTCAAATTCTTTATCATAAGAGGAAATAGATCCTGGAGACATATAAGGCAAGGCAAGATCTCTTCAGTGTTTTGGTGTAATTCCAGATCATCTCATCTTGTTAGTGGAAGGCATCATGCAAGTGGGGACTGCCTATTCACTGTAGAATTTTGTTTTATTGTATTCTGATGCCATTTATAGCAGCTTGCTTTTTATTTTCTGTTATAGACCTCTAATCTCATAGGATAATAATTGACTCTTTCAATTGCTCATTAGTTGAGTCTGGCCCTCTCCATATGAAGAAAAAAGATTTTTTTTAAATCCCTATTCTCATAACACTTTCTGGAGGGCATTTTTAATTTTCCAGACTAGCTGTTCACTAATCAGTAGCCCAAGAGTTTATGTGTTCTAAATGGTACCTTACTAATTTTGAAAAACTAGGATGGCTTGCAGAATTTCCAAAGTCAGGTCTCACAAAAAATCCAGCAAAGACACTAGTAAAAATGAGATAACATTCTATGCCTAAATTTAGTGACAGACATTTAGCCAAGTTTATTTTTCACCAGATACTTAAGTTCACAGATTTTTCTAACAAAGAGTGGTTAAGATCTAAATTGCCATATGACCAGGAATTTAAAGGAAGAGATTAAATAAAGTGACCTTTCAGTCTAACCCCTATTATATCTATTTGAGCATCAAATTGGGCAAATCCTTTTTACAAAGTCCCCATTTCCCCCCCCCCCCCCCTTTAGGGCACATATTAGCTTCAGCATATCCACTAAGGTGCTAGACCAAAGGGAATTCCAGTCTTTTGATTCTTGGCCTAATTTTGTCCTTATATTGCTGGTTATGGACATAGGGGTCCCTTGTACACATTAAACAGAACTTAATAAAGATTTAAAAAAGGAAAAATAACAAGGAAACAAGGAAAGAAATTTGAAAAAAACAAACAATACAGTATTTTCTCCTTTGGGGAGCTCTGGATATAAATCAGGGCGTGGTTAAAAAGTGAGTCATTATACCGCTGCCTACTCCTTTTGTGCCTAAGATGATGATACCATGGAAATAATGCTACCTGAAAGGCATTTATGTAACTATTAGCCTCTGAAACAATAGACAGGAGCAGTGTATTGTTCTGGAAAATGTTCAAGGAGGAGGAATCATTTTGTCCTCTTTAAAATTTAATATCTATTTTCTTTCTGTATCATTTGGAGGAAGCTCCTTTTTTTCTTTTCTTAAGCAAAATAAGTGTTTTGCACTAGTAGGTAGTGAGTGAATTCTTCTTGCCAGCAGGAAGAAAAGCAATTTTTGAATGCCAAATATAGCTCCTTTGTGTGAAAATATCACATAGCCAGAGACATTTTAGAGAAGAAAGGAAAGATACATGTTCTGAATTAATATTTTTAAAATGTACAGGCAGAGGAATGTTAGCAATGGAACAGGAAGAAATTGACATAAATAGACTGAGAAGAAACAAATAATCTTATCTACAGTCACAGCAGCCCCAAAGCCTGAATGTTTGTCCTATCTGCAATGCTCTTGGCATTTTCTGTGATCTCAGAATGATAATTTATCTTCCTAGTCCGTGTCTATAGGAGATAGGTGTTTCTAATCATCCTGTTTAGTTCAAGACATCTCTTCCTTACCTTACCTTCCTCTTCTTGTTTCTATGTAAGATTGCCAACTAGGTAAAGCATGAGGCACCCTGGACATAAAAGATGTCCCTAGCACTGGGGACAGAAATAGAACGATTTCCTACGTGGCTGTCTTTAGGTCTAAATCACATTGACACCTTTGGAATTCCATGCACCATGAGGAGTCTCTTGACTCATTATTTTCATATAGCAGGCAATCAGCCAGTTACAAAGAGTTTTGATAGAGATGGTGAGCATCTATTACTTTTATCCACCCAATATCCTTTCCTGCTTCATTTGGCAATGACATATGTTTTTCCTTTGACAAACTAACCACCCTGTCTCACGTGATCTTGGTGACACTGTCAGTCCAGTTTTCCTGCCTTTTTGTGAGTGGACCTGTGACCCAAACTTGAAGAGTAAGACACTGTTGCAAGAATTTGAGTCTTGAGCAGAAGATTTTGACACAAAAATGGACCATGGCTAGTGATTCAGTTTGCTGGTGGCACCCTGAAAAGAGTTCTCACTGATCCATTAATCCTCTTAAGTAGACCGTGTGAATTGTCCTGATTTCTTCTTCCCTTAGGCCTGGCTAATCAGTTTCTTTGATTTCATCAGTGACTTCACATCACTGCAATGAATTTGATTTTGAAGTTGGCCAAGATAGTTGCAGCCAAAAAAATCCTAACTGCAACAAGCAGAAATATTTCCTCAGTATGACTCATCTGTTAGTAAGATATGTAGGTGAAAAGCTTGTGGGGAAATAGTGTTCTTCCTTTCAGAAACTCATCCATTGGCTTATGTCTTCCTATTATGTTTGTTTCCATTTTATTCATTCATTCGTTCCATTGTATTGTCTTTTATACATTCATTTGTTGACTATCTACCATTTTCTAGGCAGTAAGGGTATTCTCTTTAGATACCTGCATGGTGTACTTCTTCATCTCCCTAACTCTTTGCATGAATGCCACCTTCTCAATGAGACCCCTGACCTCCTTTCTCAGCCTACAGTCCTAATCCCCTTATCCTGATTTTTATAGCATTTTCTGCCTTTTCAGGTAGCATGTAATTTTACTTATTTATTCTATGTTTTATTTATTGTCCATCCTCCTGAAGTAAAGAACAAACTCCAAGAAAACTGGAATTTTTTCTTTGTTCATTCTTGTGTTCCCAGCACCTCACTTAGTGCCTGACATTTATTGAATTGTACATTTATTGTACATTATGTCAATTGTACAATAATGTCAATTGTACAATAATGTCAATACATTTATTGACATTTATTGAAATGTACAAAATTTTTTTAAAAGTGTGAGATAGATACATTACTAAAGGAGTGTACTGTGACTTTTTAATATATCCACTTGGCTAGGCTGAACTACATTCCTTAAAATTCCCTTCGCTGTTATGTTTTCCATAAAGGTGGGACACAAGGGACGTTCTTGTGGGGAATTTGGAGGGTAGAAATAAAGCAATTGCCATGTCACAGCTAGTCCATGTGTTGCTCATGTTCTGGCTCACCTCATTGATGTGACGCAGCAGCCAGGCCTGCCACAGCTCCACCTCGTATGGCTTTTCCTTTAGCTTTACTTGACTCCTGGACCAGGTGTGTGTTTTATCTGTATGACCAAGAGCCCTCACTTCATCAGTGTATTCACACCACCAAAGTCAGAGGCAATAAGAACACACACATTTTGTAGTTTCATGGGCTCAAATCATGTTTGTGATTCCAGCTTGTCTTTGACCGACTTTAAATCAATCTTCCCTTTCCAACTGGTTGCCTTAGACTTCAAGTTTCAGTGTCAGATTAAAGACAATAGCCTTGTGGAGGCTGATTCACCATCTCTTAGGATTGTATAAGGTCTAATCCTTTTTATTTTCCTTTTTTGAAATCTGTCGACCTGCCTACCTATCTACCCACCCATTTTAATGTCTATATACTGAATGAATTCTAACCCCTGTCTGACACAGACTTTGGTACCTGGAAATGGGCTAAGGTGCTGCCATAGCAAAACCTAAAATGTGGGAGTGGCAGTGGAATGAGGCATTATGCAGAAGTTGGAAACACTGTAACATTTTTGAGGGGAATATCACTAAAAGTTTTAAGTGCCTTGAATATGCTCTTTGTAGAATTTTGAATTACGTGGTGGCTGGCAGTGAGAACTTAAAAGGAGTAGGAGGAGAATCTTACTGGAAACTGGCGTAAAGTACAGAAATGGTCCAAGCTAAGGAGATTTCCAAAGTGTTTCCTTACCACCTGATTTCTTCTTGTTTGAAGTAAAATGTGAGATGCAGGAGAGAGAAAGGTAAGGTGTTGACACAAACAAACAGAAAAGCTGGGAATTGAGGGTTTGAAAGCTCTAAGATGCTTCAGGTGGTCCAGGATGATGCTAAAATAAAAAAAAAAAAAAAAAAGGAAGGAAGGAGAAAAGGAAAAAGGTCTGAGCAAGGATTTAATCCAGGGCGATGCCAGAAAAACACTGTGTTAAAGAAGATAAAGTGCAAAGTACGGCCATAGAATATCTTATTCAAATCTCAAAAAGGTCTAAAGTGGTGCCTCAGATGAACTTCAGTCAGATTGAAGGCCCTCTAAAGAGATTAAAGTGTACCACAGAGGGTCTATCCATCAAACTACTTCTAGGAACTTTCAGGGCCTTGTCTTTCAGGCATCTCAGCAGCAGCCCAAGATAGAGAGGGGTTTATCCAGAAGAGGTTATGGGTGTGGCTTTTGTCTATTGGGTTTGACCCCAAGACGTCATAAGGGACTCACAAAGTTCTCAAAGGAGAAATCTGCACAAACATCACCAGCTTGGGCTGAGAGGGACAGAAACAGTACAGAATGAGGAGAGTTGGCCTTTGAATCCTCAGAATTTTAGCACCTTCTTCTTTTTGTGAAAATGTTAAGATAGCTAAGAGGGTGGAACCAGGAGCCCAGAGGGCAGAGTGGGAAAACATGAAGAATTACTTCGGATTGGAGAACTAACCAAAGACTTTCAACATCAATTTGCTTAGCTGAATTTCAGAATTGCATGGGACCAGTAATTCCCCTGTGTTTCCTACCCTGGTCTTTGAACATGACTGTCTATAATGGCTATCCCATGCCAGGCCTACCATTGCATGTTGCAGGGGGTGGGGGGCAGATAATTTGTCTCTTTTGCTTCCCAGGTCTGCAGATGGCAAGGAAATATACTTGACAAGTTATGTTTGAGGAATTATACTTGAGGGACCTCATCCATACTTGGACCTGATTCAGATGATGAGATTCTGGGGTTTGAGTAGATATTGAGAATTTTGAACTCTTTGGGAGCAGGACGAACATTTTACATTGAGAACCAGAGAATGGACTATGGGTGCCTCCCAGTGATCCCTGACTCCTGGGATTCACACTCTGGTGTAGTGTCTTCCTGCTGAGTAGTGTTTGGGTTTATTGACTCACTTGTAACAAGCAGAATACAGCAGAAGTGATAGGATGTCAGTTCTGAGCTGAGGTTATAAAAAGTTGTGGTTTCCATTTGGGAGACTCTCTCCACTATCTGTTTAATGTCTCAATCTGGGAAAATCCAGCTGCCATGTCATGAGGCAGCCTGTGGCAAGTTCCATGGGAGTGAACTTGAAAGTGGACCTTCTGAGGTTTGCCAACTGCCATGTGAATAAGGTTGGAAACAGGTCCTCCCCAGTCAATCCTTGAGATCACTGCATCCCCAGCCAAAACCTTGATTATAGCTCATAAGAGATGCTGAGCTAAAACTAGCCAGGAAGCTGCTCCTGGATTCCTGATCCACAAAAACTATTGGACAACAAATGTTTCATAATTTTCAGCTTCTATGTGTTGGGATAATTTGCTATACAGAAATGGGTAAAAAATACACTTCTATTCCAGAAGATAGTCTTCACTCTAAAATTCTAATTGCTATTATATAATGTTTTGTGAAGGGGCAATTCCAATCTTTAACAGGGTGATCTTGTCAATGAACATTTATGCACCATTTGAAGAAGGCTAACCCCAAGTTTCTGTCTCCTATCTTTCCACTGTCTTGCTTGATCTTTTTGATTAATTGATTCCTTTAATTATAAAATGATAGCTAAAAATGTCATTAGAGTGTGATGTTCCGTTGTGTCCTTACACTTCTCCCGGGTTAGAATGCTCAAAGATAAATGGGCTGCATCAATACCTAACAGTAGCTCACTTGTTGGCTTGTTTTTTCTGTACCAGGAACTGTGTGAAAATTGCTTTTTATATAATCCTTTTAGATAATTCTTTTTTTTAAATTTTTTATTAAAAAAAAATTTTTAACGTCTATTTATTTTTGAGACAGAGAGAGACAGAGCATGAACGGGGGAGGGTCAGAGAGAGAGAGAGGGAGACACAGAATCTGAAGCAGGCTCCAGGCTCTGAGTTGTCAGCACACAGTCCGACTCGGGGGTCGAACGCACAAACCATGAGATCATGACCTGAGCTCAAGTCGGATGCTTAACTGACTGAGCCACCCAGGCACCCCTAGATAATTCTTACATCAAGGTATTGGTATCATTATTCCTACATTAAAGAGACTTGCCCAATGTCATTATTATTATTTGAAGTAAGGATCATTACTATTCCTACATTAAAGAGACTTGCCCAATGTCATTATTATTATTTGAAGTAAGGATCATTACTATTCCTACTTTAAAGAGACTTGCCCAGTATGACACATTGGTAAGAGGTGGATCTAAACTTTGAACTCAGGCCTGCCTTTCTGAGTTTTTTTTTTTTTTAATGTTTATTCATGTTTGAGAGAGAGAGAGAGCGCGCGTGAGCAGGGGAGGGGCAGGGAGAGAGGGAGACACAGAATCCAAAGAAGGCTCCAGGCTCTGAGCTGTCAGCGCAGAGCCCGACATGGGGCTTGAACCCACAAACCATGAGATCATGACTTGGGCCAAAGTCAGATGCTTAACTGACTGAGCCACCCAGGTGCCCTTGCAAGGCCTGAGCTCTTAATAACCCCAGGCAAAGATGATCTCCTGTACCTCTTATAAACAAGTTAATATGCTGTAATGAGTAGATTCTCCATGGCACAATACTTATGGAACAGAACTATGGCAAGCCCTTTCCATGTCTTCATGGATGTAGCTGGAGAGGGGTTTGGAATCTAAACAGACTACTTTGTCAAAGCTGAGCTCATGATGTTTTTGAAGAGAGGGGTGAATGCCCAAGATGAAATAAACTTTGTCACCAGGTTATAGCCTCTGCCCCTCAGAAAACTTTAGCATCTGAAATGTTTAGAACGTGGGAGATATTTGAACTGGCAAGTTATATTGATTTTCAGAATCAGGAGCACATGATCCTGAGGGATCAGTCTCAGGGTTCACAGAGATATTTGGCTGAATGGAACAAAAACTCCCTGCCTTTGCCTGAAACTAAGACTGCCACCTCTTTGTTCCTCACTAAGGAAAAGGGAGCTTGACATACAGTAAACTGTCATGTGCCAGAACACATGTCTTAAGTTATGCACCTAGGGTCATTCTGACAAATACCATTGACTCATTTCTTCATTATTTTCAAAAGATAATTGAAGTATAAAATATAATGGATTCCTTGATATTAACAGGTGTCTTTGCTCTATTTGAAAAAAAAAAAGTCTCTTTCTTTAAGGTTTTGGCGTTAGTACAATTTTTAAAAATGGAATTTTAAGTTAAGGTTCTTAACTAAATATTTGTTTCTATTTGCTTTTCCTCTCACTAATTTTCCCACAGACTTTTTTTTTTCAAGACCAAATTCCTTCTATTTCTCACTTTTAAGTTTCAGTATAATTAAAAAAATAATTGTTGGAAATACAGTCCATGGTTTGTCTCTTTTTTGGCTTTTGGTTTTTTTGTTTGTTTTTTCAGTCAATTTTCTCATTCTCAGACTATGCATTAAGTCACAGGGTGATGGTCAGGCCAAAGTTTATCTTATCACACCAGAGTTTTTAGGTCATTTCCAGTTTTCTTATTTTTTCTTTTCAGACTTTCACTTGAAAAGAAAATTAATTGGGAAACACCAGTAAAGCTTTTTTCCTTCCTCTTTCAGCTACTCACCTGCCAACTGCCAATTCTTTCTGAATTCTTTATCTGATGTGCACAAGAGACAAGGAAATTGTGGCTGTTCCTGGAGCTGGCAATAGTTAAATGGAATTCTAGACAGTGACTCAAACCCACATGTATTTTGTAGAGTCTTTTGATTACACACAGCTTTCTTGGAGACATAAAAACCTCTTGAAGGATTAGCTTGCTAGAGAGAATTACCATTTTGGAAGATTTGTGTCACATTTCAATGACAAAATTATTCAAAAAATGCTCTCTGTAAATAATCTCTAACTTCTCACAAACATCTGAGCTCTTGGGGGCCAGAATCAGGGCATGATTTGCATAGATTAAATACACACACGTACATACACACTCACATTTACTAATCCAAAGGTCTCACGGTTGTGTTATGATACTCTCTGGAAACTTTCATCAGAATAACTGTACCAACTCTTTAAAGGAGCCTGTGATACAGACCATGAAAACACTTTTGTAGAAACCTTATTATAATCACTGATGTATTTGAGTTATATTAAGGCCACAGCTGAATTAACTTGGTTAAAATCCAAGTATGTTATATCTATCTTCTCCCCAACAGACTAATATGAAATATAAAGTTTATTGTTTCATTTAACACTTTAAGGGACATAAATCATATATTATAAACGCTTATCTTATGATGACTCTTCTGTTAGATTTAAATCTCATTTTTTTTCAAAACACAATCCTTGACATTGCTATTATCTGAGTTAGCTACATCAAGTTCCCTGAGATTAATTATTTTTACCAGAATACTGGATGTGTTGGTGGAATATTTTGTTTATTATGCTTCTGTATTATTAGACTTTCATCAAGTATTCAAGAAAATATAAAATATTAATGCTGGACAATAACTTAAAATTTTTTGCAGTTGGTTAAATTCTCATCAGAAATAGTACACAGAGGTTGAGTAATTTTGCACATTTGATTGATGACTGACCACTGTCAGTGGCCAAGAAACAAAATGCCACTCAAAATGCCAACCTTCTCTGTGAAGATGGAGTCCATGTCAAGTGAAAATGTAACTCACTTTACAAATCAGCCCAACAGTTGTCTTGGCTTTCGGGCTCCAGTCAAATATTTCATGGAAGAAAGGTAGTAGAGTGACTCTGTGCCCTTCCTCCTTATTTAAGACTTCCCTAGGTCAGGCTCCCACATTCTAACTTTCCCATCCCAAAGTAAATTGCAGTGAGAAGTTTTGGAGAAGTTATCTCTGAGTATGAAATGTTCTCTGACAGGAAAATTTCAGAGAATGTGCTCATGCTTGTATGAATATAAGCAGGTGTTTCTATGGCTGGGATGGGGGTGGGCAAGATGGAGAGGTAGATGAGGGGTGGGGGAGAGAGCTGTGATATTCCTGGAAATAATTTGCTCTCATGTCATCCTGGTAAAAGGCATCTCCCTTAAATCAGGCAGGCATAATGAATGGTGTGATACCTGGTAGCCTGCACGGTTATAAATACATGGCCTTTCATCCTAGAGATGGCCCATTACCACTCGCTGAAACAGTCTGTCACAGTGGTGCTCTGGGGCCATTCATTTTTTATGACCCCCTTGGCGACGTGACTGGGATTTCCTGAAACCAAGCTCAGGTCCCTGCCCAGTAAGTGCTCCACATTAATACCCTCTGATTCCTTTCTTCCAAAGGTTATCATGTCTTGGTTTTATTTGTGTGTGTGTGTGTGTGTGTGCGCGCGCGCATGTGTTTTCCAAAGACAAACACACACATAGAGCAACAAGCAAGCTTGGCTTTGCTGGAAACACAGCTTATTCACAGAGTGAAGCTTGGCTAAAATTCAATCTTATAATATTCAGAAAGTTCAAAGTTTCCAGTTAAATGCATAGAAAGTAAGAAATTTTGAAAAGCATTTGAAAAATTATCTCTCCATTCTGAAGGCTCAGATTTCACATTGTGAAAGGCAAAACTTTCGCATCGCAATTGCAGCAAAACAGAGCCTTCTGATTTGCTGGCTGCTTCAAATAACAGTTGTCCCTTTGATAGTATTGACACCTATCTCCTTTCACAATCTAGTGCTTCTCCTGCACTTTGTAACGTATCCCATCTGTTTTTTAGGGCCCCTGTCATAAGGAAACCTGGGAGAGCGAAGAAAGGCCTGATTGATCACAAGGTCCTATCAAATGTCAAAGCTGGCCCTGGCTGACCTCCCATCTATTCAGAGCTGCTTTGATTTAATCTCCAAACTGGCTGCTTCTCTAGGCTGTGAGTTCTGTCTGCAACCCATGTGTCAGCATTGAGATATGACCTGCTTCACGCTCCATTCATCTCATTTGAAGGACGGAAATTAAACTGGAGGGTCGAAGAGGGGAACTGCTCAAAATACACACACATTAACTGAAGGCTTTTGTGTGGGTGCATTATGAGTTTGAACAACCATTAAAAATTATATTAAAATGAAATTGATCTTTACTCCACTGAAATGGTTTAGAACTTTGCCCCCCTCCCACTACCCTCTCATCTATTCTTTCTTATAGTAATCATGTGATCCTGATATCATTAAGGTTCAAAGTAAAGGAGAGAGAAATTTACAAATTTTCAATTTGTTTTAAAAGGTGTCCTTTAGAAAATTAACTTATTGCCCGTGATTTGCACAGTAAATATTTGAAAAAAAATAGAGATCCTAAAAGCTGATAACCAGACTAACAGAAATGTAGACTGCTATGTTTAGCACTATTGATTAAAGTAAGTTTTACTTTCCAAGGTTTTTTTTTTTAAACTTATTTAAAATTCAAACTTTGGAAATAGTCCTCTAACTATCCTGACACATAGCTGTAGTATAAATCTATGTATCCTCGGTTCCATTATTTCTTTCTCAACTTGCCTTGCTCTTTTTATTGGCCCTTTTACACTATTAAGCAAGGTTAATAACTACTGAAAGCTTGATTTCTTACAGATTTGTTTGTTATAATCTCAAAAGTAAACTCTATTTCATCTACTAGTGGTGTTCCAAAATTATGACTTAGGATAATAATATTCCAAATGTGTTTGGAAAGGGAGTTATATTTATTTCTACATGTATTCATTAGCTCATACATTCGTGCACTTGTTATTTGAACTTTCTACTATAACGATACCCAGGTAGGGAAAATGCCTTCTATTCTTTATAAAGTGTATTGCACGTTTCCTGTTATAATAATAGTGCATATCCACTATCAATAAACAATCAACAAAGACAGATGAGGAGAGAGAATGAGACAGAGACAGAGAGGCAGAGACAGAGAAGGACAGACAGTATACTAACACTTTTTATTTTCCTTTGTGGAATCACATTGTTCCTTTTTGGGAGAAGACTACACTTTCAGTTGTTTTGGTCACCCCCCTTTATGTATATATAATATCATTTTGTATGGAAGTGATGATTTTATTTTGTTAATATTTTCCTGAAGACCATTTAAGTTTAAAAAAAAATTTGCCACTATAAATGTTATTATATAAAAATATTTTTATGCTTCCATGATTTTCTCCAAAATTCTCTAATATGAAAATAGGCTGTGCCCAATTTACTATTTTCAGTCAAAAGTGTTATCTTTTCTTTTACAGTTCTTCATTTGAATATTCACTTGGAAATAACTTTCCTTCCTAAATAATCATATGTGTTTTCTTTAGTATATATTATTTACTTGTTTTATATTTAATATGTGTAAGAGAATGAATACTATAGTGAATATTCGTGTTATTTCTACATAAACCATTTCACAGGACTTATGGAAAAGATTTCAAATCTAGCTATATGGAGGAAAAGATTCTGAGCATCTGAGGCATTCAAAGAATGCCACTTAAGCATTTAGTTTGTAAGCAGGAAAGCAGAAGAACACAATATGATTGTATCTCTCTTGTACTGCTTCTCAGTAAAATCTCTCTTCCTGCATATCCTTATGTAAATATCTTATTACTCAAGGCAGAATGTATTAAAAAATGCATTTTGCAATTTAATTCATTCCTTACAGTGCCAGGTGGGAAGCTGATTCTTTGTTTTAATGTGATACTTTGCAATAGAGCTTTTTGCAATGATGGAAATGTTCTATATTTGCACTGTTCAATATGGTGGCCACTGGCTACATGTGGCTACTGAACATGTGAAATGTAGTTACCGCAACTGAGGAAGTGGATAATTGTATGTAATTTAAATTGTGGCCAGTGGCTCTCTTATTGAACAATACAGCTTTGGTAGTTTTGCCATTATTTAAAGTATGACAATAGTTTGTTAAACATTGTAGATGTTTACCCAGTTATTCAAGTTCATTTCATTAAAGAATAAGTATTAGATGGTGAGAAACTAATAGTCTTGGAATAAAATAATAAGAAGAAAGATAAAGCCTACTTGTGCACTGAAAGACATTTTTTGCGTTTTCTTTCAGAGAAGAAGATTGAAAGTTTCAATAAAGAAAGGTGATGATAATGTCTTCCTGGAACCCTTGGCTAAGATGGATTGGCAAAGAATAAAATGATCTAGGTTCTAAAATTTGGTTTTGATACTAACCACCTATTGAGTAAGTGACTTTTGGTGTCTTAGTTACTTGATAGTCATGACAAAGGGTTTGGAATAAATAATTTTCTTTGTTCTTACTGTGGATAAATTGTATGAATTTATTCTGTTTTATATTTGGAATCAAATACTACATTTTCCCTCATATCTCAGTAATGTGTTTAAGTACCCAGTGCCAGATGCCTTGTTAGTGATCAATAAGTATTGGTTGAATGAATGGCCATACTTAGCTGTCTACTTGAATCAATAGCTGCTTTCACCATCCATCCTTGTAGCTTGCTATTTTCTACACTCAGACTGGGCAAGATTTTTAAACATGGATGGTTTCGATGCAGGAGAAATCCTTTGCTACAGAGTGGTAGAGGATCATTGGCATACCTCTTTGGCCAAGCTGAAGTCCTTCTCAGCCAAGATTGTGCAGCTGTTAAAGGAGTGGACAGAGGCCTTCTCCTGTGACTTCCAGGATGAGAAGGCCATGGTTGAACCAAAGACCATTACCCACCGGGTCACACAGTGTGACTAGGAGAATGGCACAGTGAAGAAGGCTATTTCCCAAATGACACAGAGCCTGCTGCTGTAGTTGGCTGCCCAGAGCCAGCTTCAGGAGCTGTGGGAAAAGCTTCACTCACCAGCCATGGACAAAGGGTCTTTCCTCAAGGCTAAGCCGCCAGCCACTCAGAAGGACATCCTGGGTGTTTGCTTTGACCCCCTGGTGATGGCCCAGCAGCTGACTCATATTGAGCTGGAGAGGATCAATAGCATTCACCCTGAGGATCTGATGCAGATCGTCAGCCACATGAACTCTCGGGACAAGCACCAGTGCCAAGGGGACCTGACCAAGACCTATAGCCTGGAGGCCTGTGACAATGGTTCAACTGCCTTAGCATGCTAGTGGCCACTGAGGTGTGCCAGGTGGTGAAGAAGAAGCACTGGATCCACATGCTAGAGTTCTTTCTTGCTGTGGCCCAGAAGCACTTTAATATCGGGAATTTCAACTCCATGATGGCCATCATCTCTGGCATGAACCTCAGTCCTGTGGCAAGGCTTAAGAAAACATGGTCCAAAGTCAAGATGGCCAAGTTTGACATCTTGGAGCACCACATGGACCCATCCAGCAACTTCTGCAACTACCGCACGGCCCTGCAGGGCGCCACACAAAGGCCCCAGATGGCCAAAAACAGCAGAGAGAAGATTGTTATCCCTGTATTCAACCTTTTCGTTAAGGACATTTACTTCCTGCACAAAATCCATACCAATCACTTGCCCAATGGGCATGTTAACTTCAAGGAATTTAGGGAAATCTCCAGACAAATCCATGAGTTCATGACATGGACTCAGGTAGATTGTCCCTTCAAGAAGGACAAGAAGATTCAGAACTACCTGCTCACAGCACCCATCTAGAGCGAGGAAGCTCTCTTCATCATCTCCTTTGAAAGTGAAGGTCCTGAAAACCACATCGAGAAGGATAGCTGGAAGACTCTTAGGATGACTCTCCTTAACAGAGCCTGAATGCATGGATGCACCCTGCAGATGCTGGATGAAGTACACACATGCACTGAGTTTTCATCTTGATTAAAAAGGTTGAGATGAGGAGGCCTTACTCATTGGGGTCCATTTTGTATATGACCTTTATGAAAAAAAAAGGTAATTATTTCATGCATTAAAAAAAAAGTTTCTACTAAACCTTCGCTAAAAGGTTCTACTTCCAGAGATAGACAAGGAAGTGTGAGGTTTCAGAACTTGACTGACCTTCATAAAGGAAACTCCTCAGGATGCTCCTAAAGGCCTGAATAAAGTACACTGAGGTGATGATGGGAAGGCTGGAGAAGGGCCAGAATGCAATGAAGGCTTAACTTCCTGATACTTATCATATATAACTTCTCTGAAAAGGAGTTTCCATACCTCAGCCATACTGACTACTCTGATTACTCAAGTCCAGAATAATTAAACTTTCCTTCTTTTATATTTCGATATATCATATATTTTACTTGTTAGATATTTAATGTTACCTTTTTTGGGACATAGTTTTTAATGTGATGATGTATTTTTAATCCAATGAGACTGTTAACTTCAGTAAGGACAAAGGCACAAATCTTATCCCTGGCACACAGTTTTCTGTATCTCACAAACCTCATTCCAGTGTAATCTATTCTTCCCCACCCAAGATCAAACATATGGGAAGAAACTGTCTAAACAGGAAAGCATTGTACAGGCATTATTAGTTGTTATTATGGTAGGAATTGGTATTGTAGGTAGTTTAATATTTACTGTTTTTTCTGTTACCTACTCTCATCTGGAAACTTGGTTAACATTTTTCAGAGCTCACTATAGATACTCTGAAATCTTCCCAGAATTTCTAGGATTTCAATCCTATAAGAATGTCTAAGGAAAATTCATTATGCTCTTCCCTGAGAAGAGATAATATTAAAAATTAATGACCATTTCAGTCCTCTAGGATGTAATATAATTCAGGGTAGGGGAGGAGGTCTGTCACTATCCTTTTCAAGGGCAATTCACAACAACAATTTGAGTGATAAATCCCTGAAGCTTGATGTTCTTCCCATTGTAGAATGTGAGTGTTGACAGTGTCTCCTTTTAAAAGTAGCAATATTTCATTTTAAATTAGTGCACCTGGTTGAGAAAAAAAAGGGTCAGTGTAGTAAGAGCTATATAAATACTCATATCTTTTACTCCCATGAATTTCACAACTAAAACTATATCTTAAAGAAATAGCTCAATAGAAATCAAAATCTAAGGGAATAAATACTTTACTTATGCCTAATCAATGATGAAAAGAATTTGGAAACCGTTTAAATGCTCATTACTAGGTAACGCTTAAAGAAATTAAAGTATACTACCAAGAAAAAGCATTAGAAAGATGTTAACTTTTAACATTTTAGAGCCTATATGCATAAATGTTCATGCCATAATGTCAAGTGGAAAAACGATAGAATGAATATTTTTACTTAAGTATATGAGATGTTTATATATGTATGGGCACTAACATTCCACAAATAGAGTTGTTTCTTTGGGTAGAAGGTTTCTATTATGTAAAGAACACAACTTTGGGATTAGAGCTAGGTTTGAAGTCCAACTCTGCTCCAAACTGACAGTGGCAAATTATGAAACTTTCCAAATATTAGTTATTTTTTTCCTTATTAGTGTGTGTGTGTGTGTGTGTGTGTGTGTGTGTGTGTGTGAAAACTAAATAAGAAAATCCACTTAAAGAGCACAGGACATAGTAGGAGCTCAATACCATTATTTCTCTTTACTAAATACCTGAGACTTCCTTAGGATGACAAATTTACTCAAATTGGTTTTTGTAGAAATTTCAATATTCTTGTTTTTGACACAAATAAGAATTTTTAGAAGGCAATTAGAAATTAAGGATTAACATGGTAGCTCTTCTATAATTGGTAATCTTTATATTTCAATGGATTTCAGAAGGATATTAAATATCCTGAGTTGGAGGTCAATTTTTATATGCAATTGAAAATATAAAGCTCAGAATGGTATATTAATTTGTGATAACTAGTTTTATGTGTCAACTTGACTGGCCACAGGGTGCCCAGATTAAACATAATATCTGGCTGTGTCTGTGAGGGCATATCCAGATGAGATTAGTATTTGAATCAATGGACTTAGCAAAGTGAATTGCCCTTCTCAACATAGGTGGGCATCATCCAATCCCTGGAGGGCCTGGATAGAGAAAACGCTTGAGGAAGGAGGAATTCTTCCCCTTTTCATACCTTTTTCCTGCCTTACTGTTTGAGGTGGGATATCTACTCTCCTCTCCTCTCCTCTCCTCTCCTCTCCTCTCCTCTCCTCTCCTCTCCTCTCCTCTCAATTCATCTTCTCTGGCCCTTAGACTAGGATTTACAACATATGCTCTCCTGGTTCTCAGGCAGTTGGACTCAGACTATCAGGTTTCTTGGATTTCCAGTTTGCAGATGGCAGATCATAGAACTTCTCAGCCTTGAAAATTACATGAGCCAATTCCTCATAATGAATCTCTCTCTCTTGATAGATGATAAAATTTTATAGATAGATATAATAGACATGTCTATTATTAGATAAATAGATGGGTAGATATATCCTATGACTTTTGTTTCTTTGAAGAACATAGACTAATACAATTTTGGTACCAAGAGTATGGAATTGTTTCTCTAATCTAATTAGGTTTAAAGATGCTAATGACTCTCTTTCCAGTATGGAGAGAGCACTTATAATCCGCAGTGTAAACTGTTTATAGAGATATGCAAAACATCTGCATAAATCACTTATTTATAAGAAACAAGGAGTAGGTGACATAGTATATGGAACTTCTGAACATTTTTGAAAAATTAATGAATATAATGACATTGACTGATTGCTCCTAATATTATTGACAAAGTAGCAAAAGAAAAGGAGGAGTTCAGAGATTTAAATTCCCAGCTCAAGCTCTTCACAAATGACCTAAGAGCTACTATGCATTCCTGGAAAGACCCTTATCACCTGTAGCTACAGAGCTGAAGCTGCTAAAAACCAAATGTAGAACCTCATCCTGTGACTTGTTAAATTACAATGCAACTTGAACTCCCAGCCTCACAGGGTGTCTACTATTAAAGTGAGGACATTGAATGGGCAAGAATGGGATCATAAGCTGGGATGAGGTTGTGTGAAGATTCTGCTGAAGCTGAGGACATTGAGTCTCTAAATTCTGGTAATTCTTCCTTACCAGTGGAGGAAGTCTCCCCATCTCCAGCAGAGTGGGCCTCCTCACCCCCTCACTCCTCACAGTGGCATTCCCACCTCTAGTGGTACTGGCCTTGTCATCCACAGCGGTGTTGGTCTTTCCACCCCTGACTGACCAGATTAACCCTACATTCCCTGGGAAAACTGTAATGGCCTCCCTTAAGGTATTTGACATGCATGACAATGCTGAATCTCCTCAGAACCCATCCAACCACCCCTCTTTGCTTCTAGACCTATAACTAGATTCAAGTACCAGCAGGTCCCAAAGATGAGGTATTCTGTGTGACCAATGAGAAGGTGTATTACATCTGGCTAACTTTTCTAATTTATATAGACAGAAATCTAGGGAACATGTGGGAATAGATACCAAAGATGTAGGACAATGGTGGAAGGAACAGAAAGTGGGATCAAGCTATATTTATTGACACAGGTTCATAAAGCAGATTATGCATTTAATGTTGTAATTCAGGGAGTTTAGAAAGGACTCTAATAGTTTCTTTGGTTGGTTGGCTGAAACACGGATCAAGAGATGACCCCGTGAGTGAGTGGAAATACCAGACATGCTTTGTAGAGGAAGGGATCCAAAAGCTTAGGGACATTACAGTGTTAGAGAGTAGATTTATCATTTAAGAGTGACTTACCGAAATTAGGAGGGTCCAGAAGACATACATTTCAGCAGGACTGTGAGGAATAAATTTGTAAGGGGAGCCCTGGCATCCTTGAAAATCTCTGTGATTAGTCTTCTCTGTACACCAGACCTCACAGTGGACACTGCAGTCACTGAATTGGGAAACCTCAATTCAAGGTCATTAACTAGATCCCAGGGTAGAAAGGGCCAAGTGGTGGTACTCAACCATCACAGGCAAGGTAGGTGTGGTTACTATAATGGACACCAGAGTCAAAGCAGCAATCAGAATATTCTGACTCACACAGACCTATGGTACTGGCTAATTGATCATGATATCTCTAGAAATGAAATAGCTAGAAAGCCTGCTAAATTCTTACTTGATCTGTACAAGTGGAAAAGTTCTAGGTCAAGTAAACAAGTCTAACCTGAATCATAAGAACAGAAAGCCATGTCCCTTCAATCAATTCCCAGACATGAGCCAGTTTCCACACCCAGAAAAATTTGAATGAAGGGGAAGCTGGATCCCCTTGAGGTATGACTTCAGTACACTACTGAAAATGTATACTACTAATATTTCTCTCAGCCATCCCCAAAAGGAACTATGGCCTTTTACCAGGGTAACCCTGTATTGGTGAAAGGAAATAATCAGACATTTGGGGATTATTGGACAAAGGCTCTGAACTAACACTAATTCCAGGAGACTCTAAGCCATTACTGTGGCCCCACCAGTCAGAGATGGAGCTTTTGGATATCAGATGATCAGTGGAATTTTAGCACAGGTCTATCTTACAGTAGGCCAAATGGATCCCTGAATCTATCTTGTGATATTTCCCCAGTTCTAGAATGCATAGTTGGAACAGACATACTGAAAAGCTGGCAGAAACCCCACATTGGTTCCCTGACCTATAGAATAAAGACTATCATGGTGAAAAAGGACAAGGGGAAGCCACTAGAACTGTCCTTCCCTAGTAAAATAGTAAATTAAAAGCAATACCATGTTCCTGGAGGGATTGCAAAAGGTTAGTGCCACCATTAAGGATTTGAAGGATGCAGGGCTGGTGTTTCCCACCACATCTCCCTTCAACTCTCCCATTTTGCAGAAGACATGCACAAGACAGGTGGATTGTGGAGAATGACCAGTGGGTTATTGAAATTTAACCAATTGGTGGCTCTGATTGCAGCTGCTTTAGCCAGATGTAGTTTTATTGCTTAAAGAAATTAACACATTCCCTGATACCTAATAGACAGCGATTGATCTGGCAAATGTCTTTTTCGCCATCTCTGTCCATAATGTCTGCCAAAAGCAGTTTTTTTTTTCAGTTGGTAAATCCAGCAATACGGTGTACTATATCAGGGGTACATCAACTCTTCACTCTCCTGGTGTCATAATTTAGTTTTCAGGGATCTTGATCTATTTTCCCTTCTGAAAGATACCACCCCACAGTCCATTACATGGATGATAGCATACTGATTGGGCCTAGTGAGCAAGAGGTAGCAAGTACTGTAACCTTGTTGTAAGACATTTTTTGTCAGAGGGTATGAAATAAATCTAACTAAAATTCATGGGCCTTTAATATCAGTGAAACTTCTAAGGTCCAGTGGTGTGGGGCATGTAGAGATATTCCTTCCAAGGTGAAAGGTAAGTTTTTGCATCAGACACTTTTACCACCCCAAAATAGGCATGTAACCTATAGTGCCTCTCTGGATTTTGGAGGGAGTTAACAGGTTGGCTCAGGTGACTGATTCTGACTACCAAAAAGAGATTGGACTGCTATTCCACAACAGTGATAAGGAAGAGTATGTCCGAGCTATACGACATCCCTTAAGGCATCTCTTAATATTGCCAGTCCCAGATTAAGACCAATGAAAAATTACCACCACCCAATCCAGGCAGGACTGCTGATGACTCAGACTGCAGGAACAAAGATTAGGGTCACCCTACCGGGTAAAGAACCATGACCAGTTGAGGTGCTTGAAGGCAAAAGGAATACAGAACGAGTAGTGGAAGACAGTAGTTCTAAATAGCAGCTATGACATATGACCCATTACAGAAATGAAGACTGTGATTTTCATGAATATTTACTCTTTATTTTTCTATGAATACATTTATGTGGTGTGTGTGTGTATGTTCTTTGAATCTGTGTGTGTGTGTGTGTGTATGTGTGTATATATATATATATATACGCACACACATACATATATATATAATTTTTTTCCTTTGTGATTTTATTTACTTATATAAAATAAGATATATTAACTTTATATCATAGCATTTAAGTATTGCTAATCTTAAATCATAGTATTTAAGTTATAGGATGTCAAGGAGAATAGAAAACATGAATCAAGGACTTTTCCTTCTCTTCTGGGGCAGGAATTTGTGAGTTTTTGGTTGTGCACAGGATAGTTATATAATGTTAGGTGGAATTATGACCTTGTTATTGTCTTTATTTGAAGATTAAATATGGTTTAAGAAGATGCACATGGGTGTCAAGTTGACGAGACGTGGACTTATGATTGTTAATTTTGTGTGTATATTTGGCCATGAGGGGCACAGATTAAACATTATTTCTGGGTGTGTCTGTAGCAGTCTTTCAGGTGAGGTTAGCATTTGAACCAGTGGACTCAGTAGAGTGGAATATCCTCACCAGTGTGGGTGGCCATCATCCAATCTTTTGCTTC
This sequence comes from Prionailurus bengalensis, assembly GCF_016509475.1. NCBI lineage: Eukaryota > Metazoa > Chordata > Mammalia > Carnivora > Felidae > Prionailurus > Prionailurus bengalensis. The sequence continues at coordinate 89,400,187 of NC_057350.1, read as the reverse complement.
TGTTCCTCTGACGAACCCTGACTAATCCACGCTGATCTTGACTATAAACTAGAGAAGTTTGCATTTGTTTTCCCCATACTGTTGACATTAAATTCTGGAACACTTATATATACTTTCCATTAGCCTTCTGGGAGCTCCTTTCTGTTGATTCAAGGATGGAATGTCCCCCAACTATAAGGCAATTTCGGAATACCTAGAAACTCACTATGTAGTATATTTGAGTATTTAAAGGAAATTGGTCTTATAAATGAAAGAAGATGGGCAATGATGGAAAAAGTGACCTTTGCCGCTTTGTAGTAGAGGCCAGAGAGGACAAGGGAAGATCAAACAAGGGGATTAAAGTTCTTTGTCAAGTGAAACTATTCCTTGTACCCATGCTTAATTACAAAAGGAAATTAGGAACAAGTGCATGTGTATTACTGCATGTATTAATGTAGAGTTTAATTGGTTTGGAGTAAATTAATGGCTGCTTGCAATATTTCTGGCAATTTGTTATAAGCTGTGTAATTTTAAATTGGTTTCTTGAAAATGCTGGGTAAAACATTTTAATTCACACATTGCTTTAGGAATTGATTGGGGGATAATAAAATATAATGAAATGTTTTACCTCAGATGGATGTAAGTTCTATTTGCTCTGCAATTTTTTTTTTTTAAACTTGAACGCAAATAATGAGTACACTGCTAGGATCTTTCGAAGAGCTGTAACTGTTTGTAAGTTACTTGTCTCTCTCTCCATTGGGCAAACTATAGCTATTTTAAAATTCTATTTTCTTGAAGCAGTAGAGAACAAGGAGAATCCTCTAGGGCTTTCCTCTTTTATCCAAGAAAAATTATATGTGAAATTGAAAAGCAAGGAGGTATAAAAATCTGGCAACTCAGCAAGGAAATTATTATAAGAGACTAGAAATTGGGACACTTGCATGTGGGCCACTAAAGAGAAGTTCCATGAATTCTTAGCTGGTTTGTGGTAGCAATAGGATTCCATATGTGAAATGGAGGTGATGTCAGTGGGTTTTACCTGATGTGAAAATTAAGTGCAAGTCATCTGAGAAAAATGACAGTTATTCTTATAAGATAGTCAACCAAAAAGAAAGCAGTGGTGTTTATTAGCATACAGTTTTTTGATTTTTGAAGATTATTTTCCTGCTGTGACCATAAGTACCTGGGAAAATTTCAGGCAAAAGGAGATCTGGGCATTTGAACCCCCTTAATGAACATAGGGCCCCTCCGTGTTATGGAAATTGGGCTCCTCTCCCTTCCTTGCTAGCCAGGCATTCACTTCCTGTTGGATTTCTTCATTTCAACTAAAATTTTCAGCTTTCAGAAATACAGTTACCCACAATTTGCCCGCTCTCCTTTTGAAAACTTTTTTTGCCATTATTTTCTTTTGTGGCTGAGCAGGCAGTGATAGAACCTGGAAAAGAACTCCGGAATAGCTTATAACCTAAATATTCCAGAATTTATCCTCAAGTTACCAGTGATATTACTACTGACAAAGCAATGTCTCCCCCCACCCCCGCCCAAATGCTCTGTTTTCCCTTTCTGTTACTGTCCTACATTTTATGGATTCTTTTCTGAAATATCTAATTTCCTCATGCCAGTTTCTTTCTTTCTCTTACCTTCAACTTGAAAGCCTATTCTAAGAAAAGCTTTCCCCAGCTCTGCCTCTCTTCTGCTTGTCTTTCTGAAGGTTGTACTTCTATTATAGAGTTGATCATATTACATATTGTAACTTTTTACATATGAATTTGATTCTCCCATTGGGCTTGTTAGCTCCTTGAAAGCAAGAACTGTATTGTATTCTTCTTTGTAGCTCTTTGTAGCTTAATTATGTTCATGTGCACAGTAGGCACCCAACAACACATAGTAACTTATTTAAGTTGTAAATGACTAATAAAGGTTATTTCTTACATTGGCAATGCATTTTAACAAGTGGGTATAGATTTCATCTTGGAGACTTGGGGAATTAGTAAGTAAGAAGACAAGGTCTCCTTTTCTTATTTTGGTTTTAATCAGAGGAGACACTTTGGCACATCTGAAGTAACATCACAAGAGCTCTTCCTTTTCTGTCTACCTCTGTAGCCATTTGTGGATCCCCAGTTTTGTTTGTTTGTTTGTTTGTTTTTTGTTTGTTTCCATTCTTATTTTCGAGCAGTTTTAGTCTTGGTTGTTAGCTGGAAACGTAGAGACATTTTTGGAGGAGGGGCTCTTGTTCTTTCTTCATTTATTTGTATTTGTTTCTCATTTTGGCAAAAAGCTTTCCCCAGTGTTATTTGGCTTCCTCACTGCACCCTTTTAAGGTGGGAGGAAAGATAATATAATCTTATTTAAAGAAATCGAAGTTCAGAGAGTCGGGCTGCTTGAACTCATTATGACTGAAAAACTAGAATTTTTATCCTTACTCTTCATTACCCCAATTCAGTACTCTTTCATCCTAAAATAACTTTACATAGCATATATTCATCTTAGGATATTTTCTCAGTAAACTTAGAGATCAGGTACATAATATTAGACCTGTGAAATGATCTGGTTTAACAACACTTTATCACAATGATTCTTCTTCACTTAAAGTCTAAGAGATGTTTTTGTCCATCAACAGACAATATCCATTTATTTAAGTTTAGATATCTTATTAACTTCATTGATTTGTTACTACAACTGATCACCTTAGGTATTCTCAGCACATCAACATAGTGATTAAAATAACAATAATCTCTAGGAATGAAGATTAAATACATGTTGATATTAAACTTCTCCATAATCCACAGAACTACTTTGGTCTTCTTAGTACCAGACAAATTTATACAAGATTAAATTGGACCATCTGTGACACATACCTTCAGAGACATGTGTTATCGATGACCACTTTGAATCTTCAAGGTCCATCCCTAGAAGGCTGCTAATAACTCCTATGCTTTCATTATCCTCCTATCACCATGTTCAAAAATAGATGCAACTCAATATCAACGAATACATATGATACCACCAAGTATCTTTTTTATGTGTATATAAAAAAAAGAGATAGATAAACCAAAATCAGCCATAGCAAAGATTAGCATATAAACCCCATATGGGAGTTTCTTCTTTCTATTTTACTGGTATCAAGAGCTTCTAAAAACTGAACATAGCACATTTTCCTCTGTTCCAGTCAGAAGTTGTGTGTGGATTTTTAGATGTGGATGCTGAACCTTGCTTACCTCAATCAACTGTATCTATCTGAAGCCTTTCAAATCTGGCCAACCCTTTGGTAACAAAACTTCTTAGTGTTGATTCCCCATAAGTGGCTTCACCCTGATTATTCCTTTTCACTTTCCAGTAATAATTTTACTTGACATTTGATGTCAGTCCTACTCAGCCTACTTTGTTTAGGAGTGCAATTCTCTGGTAATTTCAGAGTCCCATCTCTTTCCTGGGCATTTGACTTTGGTCTCTTTGGCCCATCCTTTGGCATTTCTCCTCGACTTTGTTTAGAGATCTCTTGATTGCAATAATGAAAGGCTAATAGAGACTAGCATGAAGTAGAATAGCATTTCCAAACCTGAAGAATAATTCGTATAGGGATGTATATTGCCAGTGACATTTTTTTTTGACATTTTGTCTTTGCTTCTCTTTTCACATCCACATCTTTCTTTTCTCATATCACAGCCTTCATTTCTCTGTTTTCTAGTTGTGATGAGAAGTGGTTTCTGTATTCATTTCTCAGGAATTCATCACTTCTTTTCAAGCAAGCAGCTAAAATGAGCAAGAATCCCAAAGACACATTCCAAATACTCAGAATGATTTACTCAGCTTGGGTCAGATGCCCACCCTTGGACCAATCACATGTAATCAGGGGGCAGGGTAATATTATACCATCAGAGAAAGCCTGTAGTAACTATGTGGATATAGATGGGTTTAGCAGGTTGAGGGAAGGGAGTAATTAGCAGTTGCAAAAAAAAAAAGACAATTTCAGGGGAAATTCTGTTCTCAATAGAACCCTTTTCTCTCAACTGCTGCATCATTTTTCCAAGAATAACATGACTTTACAGTCTATGCCAAAAGTAATAAAAAATCAAGTGGTTTGGTGCTCTTTTGTTTCAGATCTCTGCTCAGTGAGCTTTTAATATCTGTCTGGCCCTTTGAAAATGAAATATTATTTATTGTGTCTTCGGCTCTTATAATTAGCTCAAGAACACAGCTACCTTGGCCACAGCATTTCTTTCTTTCAGACAGAAAAACAAAAGTCTGTTTCCTGGCTGTCTCCCTCTCCCTCTGCTTTACCATCCCCTCTTAACTAAGGAAAAATTCTAAAGAAAGCCAGTGGTCATTACTGGTGTCAACCTTGCCACTATCTTCTCACTCCATGTCACTCATTTCCCCCCTCCTAATGAAGGCTTCATTATCCTACAGGTAATATACCATGTGAAGTCTACACTTTACAATTTGGCATTTTGCTAAAGATCACACTTTCACTGGGCCTTGGGGCTGCCAGGGGTTCTTTCCTTGGATCTTGTGTTCTTCTGTAGACCTTGTCTGTTCCCTTTCTGGAAACTATTGTCTGATGCTAAAATTTTCGTCACACTGTAGTTGTCCTCTCAGATCATTGGGTGAGACAGAAATAGCAACATACTCACAGAATACTAATTTAGAGATTGTTGATGGACTCTAGTTAAAATAATTCAACTTGAATTATGACTGAACTCACGAAAACACTAACATTTCAAACACTCATGGAACGTTGCACGGTTGGCTGTATAATTAATAAGCATAGAATTAATTATTAGAATCTGCAAGCTATAAATTCTTCAAATAAAGACAGAATTAAGGCATATGTTAACTTTCTGATGTGTTTTGGTACAGTGGTTCCCAGCTCTGGATGCATATAAGAACTAACTGGGACACTATTTAAAAACACATATTCTTAATCTCTAACTAAAATTTACTAAAATGAGAATCTTTTGGGGAGAAATTTTAATGCGTCTTGGGTCTTGATGGTCAGCTAAACTGGAAATCACTGATTTCTAATGCAGCTATACTCCTTCCTTTAAGTGAATTCCAGGAAGTCATTTTACTCAGAGATGTGACATTTGGCAGAGCAGAAGTCAACTTTACTGGTAAGTCCAGAAAGTTATCTTGTATGTCCCCATAATCCTAGCCCCAGGTAGTTCTACCCTCTGCATCCTTTGTTTCCACTTGACATCTTTTCAGATAATCTTCCTGTATCAGAGCTTATACCATCAAGTTTAAGAAGAGAGACAATGGCTCCACAGAAGACATCCAGATGGCCAATGGAGACATGAAAAAATGTTCAACATCACTCATCATCAGGGAAATACAAATCAAAACCACAATGAGATAACATCTCACACCTGTCAGAATGGACAACATTAACAACTCAGCCAACAACTGATGTTGGCGAGGATGCGGAGAAAGAGGATCTCTTTTGCATTGCTGGTGGGAATGCAGACTTGTGTAGTCATTCTGGAAAGCAGTATGGAGGTTCCTCAAAAAATTAAAAACAGAACTACCTTACGACCCAGCAATTGCACTACTAGGTATTTATCCAAGGGATACAGTTATGCTGTTTTGAAGGGACACATGCACCCCAATGTTTATAGCAGCACTATCAACAATAGCCAAAGTATGGAAAGAGCCCAGATGTCCATTGATGGATGAATGGATAAAGAAGATGTGGTATATTTATATACAATGGAGTATTACTCAGCAATGGAAAAGAATGAAATCTTGCCATTTGCAACTACGTGGATGGAACTGGAGGGTATTATGCTAAGTGAAATTAGTCAGTCAGAGAAAGACAAAAATCAAATGATTTCACTCATATGAGGACTTTTTAAGAGACAAAAAAGATGAACATAAGGGAAGGGAAACAAAAATAATATAAAAACAAGGAGGTGGACAAAACAAAAGAGACTCTTAAATATGGAGAACAAACAGAGGGTTATTGGAGGGGTTGCAGGATGGGGGATGGGCTAAATGGGTAAGGGGCATTAAGGAATCTACTCCTGAAATCATTGTTGCACTACATGCTAACTTAGATGTAAATTAAAAAAAAATAAATTAAAAAAAAAAGAGAGAGAGAGATAATGGTTCTTCTCCACACCCAAAGTCTTGGCTGATTTGAGAGGGGAGAGCCATATTTCATTTGGCTGCAGAGTATCCAGGAGATGGAAGTGAGAGAAGCACCACGTGACAGAAACTGCCTGTGTTCTAGCCTCTTGGGCTTTTTTTTCTGTCTTCAACCAGGACCACTTGCATTCGTGCCTATAGCTTCAGCCCCACCCTACTCATTAAGACCTATTTGATCTTGGATGTGAACAAAAATTGAGCTTTAACCCAACCTTGAGGGCATCTCTTCCAGCCTAGCCCTGATGTTGTGATCTGCCTCTGATAACCAGTTTTCAGCCTCCCTCTACATGTTAGAGTCTCTATCTTGGCAACCTGCCTGATACTTCAGTCTTTCCAGGTCACGTTTTTCATAGAGTGGTATGAGAAATCCTTTACTGGGATCTTGTGAGGTACCTCTCAAAAATGCAGGGGGATGGGCTAAATGGGTGATGGGTATTAAGGATGGCACTTGTGATAAGCACTGGTGTTTTATATAAGTGATGAATCCCTAAATTCTATTCCTGAAACTAATATTGTATTATACTATATGTTAACTAACTAGAATTTAAATAAAACTTGAAGCAAACAGACAAAAAATACAGTTTAGGAGCCATTATGTCAGAATTTCTAGGACTGGAGTCCAACATGTGCATTTAAAACTAAGTGGGTAGTCAGGACTTTATCTGGAGAGTCTTACTTATTCTTTAATACAGAAATCCTGGAATTCCATACATGTCTCTGTAGCTTATGTTTCTAGTTATTTTCACTATCACTCTGACTTTTGGGTGAAAATGTAGTATAACACAGTATTTGTGTGTTTCTCTTTTAGCAGAAACATCCATAAGATATCACCCCAAAATATGGCTGGGAGTGCATTGTCCATACACAGTATTTGGTTGCAAGACATTTTGATGTGCTGATCAAAAAATATGTTTTGTATTGCATTTTTGGAGAAAGTAATTGTGTTTCCAACCATACCTATCCAGAAATATTACAAAATGCAACTCACTCTATGAAGGGCAATTAATTTTTATTGTAATTATTTATAATCCTCATTAAGAGCAATTAATATGATATATTACTTCTAGTAATTTAAATGACTATAATAATAGTAGCAACATCTGGAATTTTCAAGGTACCTTTTATTTAAAAGGCCCAAATATTATGAAAAAGAATGAGTTAGTTTTGTAAAACATTTCCTAGGTGTTCTTCTAGTTACTCATTTACAAGAAATATATATTCACCTACATGCTACCTATGTGGTGAAGAAATTGTTCTCTCAAAGCCAAATATAAATTAGGATAAGGGCTTTATTTTATATTAGATCAAATAGCTGTAACATATCTTGACAAGCACTACTAAGAACTAATGAAATTATATTATTACAAAAACAATCAGATCTGACTCCAGCAAACCCCACTTACAGCAATATTTAACTTATGTAGCAAAGCTAACATTTCTGCAAAATATCCTTTCACCAAGGCTGACGTGAGTTAGAATTGGTAAATAACAATAGGAATTCAGCTATAAGGCACAAATTAGAGGTGATTTATTTAGAGGCTTTAAATCTGAGAAGGAGTTTTAAAGTTGACTCTATGTAAAGGATGTTCCTGTTTTTATGAATGCTAATTACCAAAAATTATAATATAATTCATCTGCCTTGTCACTGAACTGCCTAGGGGTAACTCATAAGTTTTCTCCCTTAAATGAGTGTGTTAGTATAGCATGCAACAATCCCAAAAGTGAATGAGGCCTTTTTTTTTCAAATAATGGTATTGGATTATAAAGAGAGATGGTGAGATTCTTCCAAATATGTTTGATGAATTTTTTAATAATTATAGTAATAATCATAATCATAATATCGCAAGTATCCCACAAAATAATTTCTTTGTAGCTGTGTTGCATTATTTCCACTTATATACATATTATGTATATATAATATATATGACTAGATATAATAGTAGATAGGCAGGTTTTTTTTTTTGATAGAGTGGAAACGGTTCTCTAGAAGAATTGGGAGAATCATATATAATTTTTGTAATCTTTTAAAAGCTCCATTGTTTTGTCCTTGAGATATGTTTTTTTAATACTTAGGATCTTCTGCAATAGGATTTTCTTCAATCATATAAGTCAGAGACCCCCACTTGCAATGACTATATTACTGAGGAAGATCTGTATTATGATATTCAATGCTTTAAAGAGGAAGGATCTGAAAAAGAATAGTTCCAGAAAACCTGATGTATGTTTAAAGACCAGCAGGTACACTGTACAAATGTATCAAGTCTGAAAGAACATGATCATTGCCTCTGAAATGTCAAATGAGCAGTCCCTGATGGTGGCATTGGTGGAGACCTCCCCATTTGTTTATCTATTTGTTCCTCAAGTATTTATTGACATTGACCATGTGCAAGGTACTGTGCTGGGTGTAAGGGCTACAAAGGCAAGCAAGCAGTTTTCCCTTCAAGGAGTCCATAGACTAGAGAGAGAGAGAGAGACATATTAATTGATACTTCAGCACCAGATGGGACATGTGATACAGGATTGTGACTGAGTGCAGACCTGAGAGCCACATCACCAGTGTTTGAATCTTCCTCTGTCATTAATTAATTGTATGAGGTCAGGGAAGTTATTTAGTCTCTTTCCTCAGTTTCACCCTCTGTAAAATGGGGATTTCCTCCCAATGTTTTTTTGTGAAAATTAAATGAATTAATATATAGGACATATTCATGTAGTTAAACCATATTATTAGGTTGAACCATACAAAATTGCTCTTTTGTGGTCAAATACTGTTGAATAAACAACATACATTAAGTTCTAAGTGTGAAACATTAATAAATTGGAGTTCATCAAATGTAAACACTTCGACTCATCAAAATATAGTATTCAAGTGTGAAAGGCAACGCACAGATGGAGAAAGAGTGTCAACAGTGGTGAGGCACCACTGATGGCCTTGAAAGAGATTCAGAAGTTTTATGCAGTCAGTCTACCAAAAGCAGGCAGGGATACTATTCCATGTAATGTCACCTCCATCAACCCAAGGCAAACAGGTCAGTTTTGGAAAGAGTCCCAAGTCAGGAATCCAGCGACAGCTTCTGCATTAGAGATGTAGAGTCCTTTGGTTTGTGCTCAGTCTCTCTTTCCATGCCCAGTGTGTTGATGGCCAGGTTGTAGTGATCAGGGTGGTATAGGCTTGGCCAACAGCTTGATCCTAGGCAATCTCATCTGAAAGCAGACTTTTACAGGGGTCACCTACCTGAGGGACCTACACATTTTGACTAGCAGCCATGATTTGTCTCCATAGTCCTCAGTTCCAAAGAGGGGTATCTTTAACCTGCTAGCCTTATTGTCCAGGTGGCAGATGAAATAAGTAATTGGCAATAAAACAAGAGTCAGTAAAAATATAACAAGATTCATCAAGGAGAATAGTGTCTAGAGTTCTGAAAATGGCTTGGGTTCTGCCCACCACTTCCAATTTTCTTCTGCATAGCTGATGCTGACCTTGAATAGTCGGAGTAGGCCAGCGGGCACTATCATGTTTTAGCTTAGCTGAACTACAGTGAACTAAGCCCACGTTTTTAGAAAAAAAAAATTCTTCCCCTGGAGATAGCTACCACCTTTCCATGTAAAGCCAAGATGCCACAGGTATCATTTCCATTTGGCCAGGAAGATTTATGGGCCCTTCCCACTTTGTTACTGAGTCTGAGTTCACCCACCCTAAAATGTGAATTTCATGTAGGAGTCATAAGGCCTTTATTTGTGGGATGTTCAGATGTCAGGTGTCCAGAAAAACCCAGAAACAAATTAATAGCTGCTTTTCAAAAGGAGTAACTGGTGGCCATGTCAGGGGGATAGCCCCAGGGGAACCTCCAGATAGAGGCTGCCTCCCTTTGCCTGTGAATCCAACAGGTAAAATCATTCTCTTATACCTCAGAATATGACCTTATTTGTAGATAGTGCTGTTACAGGGGTAATCAAGTTCAAGATAGGCTTTAATCCAATATGACTGGTGTCCTTAAAAAAGGTGAAGTTTGGACACAGAGGCACACATATAGGGAAAATGATAAGAAGAGACATGGAGAGAATACAGCCATCTACAAGCCAAGGAGAAAAGCCTGGAATAGAAAAGCCCCATAGTCCCCAGAGAAACAGCCCTGCTAATACTTTGCTTTTGGACTTCTTCCAGCCCCCACAACCATGAGAGAATAAATTTCTGTTGCTTATGCCACCCAGATTGTGGTATTTTGTTACAATAGTCCTCACAGATGAATAGAGCCTGGAAATTTGACTTTCTTCAGAAAATCTCTCCAAGAAGGCCAAACTTCCCATATTGTAGCTGCTATCCATTGCAAAACAACTCTGGAGGTCTTTCACTTTTATTGCAAATGAATCTAAGGTTGGCATAATAGACTGTAGGAAGGAATTGAGCCTTAAGATATTTTCCCTTAATCAGCATTACACATCCCGGTCCTCTTGTCACCCAAGGGAAGTCACTGAATTTTTTTACAGGTCAGCTGCTATCTGTCTCAGACGGTCACAAATTCCCCTCCTTTCATGCTCAGTATGGGCATATGTCTCTAGCTATTATTGGAAAGGGGTAGAATCTTCTTACAGTGGTGTGTGTCACACGTAAGTACCAGATTAACAGAGAAACGCGCCTCCTGGAGGAGGGGTAACAACATCTGGGAGAGCTGTCATTGAACTTACTTCCTGGTACTGCTTCTGTACCCACTTCCCCATTTCTGTTTCATTCACAGGCAATAAAGTGGAGGGCCATTCACTGCCCACTGGAGAGTACATTTTTTAAATGTCTTTTGCCAATTTCCATGGGCTTTTCTCATGTCCTATGAATAGACCCTCACGGCCTTCATCCTTCCATTTCAGAAAGCTGGATCTTTGTCAGTATCCCACTCTTGGGCCTTCCTCCTACTTCAGGCTCCTGTTTTACAGGATTGTTTGGTGGCCTTCTCATCACTTCCTGCAACTATCTCCTGTCACTGTTCCATATTTTAATCATCTGGCATTCATTTAATTTTGATTTGATTGATATTCACAAGCATACATTTTGCCTTGAACATGACTTCGATGGGATGTTGGACATATAAGCACAGTATCCTTGTAGATAATTTGGCTTATGATTATTATTTGTAACTCCCTATGTATCATGGCCTTACTTGGTCTCTTGATTATAGTTATGATGATTATCTCTTTCTAATTAAAATCTTTGGTTGAATATGTTAATCTCATCATCAATGATTCCTTTTAAAGTAAATGTATAACAAATAATCATTTTGATACTATTAGTCACTTCTATATATTATTGTTCTTCTTAAGTTTTCTTCCACAACAGATGCTGTGACATGATTTGTGGGTAATTTCCTTAATATTTCTTCTCCTTGTCCTATGAAGACCTATGACTATAAGCAATATTTTATAGTGTGTGTATGTGTGTATATGTTTTAAGCGCATAGTTATCGTTTGGTCTAGAAATGTGTGTTATAGCAAGGAGCAGAATTTATTTGTCAGTGAGTGACTGGATAGATGATCAAGTTTACTAAAAGATTCTATGGGCTATTTATTGATAGCTTTGAACACATCTCTTAGATTCTAAGTGTAATACTATAATTTTATATTAATTACTTTTTAAATTTTGATGTAATTATAGATTCATATACAATTGTGTACCCTTTGCCCAGTTTTCCCCAGTGGTAACCTTTCTCATTGATAAAGTACAATATCACAGCTAGGATCTTGATACTGCTACAGTCAAGATACAGAACAATATCATCACCACAGGAATCTTTTATGTTGCCTTTTCTGTCCATACCCACCTCTTTCCTGCCCCGCTTCCACACCCTGATCCCTGGGAACCACTCATCTGTCTTTTTGATAATTTTGTCACTTCAAGAATGTTATATCAGTGGAATTATAAAGTATGTAATTTTTGGGATTGGCTTTTTTCACTCAGCATAAATTCTCTGGAAATCCATCCAAGTTGTTGTATTTATTGATAAGTCATTCCTTTTTATTCTGAGAAATATTTCATGGTATGGGTCTAGTACAGTTCGTTTAACCATTTACCCTTTGAAGGATATCTGGGTGTATTTCCAGTTTGGGGTTATCATGTATAGATTTCCATTAAAACCTATCTGGGGTTTTGTTTCATTCAAGTATGATGAGGCCAACAGATCAGGAGACATTGCCATTGAAAAGACTCCTTGTTACTCATAGTTCCCGTGAGGACAGGAGCACACCATGCCTGCAGGGTCACATAAGAGAACACTAAGGTCAGCTGCAGGCAGAGAGAAAGAGCTGGGAAACCACAGAAAGGCCTTTACTGTAGTTTTCATGGGAAGGAATGAGCAAGGTAATTTAAGCAATGAACCCGGTTAAGACTGGCTCATTTGAATAATTTTAGTGGGCTCCAGGCTGCAGAGTCGGCTTGATGCCTGGCCCCTGGAGAATAGAGTCTCAGAAGTGTTAAGAGCAGCACTTATGGCTGGTCAGAGATTTGGGCTTTGGATTGGTTTGTTTGCACAATAAAAGGCAGGCTTCTGGGAAAGTGCTCTGCTACCTCTAGGAATCTACAAACCTAACCACCCATGGGAGGGGCAGTCCTTCCCCAGGCAGCAAAGCTCCAGATGTCAGAACATCAGATACAGAAACTAGAAAGTATAGTTAACACAGCAGTCCTCCCTTATACGTGATTTTACTTTTCCTGGTTTCAGTTACCTAAGGTGAAGCACGGTCCGGAAGCAGATGATCCTCCTTCTAAAGTACAGCCATAACGTCAATGGTAGTCTAACGCTCATCATAGTGCCTGTGTCATTCACCTCATTTCATCCTGCCATGTAGGCATCTAGTCATCTCCCAGCATCACAAGAAGGGTGAGTACAGTGCAATAAGATATTTTGAGAAACCACATTCATGTAACTTTTGTCGTAGCATGCTGTTATAGTCATTCTATTTTATTATTAGTTATTGTTATTAATCTAACTATACCTAATTTATAGATTAAACTTTATCACAGGCATGTAGTATAGGAAAAGCATCCTACATATATAGTTTTTTATACTATTTTTGATACTATGATCTTGGAACATAACCCTTGTGGATGAGGGGGACTTCTATACGAAGTTTTGGTGTAAATTTAAGTTTTCATTTCTTGGGCTTAAATACCCAGGACTATAAATGTTGGATCATATGGTAGTTGCCTGTTCAGGTTTATAAGAAACTGCCCAACTATTTTCCAGAGAGGGTGAACAATCTTATATTGCCACCAGAAATGTAGGAGTGATTCAATTTCTCCAAACCTATAGACTTTGGGAACGATATTGTTATTTGGGTTATTGACATTTCAGGCTTTATTTAACGTGTTTTTTATTGGGTGAATGTAATCTGCAGTACACTGAGCTGGGAACAATGAAAGATCCAAAGGTGAACAGGAAGCTGACTTTGCTCCAGGAGCCTTTATCCCCCAGTGGAAGTAAAGCTGTAAACAATAAACAAGAAAGAATAAAAATAGGTGGCACCTGGAGGTTCAACCAACATACAGTGTAGGTGTGGTGGAAGAGGCCATTAAATCTGAGGGTGTCAGTGGGAGGCCTGATGTAGGTGGCAATTTCTGAGCAACTATTGAAGAGTAAGTGTAATTGGAAAGGTAAAAAGAAAAAAAAATGTAGGAAAGCCACCCAGCATTGAAAATATTTGTGTGCTGGTAGTACTAGGAGTGCTCTGACTCGGGCATGGTGGGAGGGATCCAGCAGTTCAAGAGAGAAACAGCCTTGAAGGAAGATCAGGAGTAAACCCAAATGACATGAGCTGGACCTCATTTGGTATCTAATGAGAAGTTGCTGAAGTTGGAGAGGATGGATACTACCTGGTCTGCATTGTAAGATATTGATGATGTCATATTGAAAACTTATGAGATGAAGAGATGTGAGAAGCTACCATGGTAGTTGGGGTGAGAGACGCTAAGAGCATGAGCTCATTGTGTCTTTGTGGTACTTTCTTTCATTGTTTTGAAGTCTGCAAATAATGCACGTTCCTTACAAGAGTCAGACAATAATGGAAAGGAATGAACAAAAGTCACCTAGAGTGTCCTTACTCGGAAATGACCATAGTAAACATTTTGTAATGTTTTTTTAAGATTTGGTTGCAATCTGTATCTGCACGTATGTATGCATGTATATGTTGTTCTGAGCAGATATTGGTCATGCTATGTGTAATGTTTATTTTCCCATCTACAGTATATTATGTCATCCTTTTAGATTTATAAATGTATTTACTCAGGATCACTTGACATTCTTTCTAGTGTATGGAGATACCACAACTTAATCAACCTCTCCCTACCTAAGGATATTTAGGTGTTTTTGTTTTGTTTTGTTTTTCTATTTCTAGCAGTGTTCTTTTAATTCAAACACTTTACAGATTTGGAATCAAATATAAAATTCAGTATCTGTGGTTTTCCTCTCTTGTTTGTGCCCATGGAAGAAGGAGTGGGGCCTCCAGATAAAACATGCTGAGATGCTCAACACCACTTTGTACTGGCATCACACATCAAGTAGCCTTGCTGCATCTCTCAAACTCTGAAAATAGCATGGCTTAGATTGAATTAGAGGCCAAAAAAGCTGGTGCTTTTCTGGTTGCTACAAGGTCTACTCAAGGTCTTTTGACCTAGATTGAATTTCCAAAGCTGAAATGTACATTAAGTTATCCAGGGATCTTTTTACAAATGAAGGTGCTAAGGACCAACTACAAAAGATTGTGATTTACTAGTTCTGAAGTAGAGTCAGGAGACTATATATTTTTTTATTCTTCCCCAGGTATTCTGATATACAGCCAAGGTAAAAACCATGGTTCTGGACCTGTCTTTCCACTCTGGCACGGCTCCCTCCACTGGCTATGAGTTTACTAAAGTGGTGCTAGAATATTTCATGCTGGGGGGATGGCTGAGTGATGGTGGTGTGAGCTGCTCCTTTCTTGGGAGGTTTGGTGTCTTCAGCTGGAAGGGAGCCAGACTCCTGCTGACCACCAGCAGGTTGAGGGCAGAGATATTTTGAGATGGCAAGTTTTTATAAAAACCTTTAAATCTGGGACTGGGTTTTAAATAATATCCTACCAGGTGTTGAACTGCTGTTTTCCCAAATTATTTACTGATCCGTCTAATTGGGTGGTGAAGGCAACAACATCCCTGTCAGTAGACAGTAAAAATGGGCATCTGGGTGGACAGGACTATCCCTTCTCTGAGCCCATGTTTTACATGGGTGGGGTTAGTACTGTGATCCTGAAGGAAGACAAGATAGAAGCATCTCAGAGTAGGGGCAAAAAGGCACAGATGAGAAGGCTCAGGTTGCTGAGGGCAGACTTTGCCTGCTGGATTCTTCTCCTGGGAAGGCTGTGCAAAGGACATTGACCCAAGTATCACATAAGAAGGTCTGTAGATGTGTGGTCTCTACACCATCAACAGAAACTGTGCCATCACTGGACACTGCACAGAGTTCCAGGGTATGTGCCTTCCCCCCCATGCCTGCCTCCTTTAGTCATCCCTGCCAGCTCAGAGTAGAGATGCATATTCCTTACTCCTGACTCTTGCCCATGTTTCTGTTAGGATGAAGGTATTCTATAGATATCTCTGTAATCAATCTTTGCCCTATACCTCAAGTTCTGCCTACTTTCTTGGGTCTCTATGAAAATCTAACCCACATTTGCTCCTTGATAATGGCTTCTCTTGGCTAAAGAAGCATCTCCTTCTCTATGGCCCAGAACCAGCCCCAGTCTTTTCCCATTTCCATCACAAGGGCTAACATTTTCTTCTATGTGCAAAGAGAGGGATAGAGCTTTCACTTCCAACTACATACTTCTCCATAAACCTCAAGCAAATTGCTCAGCACAGGTTAATTTTCCCAGTCTCTAAAGAAAAATGTTAGCATCTTACCAACACTTACTGACACATTGAAAGCATCAGATTAAAATCAAATGGTCAGTTATGCTTTAAAAAATGGAGAGGATCCGCAGCATCAATATTCATCTCACAAAATCTGCGTGTCAATAATGTGGCATAAAAAACAAAGTTATTGCAAAAAAGGATGTTGTTACAAGAGAGGATTGATATATCTTGTTTGGGAAATCAACACTGTGACTTCACCTCATCATTTATAATGTATTAGCTAAAAGGTCTAAACTGTCTCAATCAGGAGACACGCCTTGAATTCTCTGCATGAGGATTTGATGTAAGTAATGATAGCACTCATTTATTATGTACTATATCTAGGTATTTTGCTTAAGTCACTTTCATTTAATTCCACAACATCCTTGGAAGGGAAATCCTAACATCCATTTTAGAGAGGAGGAGATCTCAAAGAGAACCTCTGGTCAGAATTGACACTAATCAAAAGAAGTTTCCTGGGGCCCTCTATTTGCCCAGCACCCTCCCTGAGGTTCACTCATTTACACAGCTCCAGACTTCTCAGAGCTTTCACTCAGTGTGGCTGCTCCTGTATTACTTTTCTCTTATTCTTCTCTTTCTCTTTACTTAGCTGGCAATGTCTAAGGCAGGTCAATCGGTTACCGTAGACCTGGTCATTATGGCTGTTGTAGTGGTTGGTGGAGAGGTGGATGCAGGGTTTAAAATATAAACACATCCCTCCCCCCATACACGCTCAAAATAGGTAATGAGGGACAAAGGTTGATTTGACAAATCTAAATGCCCAAAAAGAGATGTGTATTTATAGGCTAATACTGAGTACCAGGATAGTTCCATTCTCACACTTAGCCTGTTATATTTTAGAAGGTTAGACACTCTTTTCAGTTGAATCAAGCATACAGAGAAGCATCTCAATAGCATTTTAAAGATATATAAAAACAAACGATAAAAAATTGAATTTATTTTCCATTCCTTCCATCCACTCTTAACGTTGTGGCATATATTTTATTTTTTAAAAATATTTATTTATTTGTTGTGAGAGAGATGGCATGCACAAGCAGGGGAGGCGCAGAGGAAGGTGGACAGAGAGGGAGAGAGAGAGAGAATGCCAAGCAGTCTCCAGTGCTGTCAGTGAAGAGCCTAATAGAAAAAAAATGCTAATAAATTGCTAATGCTAATGAATCATGAATCATGAAGTCATGACCTGAGCCGAAATCAAGAGCTGGATGCTCAACTGACTGAGCCACCACCCAGGGGCCTCTTGACATATATTCTAAAGAGGGACAGAGACAGAGACAGGGAGGGAGAGACAGACAGGAGTAGAAAAACAGATGTAAAAATTTCATAAAATAGAGATCATAGATTATACATATTTGTCTTTTTTTCAGTCATGAATATTTTCCCATGTCATCACCCTTTGAAAATATTTTTATTAATTTACTTATTTTGAGAGACAGAGAATGTACACACAAGTGCAGGGGAGGGGCAGAGAAAGAAGGGGAGAGAAAATCCCAAGTAGGATCCATGCTCAGCACAGAGCCCTGTGTGGGGCTTGATCTCACAACTGCAAGATCATGACTTGAGCCAATATCAAGAGTTGGACACTTAACTGATGGAACCACCCAGATACCTAAAAACATGTTTTCAATGACCTACTAATATTCCATTATATGAGTAAGCAATTTAATGTTTGCCCAATTTGGAATTATTTACATTATTTCAAACCTTTAAAAATTTTTCTATTATAAATAATACTTCAATGGACATTCTTAAATATGTATTCTCATCCACATTTTGAACTTTTCCTGTGTAATAGAATCCTAGCCATGTAATTATGGCTTTTTGGCTTATTTTAGATGCAAAATTTCATAAAATAGAGATCATAGATTATACATATTTGTCTATTTTTTTCAGTTATGAACATTTTCCCATGTCATCATCCTTGATAAATGTTATCCAATTGTTTTTCAAGAATTTGGTGCTAATAAATACTTCTATAACCAATGTTTAAGAATGACTTACATATATTATTTTAAAAAATTGACAAGGATGAACAATATTATGTAATAATTTTACATTTTATTTCTTTAATTACTGAGGTTGAAGACTGCCTACAAATTTATTAGCAATTATGTATTTATTGTAAATTATCTGCTCATGTCTCAAGTCACTTTTCTAACAGGTTTTCTTCCCTTTGGTTCTTTGGCCATCAACATTGTTGCAGGTTTTTTTTTTTTTGCCAATTTATAATTTGTCTTTTAATTCTATTTAATAATAATGTTAAGGTAAACTAAAAAGTTAAATGTAAAATAAGTGAAATCAAGAAAACCCTAGGCAAATTTTGAACTGCTATTAGTGGAGAATTTAAGTGAAAAAGTAATAAAAGAAATAATAAAGAGGAAGATCAAATGTAGACCATTTGCTTTTCAAAACAATTTCAAAAAGTAATATGTGATAAGCAATTATAAAACTGAACATAAAATATAATTACCATTTTTGAGAAACAAATATGTCATATCAAATGATTTTTCAAATTAGTTATATCAGTTTGTATTCCCACACTGGGAAACAATTGTAATAGTGAATCAGTTACATATTCAAGAGTGTTCATAGCAGTGTGAACTGCAATAGTCAAAAACTGAAAAAAAAAATCACATATCCATTAAACAGGGGAATGGGAAAATATACATTTTCATATGCGTGGACACTATAGAGTAGTGAAAATGAATTAGCTAGAGCCATACACATTTACCATGCGTGAATCCCATAAATATAATGTAAAACAAAAGAAAGCAAGATATACAGAACACATACAGTGTGATTCCATTTATATAAAGTTCATGCACAACTAAACAGTAAATTGCTGGGGACACATATATATGTCATAAAACTATAAAGAAAAGCCAAAAAAATGATAAACACAAAATGCTATTGTTTAGATTACTGCTTCTCAACCCTGGCTGTACTTTAGAAGCAACTCGGGAGCTTTTAAAAAAAATATTGATGCCCAGAACCCAGCCCAGAACAATTAAATTAGAATCACTTTATTCAATGGCTTAGCTAAGACTTACAGTAAACAAATACTTAGTGCATCATTGAGAAAATTAGGGTCATCCTTTCTCAGTACCTCAAGGTCTTTGCTTCTGCAATTATTTCCTCTCTCTCCTGCAGCATTAATTTTTTCCTCACTGTTGGGTTTCTCTCTTTGGCATCTGCACATGCCTTAATATTAGCCATCTTAAAAGAAACAATAAAACAAAGAAATAAAAAAAACAGTCCCTTGGCATTGTGTTTTCCGCCTTCCATCTACTAACCTATTTTTTTTTTCCTCTGCTTTCATAGCTATTGTCCTGGAAACAGTTGTCTACACCTCGTTTTTCTACTTCCTTACTTCCCCGTCTTCTCAGCACACGTTACCAGGTGCATTTCTCCAGAACTGCTCTCCTATATTTTTCGTAAAGATCAGCTGCAATGACCTCTGTGCTACCAGACCTTTATCCATTTTTTATTTCATCATGTTCAACCTCTCAGTGGCATTTGACAAAGTTTGTCCTCCTACCTAACTATTACTTCTTGTGCTTGGTTTCTCTTTCTCATGACCTCAAAGTGTTGGCTTAGGCCACAGTTTAGTCCCTGGCTCTGTTCTTAACTATCTTGTTCTTCATCCTGTGACCCTGAGAGATATTTCACTAGATGTAATTCTGGGCTCAGTCAAGACCTTTATTTCCTTAGATGAGCTCGTCTCATTCTGTGCCTTTAAATATAATTTACAGGTTGTTGGCTTCCAATTCTTTATCTTGATGGCTTTTCTGAACTTGGACTTCCTTAGATGAGCTTGTCTCATTCTGTGCCTTTAAATATAATTTACGGTTGTTGGCTTCCAATTGTTACTCTGATGGCTTTTCTGAACTTGGGCTAGAATATCCAATTGCCTATTCCACATATATACCCTAGTACCCAAACTAGTACTTGATTTCAACCCTAAATTAATTTCTACCATTCGCTCGGTTTCTTAGGACAACAACAGGGACATCCAATTTTTCAGGAAGTTTTTGTAGATGGGCCTTCAAGTCAGAAAATGAGCCAATCACTTTCGCCATATTTACTGCTACTGTCTTAATGTAAGACATGTCTCAGATAATGCAAAATCTCACGAGTGTTCTTTCTGCTTTCATGATTCATCCTTTTCTAGTCTTCCTAAAGCAGCTTGGTCCTTTTAAAATATAATTCAGATTATGTGTCTCTCATTTAAAAACTTCCAGTAGTGTCTCATAGCTATGCTCACCATGGCCTAGGAGGAGGAGATACAAGATCTGGTCATTGTCCACACCTCTGATGTCATTTCTTACCCCTTACTTTGGTTGTGAGGCTTCAGACCCACTCCCCTTCCTACATCCCTCGGAAATGCATGGCCCCTTTAGTCTCATTGTCTGAGTGACAGTTCTTTCCTCTTAAACTCTGTGTTGGCTGGCTCCTTCCAGTAATTTTATTCTCAGCTCAGATGCTATCTTCTCCTCAAGGGGACTTCCTTAATCATTCCAACTCAAGCGTGTTTGCCCCAATCCACATTCATACTCACTCTTTATCACATTAGCTTGTTTTCTGTCTTTATTAAAGTATCACTAAGTGTATTTATTTGTGTATCTATATAGTCTCTTCTCTGCTTCATTAGAATATCAGGTCCCCAAAGGTGGGGACTTTGTGTTAGTCTCTGCTGTAAACTTAATATTTAGTTTAATATTTAGTTTAAGTTTAACTTAATATTTAGTTTAGTGGTAGGGTCACAATAAATATTTGGAATGGAAAAATAAATAATAACTCAAATTTTCTACTTTTTATGTATGAGTGTCTATGTTTTATGCTTAGTTGAATACATTTTTTTTCAATTTTATTTGCAAACTTTCTTGACCATTACATAAAATGATAGGAGTCACAGTTCATTTCCTGAATATGAAATATTTGATTTGCTCCTCTATTCTTTCTTCATAGAAAAAAACACGACTGAGGAAATGTTCTTAAAACTATTTTTCCTGTCTCTGAGGCCACACCTTTCACTTATAAATACACCTGCCTATGCATTTCCCTGCTTCTAGCTTTTGCCACTAATTCCAACCCGTGTATTGCCTAGTGCGCTAGACTCCCAGATGTTTGTCATTTACTCGTCACCCTTGCTACACTTTTCTTCTTCCCCCAAACGTTACCTTTCTCTTCATCATCCTTCATGACTTTTGTATGCTCTGTACAAACATGTATTCTGTTAGCATCTCTCTAAGGTTTGAAAATAATGGCACATCATCAGAAGCATCAGAAGCAACTCTCCTATCTGACTTCCCCAGCCTTTGCCAGCATGAACCCATTTTTTGAAAGAAAGCTTAGGAGGTTCATGCTGACAATTGGAACCAGATGGCCTGCAGACACCATGAGATATTTCACTGGATGTAATTCTGGGCTTAATCAAGATCTTAATTAACAGCATTGTTCTTATTTATTATACAATCGTCATTATGTGCTATCACGCTGATTGTGCATTATACACGGGCAGTTCTTTGGGTGAACAGTTCACTTGAGTATAACTTGCGCAAAATACAAAATGTTATTTTAAAATATAAGTGTACCTAATTTAAATGTTCCTGAAGTGAATTAAATGGCGATTTTGTGCTGTTCTTAAAAGAAAGGATTTACACCTACACTGTAAATTATAAAGCAAGCTACAGTGTTCTTAGCATCCACTTCACACTGTTTCTGTTAAGAATTCCCAGAAGGACTGCTTAGAATATACTAGCTATTAAGTGAGTTACAGAACATTCTAAAGGATTTTATGATACCACAGAGAAATAAAAATAAAACACAAAATATATGTTTAAATTATAAAAAATGTTATTTCAAAAATTAAAACTAGGATTTATCTGATGGTTCATTCTTCATACTAATGTAGGATTTCTGCCTCTATTCCCTGGTGAGTGCTTCAAAAAGCAACGTTGCATGGTACAAAGTGTCTTTTTCTGGGTGGCTGAGTCCAAAATGTCAAAAGACCAAATGTCACCCTGGACTCAAGTATTTGTGATATTTGGAAGGAAAAAACCCTGTCATTAAGCTAAAATAGTATTACATTACCATGAAAATAAAAATAGTACTGCAATAAATCACAAAAGAAGAGATATATTATTCTTGCTTTTTTTGTATTTTAAATAAAGTAGGCATGAATTAGAGTAATGCTTCCTGGTTTCTTATAGAATGATGGGAAAAGAGTCATTCCTCTGAAATCATTCTCTACCTCTCCTGACCTACAGGCCTTTGTCCCAATGTTAAAGTCTTGCTCTGATTTCAAGGACATGAGTAATGACACTTCAGGCCCCTTGGCCACTGCAACTGATGACTTCTCAGATTTATCCTTTGGAAATCTTCTTTCTCTTTGTCCCTCCTCCTTACCTTTATTTGTGAACAATAATTTTATTTCCCTTTCTTGGCATTTACTACAGTGTGTCCATATTATTCATTATCTGATGGGACCCTTCAGGGCAGGCACTATAGTTATTTGTTTTGGTATTAAATTTGCCACGATAGGATTTGCTTCTTGTAGGTGCTCCCTGAAAATTTGAATTGAATTACATGCATTTCATTATGATTTGCTTCCAACAAACTCTCACCACATTCAAGGAATTCTATAACTCTTGACTTAGAGCTTTAGCAATGAATTAAACAATAATAATTACTGAGTGATTTTTAAGTTCAAAATACTAACACCTGTGGAAAAGGAAAGACGTCAAATAAATTATGAAGTCTGTAGCCATCATGGGAAAAACGTGAAGGTATAATGAAATTTATACAAAACAATAAATAGCAAAACACATTTTTGTTTTCCAAAGTGGTAGGATTAAGAAAAAAGGAATGGGCTCTTTCATTCTACTCAGGACTTACAACCGGCATAGAAATTTTAAGTAAAAATCCTTTAAAAAAGCCACACAACCATAATATATTTATAGAAGATACAGATCATTTGAAATATATGCTGTATGAAGGTAGCAATGTTTTAATTTTTTTAATGTAGATCATTTCAAGCATACAAGTAGAGTGAGTATGTATATACAAAAAGTTTTCTATTCTTTTCCTTTACTATCAAAATTTAGGGCACTTCACTTCTGGTCACCAAATTGGTTTCTTTCCCCCATACTGAAAAATTAAAGAACATCAGCTGAATGTCTAGCAATTTAATTCAACTCTGACACCATTTACCTGAAATTAGCATCAGCTCCTGCAAGTTGAGGGCTCAGCCCCACAAAGTAGCCCCCACTTCAGGCACCAGTCACTAGTCCCATGCTGTCGCCTATACCTCCATGACCCCCTCATTGGGTTTATTAATTTGCAAGAATGTCTCAAGGACTTAGGGAATTGCTTACATATGTTTACCAGTTTTTAATAGAAGAATATGACAGAGGATATAAATGAATGGCCATATAGAAGAGATGTATAGGACACAGTGTGGGGGATGTAGGATGGAGCTTCTAGGCCCTCTCCAAGTTCATCACCCTCCCAAGAGCCTTCACATGTTCAGCAATCCAGAAGCTTTCCAAACCCCATATTTGGGATTTTTATGCAGGCTACATTATGCAGGTATGATCAGTTATTAACTCCATTTCTAGTCCTTCTTCTTTTCCTGGAGGATAGGGGGGTGGTGTGAGGCTAAAAGTTCTAAGCTTCTATTCATGGCTTGGTCTTTTTGGTGATTAGTCCCCATCCTGAAGGTATTCGGGAGCCCACCAAAGGTCACCTCATTAGAATAAAAGACGCTCCTATAGTCCAGGAAATTACAAAGGGCTTAGGAACTCTGTGCCATAAATATATATTTGTATTATTTCACAATATGTATCTATTATCCAATTCAGCTTAAAGAATTATCACTCAGGGGTACCTGGGTGGCTGTTTGTTAAGCATCCAACTCTTGATTTTGGCTCAGGTCATGATCTTATGGTTCGAGAGATCGAATGTGCTGACAGCTCCGAGCCAGTTTGGTATTCTCTCTCTACACCCTCTCTCTGTTCCTCCCTCACTCGTGATCTCTCTCTTTCTCAAAATAAATAAATAAACTTTTGGGGCACCTGGGTGGCTTGGTCCATTAAGTGTTCAACTCTTGATTTCAGCTCAGGTCATGATCTCATGAGTTCTTGGAGGCATTGTTTTAGAGCCCCTGTACTCACCACCCTCAGAAGGATTTTGAGCTCTTTTCTGTTCTTTTGTAAGAGCAGGACTTGGCGCTAATCTTTTGAAGAAAATGTCCCTGAAATGTACGAATGAACACATTCCTTCTAATATTACTCTGTGTACCAGCTACATAACAATGATGGTGTTTCAATACTCTCAATCCCGTTAAGAGCTATTAGTGATGATTAGTAGAGGAGATACTGCTCCTGTAGTAGCTGTTTTCAGCCTATAGAAATAGGTAGGGTTTAGGCAGTAGTTTTACAGTAATGAAATGAGATATGAATACTCTTAAATCTTTTATGATTACCAGCGTAACTTTATTGAGATTCAAAATCTAAATGTGCTTTCGGCAAAAGAGCCAATTAAGTAGCAGAGAGAAAATGAAATTACTTTTTTATTCTAGATAACCAAATAGGTGCTTTTTGCTTTTATTTTTGAAGGAATTCCTTTAAAAAAGACTTTTAGATCTGGAAGTCTTGAAAGGGCCACTGGTTTGGCCTCTTGGGTTTACACATGTCTATGTCCAAACATCTATTTTTAAAGATCCTAGAAATGGAGCATTCAGAACATCCCTAGTATATTGTTTTCAAGTTCAATTTCCTATATAGTGCTCTGTTTTTAGGAAATTCATAGCCTTGTGAAGAAGACAAATATGTACACTAATAATTAAACACAGCGAGACACATGTTAATGCAAGGATGCACCAATTGCTACGGGAGCACAGGATCAGACAAAATTTCACAGGGGGGTCTTGGAAAAACATGGAGAGCTTTGTGAATTTGCAAATGCTCCATGAACAGGGCTGTGTAAATCTTCCAACTTTAGCACATGTGCTGTAACACCTGTTCTTTCTATGTTGTTAAGATTGATCCTGAGGTGGGAAGAGATTCTAATTTCCTCTCATCAACTCCTCTTTCTACCATTCCTTATGCATATAGATGTACATATACCCAGGCACCTTACAGACAAAGAATAATTATAATGAATTTCTGTGCTGGAGAGGAAAAGAAAGGGACTCATTTTCATCAATAGGCAAAGTTTGACATGTTTCAAGTTTGACAGCTCAGCAGATTATCAATGTAACCAGGCCCGGTTTCACAAGAGTTGATTAAATATATTCTGCCATCTGAAAGATCTGTTTTCTTTTCCTTTCCTTTCCTTTCCTTTCCTTTCCTTTCCTTTCCTTTCCTTTCCTTCCTTCCCTTTTATTTTATTTTATTTTATTTTATTTTATTTTATTTTTTGTCAAGATTAGAGACACACATGTTTGATTCCCAAAGCACTGTGACAGTGATTTCTATCTTTAAAAGTCTGGGGTCTGCAGTATTGATTTACTGATGACATGGCTATGTATAGGGCCATAAATTATTTCTGAAAACACACTAAAGACCAGGAAACCATTTCTCCAACTGAGTCTTTATGCTGTATTTGAGTGTCCTAACTAAGTGGGTGTTTTCTTGCAGTATAAATGGAACCATTTATACTACTGGTAGGATACCAGTAGGAACCATTTATAGCTACTGGTAGGACATTGCTCTGTGGTGTCCAAATAATTAGACCAATAGGGAGGTTAACAGAAAATATACTTAAGTAGTTGAGTAAACGGCTCCCTTCTGATCCTTTTCATCTAGTTGTCCAATATATTTCTCTATGAGAAATAATGCATCATCTCTTTCTAGGCTTCCTAGATTTCTCTTTTAATTTTTTACTGAGCTCTAGTTCTCATTTTCCCAGCTATCAGTTTTTGTGCCAGATACTGCTGCCAGCCAACCCCAAATCTGTCCTTCCTTTTGAATACAACTCCAATTTCGTTCATGGCATCAATGTATGCAGCTAGCATCCGCATCAATCCTCCAGATTCCCTTACCATAAAGAGTGCTCATGCAGCACTGTTGTAACGAGTAAGTGGAAATCACCAGGTGACACTGCTGGGACAGCTATTATTTTCTTGATAACACAGGATAGATTCAGCTAGCATGAGCCTTTTGCTGTCACCTCTCACCCCTTCTTCTTGTCCGCAGTGAGGGACTGATGACCAGTAGGGGACAGTCACAGCTGCAATCGTGGGAACTGAGGCCACATTCTAAAAGAGTGGATCAAAAGTTATTTGAAACCTCATTCCCTAGTGACTTCTTTGAGCAGCCATGCTAGTGCTGGCCTGCTCAACCCTGGACTTGGTCTATGTAAACAAGTCACAACTGGTTGAGTCACTGTAGATCTGTTTCTGTTAACTTTAACCGAAGGCACTGCTGACTGACTACTCTTCCCTCTTATTTGGACAGGCCATTTAATATTACAGAATGAGAACTTGTGGAGTTAGACAAGTCCAAGATCATTAGTTGAATGATCTTGGACAAGTTATTTTACTGATGAATTAGTTTGTCCTATATTAAAAGGAATAGTAATACCTTGCTTTTAAAATTATTGTAAAATTAGAAGAGTAGATAGCAAGACATTTTAAGATAATATATTCAACAAATGTCATTCCTGGTACCATCTCACTAAAATGTTATTACTATCATCATCCACAAATATTTGTTAATTCTGGACTACAAAAGGCTCTTTGCTTGGAAACTTATTTAGGATAAGTTCCTAGAATTCCACCTCACTGCACAATGTAAAACACAAAAACTAAACTGTGAATAAATGAGCCATCACCTTCTCATAAACAAAAGCCATAAAAAAGGGAGTATAGATCTTAAAAATTCTATTTGTCGAAGCAGAGCTAGTTGATTTATATTCTATCCTTAATCTCTATTTCCTTGAAATTGATGTCAGAAAAATTTCCGTGGGAAAAGAAATGGGTATCAGCTACAACAAACCACCACATAATAGATTTCTTTTAAACAAAATGAAATAATTCCTTTTAGAATAGGGTAAAATTTCCTTCACCATAGGAGGCAGGAATCCAGGAAGAGATGTAGGGAGTTTAGATTCTAGGAGCCTTGGGTTCTCAACTCAGTCCCATCATTTAATACCTGTGTGATCTTGTCCAGGTTCTAGGTCAGTTTGACACAATTTCTCTTCAATGGGGCTATATGAATATTTTAAAAGTTCATACATGTTAAGTGTCTGATATAGTTCTTTAGCACAAGACAGTTATTTCAAAATCTATTACTTTAAGTAAATGCATTAGGAAGAACAGATATTTATACCATCGTGTGCTGTGAGCCATTCTGAAGCAACTGCCCTGCTGGCCGGGAAAACCTCCTGTTATAGTGGATTGTGGAACAAATAGTTCTCCAAATGATTTTATTACACTGTGTTAATCTAACAATCCAGAAAACCCATGCTTGTCTTTGAGGCCACTATAAGCTCCTGGCCCATAGCCTTTAAACATCTCAAATAACTTCTAAATCCTTAGCCATTAAGAAATATTCATTCCATGGAAACCCCTGGGGATGTTCTTCCCCTCCTGCAGATTGATAATAAATCAGAAAATGTTTTTCAGTAATCTTCAACATAATATAAGTTATACTTCCTTAGATATTTCTTTTTTGTTAAAAGGGAAGAAAGGAAGAGGGAAGGAAGAGAGGAAAGGGAGGAGGGGCAAGAGGAAGGGAGGGAGGAAGAGAGGAAAGAAGAAAAACACTTTACTAAGATGATATTTGAGGGGCAAAGTGTCTATTGTGGAAGCGTTCGAGAACATCCTCCTGCCTTCTCGGTGGCTGGGGTTCTTCCTGTCACAGGGAAATAGTTCTGTTTAGCGCTCACCTTTGCGGGTTTCTTGAAGGTGATCACCTGTGCATTGATACAGGTGGAAAGAGCGACAGCACCCTATACCACCGAGTCTGTTCCATCCACTGCTACAAATGGCATGCAATCAGAGTGTTTGTGCACAATTGTTATCCATAACTTGTAAGCAACAATTTTATAGAACTTATTGAGCCGGAACTATGCCATCAATACCAAATTATGACATCATGCCACCAAAATGAAAACAATCATTCATGGGTCTGCTGACCCATTACCACTATCCAGAACCTGTGCCTATAAAAGATGCGATTGATAGTCCTTATTTCGTATAGGGAAAGCATCTGTCAGTGTGCTATGACAGGATGCGGTTTGATCAGGCATAGCGCTCTTTAATGATCTAAACAGAATATAGAACATTGTCATGCAGCTAGTATTTGTAGAGTAACTATTGATGAATCAGATTCCAGGATACTGGATAGGCACCCAAAAGAAAACTGCAGTGAGGAGAATTTATTTTGGAGCCCCAGTAACAATAATGAAAATATTTCAGGCCTACTCATTACTTTTCTTAGAGGTTTTTACTCTCCTGAATTGCAACAGAAATTATTACAATTCTAGACAGTATTCATTTTTGGAATTATTACATTTCTTACCACTTACAGAGTTTATTTAATTTAGTCTTTGATTAAATAAGCATCCCTGATGACACCATACATTGTCCTTGTACCTGTAATGGAAGGGTGAACTGAATGCTGTTCTAAAGAGAGGGACAAGCTAAAAGGCTTCAGAAGAGATGGTATTTGAAGCAGATCTCCACGAGGAATTGGAATTTACTACCCAGAGAGTGTGGAAAGGAGAAATACAAGCAGAAATAATGACATGTGCAGAGTCACAGAGTTAGAGTGTGATACAGAAAATGGTGAGAATCTGTGACTAGTGTACAGACCACAGACAGGGAAGGGGAGAGACTCAGGAGAGAGGGTGGAAATGTAGACCTAAGAAGATAAATTGGAGATAGATTATGTTACCGTAACTAATCTTAACAGCATCAATGAAAACTACTATGTATTTAGCATTTATTCTCTGTGTGATAAACACCATAAATAATTTAATATTCTCAAGAGCTCTGTGAGGACATTACTAATGCCTTCATTTTATGGTTGAGGAAACTGAGGCATAGAAAAATTACTTTTCCAAGATCACACAGCTTGTAAGTGCTAGAGTACTAATGCAGCCCGGCTCTGAAGGATTTCAAAGCCTGTTTCTGTAACTGCTTTCCACAGCGCTCCCCAGTATGCTACAGAGATCCTTCTGGTATGTACCAAGCTATTTGCACACTATCCTGGAGGCAAGGAGAAGTCAGTGGAGAGCTCCGAGCAGAGGAGTGATGTGGTATGGAGGACGGTGTGGCAGGCGAAGGGGCGAGGCAGGACACTATTTTCCCTAAATATGTTATACATAAAATATATACATATATATAGGATGATAACTGCTTAATCATGAGATAATTCTGATCTAAAGCAACCATGTAGTGTCACTAATCCATTGTAGATTTATAATAAGTGCTACTGCCATGTATGTGTCTTTACCAACAAATTCAACAAGAAGCATTTGTTTAAAGCCTTCTATGTACTGGACGCCATGCTAAGTGCTTGGGATATAAAAGTAAAGTAACGCATGGTCTTTCTGCCCTGGGAGAATTAAACAAATAAGCAATCTTCATTTCTCACCAGCTTTCATTTTCTTTCATAATTTTGTAACCCAAAGGGGATTTTTCTTCTGTGTCTCTCATGTGACAATCCTGCCAGGGAAGGGCTTGAGGTGTTTTAACTAAATTAATCCCTAGATATATATAATCTTCCCACCATCCCTACATCATTGCAGTTATGGCCCCTTCTTGGCTCCCCCCACCCAATCTCAAGCCCAAGACACCCCTAAAGGGAAATTAGAGATTATAATAAGGTATAATAAGACCACATTGGAAAAGCTTGATGAAATACAATTGTAAAAGAAAAATATTGATGCCAATAAAAACCAAAATCAGGCCAAGTAGCTAAATTTGTGTAAGCGACCAAGAAGCAGCAGGATCATATAAGGCAAAACTAGGCAATCAAGATCTAGTGCGGCATAGTAAACCAGACATACAGGTGAAGGAGACAAGGTCTGTAATCACCTAATAGAGACTGAGGGTGGAGACCGTGGACAGGGAAGACTGAAAAGGTCCCGATGCTTTCTCTGTAGTGTAATGCAAATATTTGGCTTCAATAAGATATAGAAATTGGTGAGGAAACCTAGAACACCAAATTAGAAAGAGAGAATCCCCTGAAAAATATTCTGCAAAACCAGATATTTCAAATAAGAATGACCAAATGACAAAAAGCCCCAGGTGCCTCTCAATGCAAAGAAATTTTTGGCTAAGTTCTTTGCCTTTGATTAACTCTCTGGAGGGATAAATTGTTTTGAAAGTTTGGGTGATAACATAAAATTAAACTTTTTCTATTATGGAAATAGGGATAGAACCCATAGGAGAGTGCCTTGGAAAGACAGGTTTTATCTCCAAAAATTATAATAATAATCTTACTATGATAGCTACATTTATTAATTAAAAATATTAATTGAGTACCTACCATAGTGAAGATCCTATTCGAAGTGTTAGGGCTACAGCAATTGCTTATATGATAAGCAAACCTGTCTGTCTCATAGAGTTTACATTCTAGTGGGGCAAAGCAGAAAGTAAACATAATGAATATGAAATTGCTAGGGTGTTTTGAAGGCTGAATAAATGAGATGACAAAAGCAAAGCAAGCTAAGGAGGATGGCGAGTGCTGAGGGCAAGAGGTGATTGCAATTAGAATAGCCACGAGAGAGTTTTGATTCCTAAAAAAAGACATTCCTAATGGAGAAGGCTTGAGACAGAAGTATTCCTGGTGTGCTTGATGATGATTTAGGGGATCAGAGTGTCTGGAAGACGGGGGGTGGGGGGTAGTAGGGGAGAAAATTGGGAAGTGGGAGGAGGAGGAGAGGAGGAGAGAAGGCAGACTGTGGGGCTGTGTGTTTCCAAGAAATGTAAAATGAGATGGAGAAACATTGGAGAGTTTCAAGCAGAGGAATAGTGTGATCCAGCTTCTCTCTTAACACACTGGCTGTGAAAATAGATTGTGGGAGGCAAGGATGGCATCAGGAAGGACAGGTGATAGTCCCTGAGTGTGTTTTGTTAAACACCTGCCCAGTGCGGTGAGTTTAGCATAGGATTCCATCTTAAGACTTTAAGGGACATGATTCCATTTTACTGATGAAGAACCTGAGGCTCATAGAAGTAACAGCCCCTGGTCCACAACTGGTAATTACTATAGAATTCTAAAATCTATGCATTTGAGTGTTTTCCACACTCTGAATTTACAGGGCATTTACTGAATCTATAGAGGTAAGTAGTAAACAAGACAGCCATGGTCCATGCAGAGCCTATGGAGGAGGTCATCATTTAGAAGTCTATCAAACTAAAAATACATAATTATAAATTATGAGTAATGCTCCAGAGGGAATACAAGGTGTTATGAAAATTCATAAAACTTAATTTAGGTGGGAAGGACAGGAAAGGAAAGGCCTTGCAACAAAAGTGACAATCAAGCTAAAACCTGGAGTCTTAGCAAAAAAAAAAAAAAGGAGTGAGGCAAGAGGTAATGGAAGATAATTTCAGGCAGACACATGAAAGTACAACAAAGAGATTAAACTTTGCAGAAACTGAGGAAAGGCCAGTGATGTGCAGAGGAGGAAAGAGTGATGAGAGATGAGTGGGAACAGGAGGCAGAGGCCAGATTATGCAGGGTCTGGCTGGCCATAGTGTGGAGTTTGGATACTATGTTAATATGAGAAGGTGTATTTATAAGTGGGCTTTAAACAGGAGTTGGCCTGTTTCCGATTCTGTGTGTCTCTCTCTCTCTGCCCCGCCCCGTTCATGCTCTGTCTCTCTCTGTCCCCAAAATAAATAAACGTTGAAAAAAAATTAAAAAAAAAAGGGGGGCGCCTGGGTGGCGCAGTCGGTTAAGCGCCCGCTTCAGCCAGGTCACGATCTCGCGCTCCGTGAGTTCGAGCCCCGCGTCGGGCTCTGGGCTGATGGCTCAGAGCCTGGAGCCTGTTTCCCATTCTGTGTCTCCCTCTCTCTCTGCCCCTCCCCTGTTCATGCTCTGTCTCTCTCTGTCCCAAAAATAAATAAACGTTGAAAAAAATTAAAAAAAAATAAACAGGAGTTGGCAGGATTTGATTTGGATTTTTCTAGATTATTTGTGATTTGTCAAAGGAGGGTTTTTTTAATCTCTTAATATCATTTTTTTCCTTCGTACAATGTTTTGAAGCCTGGCAGACACTAAAGCTAGGACAACAAAATCATGGTGAGGAAGAGGCCGAGACACTTTTAGGAACAGGAAGGGAAAGCCCAATTTGACAACAGAGGAAGTCATCTAATTGATGTTCATCTGCTCCACACTCCCATCCCCCAGGCGTGTCTAGATAGATGGGAACCCAAAGGAACCAGCTGAGGATCCCCCATAGCAGGAAATGAGGAGAAGAGATGGGAGAGGTTGGGAGGACAGAGGTTAAAGGGAAGATGAATCAGAAAGATATGCCACTGGAACCAAATAAAAAACATACAAGACTCAAATATACTGAGGAGCCATAGAGGAGGATGAGTTTAAAGAGTGGAGGAACCATTCTGGCCTCCACCCTACTGTAGACCCCACTTGGGCTGGAACTTGTAGGAGACAATTAAACTAAACTGCAGGCATCTCAGGGAAATAACAACCACCACAACAAAAATAGCACTTATTGATAGTTACCATGTGTCCAAAGCAATTTTCCTGTATTGACACATTAGTCCCCACAGCAACACTCTGAGGTAGGAATATCATGGCTCCCACTTTACAGAAGACTTAATGAAGGTACAGTGAGAGTAGGGAATTTTCCCTAGGTCATTAAATTAGCAAGTGGTGTTTATGTAAATATGTTTTTGATTCTCTTGGTACCACACCCACTGCATTTCTCCCCCTCCTTTTAATTTCAGGATTAATGTCCATTAATGGGCTGATTTTTCAAAGTGCCACAACTTCATTCACAACAGAATCTGGATACAGTCAAACAATGTAAAATTGTGGAAATTGTGTCCTTCACAGCCCTCTTTCTGATTCGCCTCCCCTGCACTTCAATCAGCTGTGAGAGCACTCTGGGAGAATTCCTCAGGGCTAATGACAAATTACTAATGTAATTGATCCTTCCTTTCAGTGACCAGTAATAGTTCTAGTGCCAGGCACATGATACAACTCTTACAGATGATTGTTTTAGTTTTGATTAATGTTTCATCCTATTTTTCAAAGTTTTCAGGAAACGTATTTTAGTTCTTATATTTCCAAGGAATTGTACTACTACTCAAGATCAACTGATGGAATCATAGAAAACAGCTGCCATGAAGACAGTCATTACTGCTGCTAGAAAATGTAGGGCATGGGTCTGAAATGAAGATTAAGTTCTTCTCTCCCTATTGAAGCATGATTTTCTGCATTAGTTGAATGCTTCCCTGAGTCACTGCAAAATTGAGCCACTTAATCAGTGATACAGAAATATTGGGAATGTTAAAAAAGGACACATATTACAAGAGGCATCAGCACTTAGAAAAATGCATGTCTTTAATTTCTACAATTACAATTTTTATAATTACAGTTTCTTTGTGATGATTTCTAATATATTTGAACTCACAGTGACCTATCTTTTTCTTGTTATGAATCTGCATACTTACATGGGTATTATAGTGTTTACCATGGTCTAATCAATATCATTCTACCAACAAACACAGTCTCTACTGTGCAATACAAACTATGTTTGGCATGAGGAAAATGGAGATACAGTGCAACACATTTAAAGATGGGGTCCGGAGGACAGGCATACCAAGAAGCAGAATTCAAAACAAATGAAGTAATTCTTTCAAAATAGGTTGAAAGGAAGATCTGAGGGGCTACCAATGAGAAAGGATTAAGAGACAGGATGCCTTGGAGGAGATGCTATTGAATAAAATCTTCAATAATTGTCTGGCTTCAAGTATAT
Source organism: Prionailurus bengalensis (assembly GCF_016509475.1). Taxonomy (NCBI): domain Eukaryota; kingdom Metazoa; phylum Chordata; class Mammalia; order Carnivora; family Felidae; genus Prionailurus; species Prionailurus bengalensis. The sequence goes on along the minus strand of NC_057350.1, from coordinate 89,366,175 downwards.
AATATTTGGCAAATATTAAGTCCTCAAGAAATACTGAATATATGGACAAGGTTAAAAATCTAATAAGTGGTAAAATGTGGCCACTTTGTAAGATACTTTGTTGGTTTCTTACAAAACTAAATATACTCTTGCACTATGATCCTACAATTGTGCTCCTTGAATTTAACCAAAATTGATCATTTATATCCACACAAAAACCTGCACATGGATATTTATAGCAGCTTTATTCATAATTACCAAACCTTAGAAGGATACAAGATGTGCTATAATAGGTGAATGAATAAAAAAATGATGGTACACGAAGAAAATGGAATCTTATTCAGTACTAAGAGGAAATGAGCTATTAAGCCATAAAAAGAAATGGGAGAACTTTAGATGCATATTACTAAGTGAAAGAAGCCAATCTAAAAAAGCTACATACTGTGTGATTCCAAGTTTATGGCATCCTGAAAGGACAAAAACCATGGAGATAATAAAAAGATCAAGTGGTTGCCAGGGGTGAGGGGAGGGATGACTAGGTGGAGCATAGAGAGTTTTTAGGGTGGTAAAACTTCTCTGTATGATAGTATACTAATGGATACCTGTCATCACATACTTGTCCAAACCCATAGAATGTACAACACTAAGAGCTAACCCTAATGCAAACTATGGACTGTGGGTACTAATGGTTTGTTGAGGTAGGTTCATCAGTTGTACAAATATACCACTCTTGTGGAGAATGGTGATAATGGGAGAAGCTGTGTAAATGTAGGGGCAAAAGGTATATGGTAAATCTCTGTACTTTCTTTTCAGTTTTACTGTGCATCAAAAAACTACTCTAAAAAATATTTTTTTTCTTAATAAGAAAAATCCAGTGGGGAAGTCGTCAGGGTTCAGGAAGAACAAATGGGAACAGTATTTCAGACTGAGAGAGATCATTCCCTGCCTCCTTCAAGTAAAAGCATAGACCTACAGTGAGGCTTAAGGCATAATGAAAATACACATAAAAATAGTGAAGAAACGATTGGCTATGTTTTGACACATTTAAGAAGGGCGGTGTTAAGAAGGGTTTGCAAGGATAATTTAGAAGATGTGATTATTTCTTGTATGTCTCTGTCCCAAGGGATGGCTTTACCATCCATTCAGCTGTGCAAGTCAGATTCTTAGAAGCTGTCCTTGACACATCCTTCTCTTTTACCCCTCCATGAGTTCTGTTGATAGTACACCCTAAACTGATAACAGTCCACCTCTCCCATCTCCACCATCTCCACTGCAGTTTTTGATCATAAAGGATTTTTTTAAATGTTTAGTTACTTATTTTTGAGAGAGAGATAGGGAAGGAGGGGAAGAGAGAGAGAAGGAGAGAGAGAATCCCAAGCAGGGTCTGCATTGTCAGTGCAGAGCCCGATGTGGGGTATGATCTTATGACAACGAGATCATGTGCCGAGCTGAAATCAAGTTGGACAGTCAACTGACTTAGCCACCCAAATGCCTCCATAGTGGATTCTTAAAATTTCTTCTGAATGCACATCCACCCATCCTCTTTTCAATTTTATTCTCCGGGTGGCAACCAAAGTGATCTTTTATTTTTTTTCCCAAGTTTTTATTTAAATTCTATTTGGTTAATATTTAGTGTAATAATTGGTTTCAGGAGTAGAATTTAGTGATTGATCACTTACATGTAACACCCAGTGCTCATCCCAACAAGTGCCCTCCCTAATACCCCTCACCCATTCAACTCATCCCCCCATCCACCTTCCTTCATCAACCCTCAGTTTGTTCTTTATAGTTAAGAGTCCCTAATGGTTTGCCTCCCTCTTTTTTTCCCCTTCTCTTATGTTCATCTGTTTTGTTTCTTAAATTGAACATGAGTGAAATCATATGGTATTTGTCTTTCTCTGACCTATTTAGTTTAGCATAATACACTCTTGCTCCATCCATGTCATTGCAAATGCCAAGATTCCATTCTTTTTGATGGCTGAATAATATCCCATTGTGTATCTATAAACCACTTCTTCTTTATCCATTCATCAGTTGATGGACATTTGGGCTCTTTCCATACTTTGACTATGGTTGACAATGCTGCTATAAACATAAGGGTGTGTGTGCCCCTTCAAATCAGTACTTTTGTATCCTTTTGGTAAACAAAGTGATGTTTTAAAAGAGCTAATTTCTTTTTTGCTACAACTCTTAAGTGGCTCCTGTTTAACATGGTACAAAAAGTCTTCATGATTTGTTCTCTGCCTACATATCTGGTCTTATTTAATACCATTCTCACATATCACTATAAGTTTTCTTTTATAGGACTTATTATCATTTACATTTGCCTATTTTTGTGTAATTAATTTGTCTCTTTCTTATCCTAGGAATCCATATGCTATATGGACACTGTCTCTGACTTTGCATCCCAGTTGTGTGATTGTGAGAAGTTATTTAACCTTTAGCCATCTCAGTTTTCTCATCTCTAAAGAAAAAAACAAGATTAAGGATAAAAATATTTCATTTAGAGGTTATGCAGATTAAATGGAATGATAGTCATAAGAGTTTTAAGAACAGTGCCCGGCACCGCGTGCATGCGCAGTGGATGAGAAGTGCTAGTTATAGAATGTACATCCCATCACATCATACCAAAATCTGTTTAGTATATCAGTACTTTGCATGATTCCTGACATAATTGCATAATTGTATAATTTCTCAATAAGTATTTGTTGAATAACCACAGAATAAATAATACAAAAGCAAAAGTGAACACAATTATATCATGGAATACCATTTCATACTTACAAAATTAAGAGGGTACTTTAAATTCCTGTTGACAAGGAATCCAAATGATTTCCATCATCTTTTGAAATGGTCATCTAGATGTAAATCCTTAGACTTGCAGGCTAAGAGACACAAATGTTGTCAGTATTCTGAATAAGCTCATTTGGTGATATTGGTTTTTCATAACTAGACTCAAAACACATGGTTATAAAAGCAAGACTACTGGGGCACCTTGATGGCTCAGTCCGTTGAGCGTCTGGCTCTTGATTTCTGCTGGGATCATGATCTCACAGTTTGTGAGTTCAAGCCCCACATCAGGCTCTGCACTGGTTGCATGGAGCCTGCCTGGGATTCTCTCTCTCCCCTTCTTTCCCTTCCCCTCCCCTGCTCATGATTTCTCTCTCTCCCTCCCTCTCTTCCTCCCTCTCACAAAAATAAATAAATAAACTTAAAAAAATCGATTTAGAATGAGATATTTAACTACACAATGTACAAGAAAATGTATGTCTTGGTTAGCACATCGCCTATTTTCTAGGAAAGTATATATGAAAGTCAAATTATTATAGGAAATGTATTTGTTAGGCATGGAATCAGAGCAAAGGGACTAGTTATATAATATTTGTAAGTGGTGCCATCAGTCTATGAAACTGTGATGTAGTCATCTTCCCTCTGGATACTGTGACCTATAGACAGATGGTCTCCCTTGGATTGTTCTGACCCAGTCTTCCTCTTGGTGAAAGTGTATCTTTTGCTAGACAATCTATGAGCTACTTGCTTGTGTTTATATTTTTCTTCTTTTTCAGATCATTGCTTAGATTGAATTGCTATGGCTATATTCTAGTCTTAAGGGAACAATTTGATCTTCCTTTTATTAGATGTAGGCATTTCTTAAATCTCTTCAGTGATAGCTCCATAGTTCTACTGATTTATGTTAGGGTATTTTTGTTGTCATTTGTTGCTTTTTTTTTCTTTTTTCTTTTTTCTTTTTTTTTTTTGTGTGTGTTTTAACCAAGAGTCAGTCTTATTCTTTGTGTTGAGATTTCGCAAGATGTCACTGCTTTCATTCTGGAGCCAACTACTGATATCTACAATATGCCAAATAACTGATATTTTAAAATGCCTTTTATTTTGATATTTAAAATGCCTTTTAATAAGAAGGACAACTTAACTATTGTTATAGTTGTTGTTTTAATGTTTACTTATTATGATAATCAAAAAGCAACCAGCTAAAATTCAATTCAGGGAGTCTTGTAGCATAACTGAGAGAAGAAAGGAACACTGTGTAAACTTGGTGAAAGAATTTTGGACACACCAAAAACAGAGATTTCCTTGCACTAGGAGGTAAGCAATGATGCTGCTTTCTTCAGTTGACAAGCAGTCATAGAACTGACTTTTATTTAAAATGACATAAACATTCCCTCTTGATGAGTAACTCTTCCTAAATTATTATCGAACCTTTAAATTTTTCTTTTATTGGATTATATAAAGAAATGTCATTTTATAGTTTTAAGAAGCATTTGTGTGAGAGATGACTTTAAGACTACTTTTAGGTACAGTATATTTCCATTTACTTGGACTAATCAGGGAGGAGAAGCTAGTTTGAATTTCATTAAAAGTCTGAAGTGATTTTTATTATTTTCAAAAATAGTGATAAATAAAACAGGCTAACTCCAGCCTTTATTAATGAGACATGGCAAAGAATTTGTAGTTAGCATACTGGTTGCTTTAAAATATAATTAATATCCAAACAAGATATGAGAAAAAATGTTACAAATACTTAAGAGAACAAACAGGATTCCTACTCCTAAATTTTCAAACCTATTTTCCAAATAATAAAAATTGTATTCTAAGAGCCATTTCAAATTATCACAAGTTTCAAGTTTGTAAAGCACAACTAAGGACTTTGAACCACATTTCAAACTTTGTAGGTGGAAAGTTGAAGCAGTTATTGTTTAAATAGTAGCTTCATGTGTTTTATGATCTTTTGAGATTTAATGCCTGCACATTCTTAATTATGATTACAATTACTGGCTCAGTTAAAGTTGAATGCATGATTACATGGGAGTAGTTCAGGTAATAAGTTAGATATTTTAACTCAGTAATTGCCAGTGATTAATTCTGTTTTTCCAGATTATTTTTGTTTGAATTTGAAAAGTTGCCTTATTATTTCCTTGAACTGTAATTGACTCTAAATTATGCACAAGGCTCTAAGTTCTGAGTTAATTATATCCTAGTGAGCTCTCTTAAATCAAACTCAGAAATTTCAAGGTGCACACATCATAAGAACCTATTAAATCCTTTAACATGTATCTAGGAAAAGAACCACCATGCATGATTGATGACAGAGGTTTTTGAACTCCTTTCAATTCTGTGATGCCAATCATTAAAGGCATTGAAATTCATCTCTATTGAAGAATTTATAGGAATTCACAAAATTAAGATTATGCTGCTGAATTTTGGCCAATGCCTTTTATTCCAGCTTCTTTAGGAAATACAAGCTCCTGCTCTGAATTATGAGAAAAATGTAGGCAAAGAAAGTGTCAGGTTACTGGCACAAAAATAGACAAATAGACCAATGGAATAGAATAGAAACCCCAGAACTAGACCCACAAATGTATGGCCAACTAATCTTTGACAAAGCAGGAAAGAATATCCAATGGAAAAAAGACAGTCTTTTTAACAAATGGTGGTGGGAGAACTGGACAGCAACATGCAGAAGATTGAAACTAGACCACGTTCTCACACCATTCACAAAAATAAACTCAAAATGGATAAAGGACCTGAATGTGAGACAGGAAACCATCAAAACCCTAGAGGAGAAAGCAGGAAAAGACCTCTCTGACCTCAGCCACAGCAATTTCTTACTTGACACATCCCCAAAGGCAAGGGAATTAAAAGCAAAAATGAACTACTGGGACCTTATGAAGATAAAAAGCTTCTGCACAGCAAAGGAAACAACCAACAAAACTAAAAGGCAACCAACAGAATGGGAAAAGATATTTGCAAATGACATATCAGACAAAAGGCTAGTATCCAAAATCTATAAAGAGCTCACCAAACTCCACACCCGAAAAACAAATAACCCAGTGAAGAAATGGGCAGAAAACATGAATAGACACTTCTCTAAAGAAGACATCCGGATGGCCAACAGGCACATGAAAAGATGCTCAACGTCGCTCCTCATCAGGGAAATACAAATCAAAACCACACTCAGATATCACCTCACGCCAGTCAGAGTGGCCAAAATGAACAAATCAGGAGACTATAGATGTTGGAGAGGATGTGGAGAAACGGGAACCCTCTTGCACTGTTGGTGGGAATGCAAACTGGTGCAGCCGCTCTGGAAAGCAGTGTGGAGGTTCCTCAAAAAATTAAAAATAGACCTACCCTATGACCCAGCAATAGCACTGCTAGGAATTTACCCAAGGGATACAGGAGTACTGATGCATAGGGGCACTTGTACCCCAATGTTTATAGCAGCACTCTCAACAATAGCCAAATTATGGAAAGAGCCTAAATGTCCATCAACTGATGAATGGATAAAAAAAATTGTGGTTTATATACCAAATTGTGACTCCACAATGGAGTACTACGTGGCAAGGAGAAGGAATGAAATATGGCCCTTTGTAGCAACATGGATAGAACTGGAGAGTGTTATGCTAGGTGAAATAAGCCATACAGAGAAAGACAGATACCATATGGTTTCACTCTTATGTGGATCCTGAGAAACTTAACAGAAACCCATGGGGGAGGGGAAGGGAAAAAAAAAGAGGTTAGAGTGGAAGACAGCCAAAGCATAAGAGACTCTTAAAAAATTGAGAACAAACTGAGGGTTGATGGGGGGTGGGAGGGAGGGGAGGGTGGGTGATGGGTATTGAGGAGGGCACCTTTTGGGATGAGCACTGGGTGTTGTATGGAAACCAATTTGAAAATAAACTTCATATATTGAAAAAAAATAAAATAAAAAAAAGAAAGTGTCAGGTTACAACCATTTTATTTAACCTATATTTATTATATACCCAAAAATGAAAAACAAAGTAGAAAAATAAACAGTAGAGTGAGAAATCTGGAAGGCAATGTTTGGCTATGTCTTGATGATGTTACAATTGATTCTTAAATAAGTGGCTGTAATGAAATAGTCCTTCAGTTACCTACTCATTTGTTTTTTTTAAAAGTGACATGGAGTTCTGACTCAAGAGAGTAAATGTAGAAACTCATTCATTTTTCATTTCTCTAATACTGTATAGAAATAAAACCTTTTTTTTTTCTTAAGTATATGCCCTAAACAATGAAATGATACATGAGATAGGGTTAAGGGGCAAAAATGGAGAAAGATAAATACATTTCTGGAAGACTGAAAGCAGTTGGAAACATGTTGATGTGTTGAAAGTTATTCTAAATTAAAGAGAGCCATATTTCATAATATGTACAACAAAACTTTAGTGTTGTCAGGGGTCTAACTTCCTGTGTAAAGGGAATAGAGACTAAGGGCTGGAAAACATGGCCCTAATTAATTATGTCTTTTTGGACAGCTACTCCAGGTGTCCCCCATGCATATCCTGAATTCATCTATAAATGAAACAGAACAAAGAAACAAACTGGTATAATACAGCTAACAGCACTGGAGGTAGAAAAATAAAACCTTTCATGCAGAAAACATTTTTAAAAACTTTTTTTTGAGGTTCAGCTGAATTATTGATCAAGGGTGAGAGCAAGAGTTATTTTTAGGCATGTAAAAATTCATAAACTTTTCATTCACTCTCTCTGAGAAAGGTATTTGAGGATGTACATCAGAAAAATGGGATAAAACAAGTAAAAAAGAACTAGCCTTGTAATGGAATGATCATGATGCTAGAAGAGATTTGAAATAGATGTGGAAAAAAAATTGAAAATTAAAAGAAAATGTGATGGAAAGAAATGAAGTGGTGAGGAATTTGGGCAGATTAGCAGAAATTATTTTTAAAAATCAAGGGGAGGGGGCACCTGGGTGGCTCAGTTGATTAAGCATCTGACTCTATATCAGCTCAGGCCATGATCTCATCATGGTCATGGGATCAAGCCCTGCAATTGACTCCACACTGAGCATGGAGCCTGCTTGGGAATCCTCTCTCTCCCACTCTCTCTGCCCATGCTTCACTGTTGTGCTCTCCCTATCTCTGTCTCTCTCAAAATAAATAAATAAACTTTTTTAAAACGTCAAGGGGAAATTCTAAATTGGGAAAAATCACTGAAATTAATAATGAAATGGATGTGTTTAGCAGAATGGAAATAACAAAGGAGAGAATTAGTGATAGAGTTAGTAATCCTGCATATATCAGAAGAAAATGTCCAGACTAAAGCAGAGAAATCAAAGGATAGGGCATAAGAAGACTCTGTATAATTAAAAAAAAAAATTAATGTTTACTTTTGAGAGAGAGAGAAGTCAGAGAGAGAGAGAGAGAGAGAGAGAGAGAGAGAGAGAAGAGTATGAGCTGGGGAGGGGCAGAGAGAGAGGGAGACAGAATCCGAAGCAGGCTCCAGGCTCTAAGCTATCAGCACAGAGCCCAATGCAGGGCTTGAACCCACAAACTGTGAGTTCAGTTCAGAACTGTCAGTTCAAGACCTGAGCCAAAGTTGGACGCTTAAGTGACTAAGCCACCCAGGCACCCCGTGATTTTTTTTTAAACCTAACATATGTGTAAATAGGGTCAAAGAAGTAGAAGGGAAAGAAAATAGTGTAAAAACAATATTTGAAAGATAATAGCTGGGAATTTTCCAAAAACTTTTCAAAGACAATTAAATCATAGATTCAAGAAATTCTGTAACACTAAGTAAAATTTCAAAAAGAAAAAGAAAACAGAACAAAACACCTAAGCTGAAGAAATCCTAGTAGTGAAAAACAAATGCATAAAGAAAACTGGAAATTAGCCAGAGGAAAATGACATCTTACATTCAAAGAAACAATAAGAATGAGAGGTGACCTTGAGCACAAATGATGAAGTCAAAGGAGAATGGAATGAGACCTTCAATGTATTGGGGGGAAAGAAGGAGTAGAATCCCTCTGGCTGGAAATTCTGTAATCATTGAAAATATTGTTCAAAAATGAGAGAAAATAAAGATTTAGATCATAAAAAAAGGAAATACTGATATCATTCAGCAGCAACAGCAGAACTATATTAAAGAAAATACTGAGAATTCTTCATACGGAGATGAAGAATGAATTCTTCATTACGGAGATTCTGGAAGTAAACAAGAATAATAGGAAAAGTCAATATGTGGGTAAATATATATGGTGATTTATAAAATCAACAATAATATTTATGGGGATATTTATTATATATGATATGTTATGCTATATGTAATCTTTGATATGTATAATATCAAAGATTAAAGCACAAAAATTAGAGAGGATGTAAAAGCAGTCATAATACTCTAAGATCTTTGAAAATTGTGACAGTACTAATTTTTATATAGACTTTAATAAGTTAGGGATATATGTGGACATTTCCAGGAACACAATAATAGAATACAAAAGCTACATAATTAGCAATCTAATATGTACAAGGAGATAGGAACAGAAAGAATTTAAAGTTGATTTTGGGATGTGGAACAGCAGTAGAGGAGAGATGTTATGGGATACTGCTACTTTCACTATATAAGCTCTTTTGACCTATTTAATTTTTAATATATTAATATTTTTATTAAAATTATTTTAAAATTATCTATCTTGGTGGAGCTGAAAGTAGCATGGCTTTGATCAGGTAGCTCTGAGTACAAATCCTGCTTTACCAATAATTAATTGGTGACATTTGCTGTGTTACTTAGACTTCTGAACAGAATATTGTGTTTAGAAAGGCTATTTATAATAAATATTCAGAATCTGTGAGTATTTCTCACATATATCTCATATTTTTTCACGAACAATATAATTTTTAAGTTTTTTTAATGTTTATTTTTGGAGGAGAGACAGAGGATGAGTGGGGGAGGGGCAGAGAGAGAAGGAGACATAGAATCTGAAGCAGCCTCCAGGCTCTGAGCAGTCAGCACAGAGCCCGACACAGGTCTCAAACCCACGAACCAAACCACGAGATCACGACCTGAGCTGAAGTTGGACACCCAACCAACTGAGCCACACAAGCTCCCTTCATGAACAATATTTTATATATGACTTATTTGTCAATTAAACCAACTTTGTAATATTGTTTTAAATGTCAAAAGAGAGGTCCCTCGGTGACTCAGTGGGTTAAGCATCTGACTCTTGTTTTCAGCTCAGGTCATCACCTCACAGTTCATGAAATTGAGCCCCTGTCAGGCTCTGCACTGACAGTGTGGAGCCTGTCTAGGATTCTCTGTCTTCCTCTGTCTGATCCTCCCCCACTTGCATTGTCTCTGTCTCTCTCAAAAATAAATAAATAAACTTAAATGTCAAAAGAATATCCCGTTATGTACAAGTCACAGTTTGTTCTTTCAATGTCCTAATTTTAAAGACGTATTTAGTTTTCACACTTTTTTGCAATTATAAGCAATGCCATGATAAGCATTCTGAAAACTAAATTTTGAATCTCAAAATTTATTTTGAGTGAATCTCAAAAGAATATTACTTTAGGATTAAGCACTAGAGATGGAATCCCAAGGTCACATAACATGTGCATCAGTAAGGAGTTTACTTCATATTGCCAAATTGCCCCCAAGAAATTTTGTAAAACTTTTCCCTTCACTGCTTATGTGCTTATATTTCTATAGGCACATACAGAAGTGCCTATATTTCTATAATCTGAACACACTGACTATCATATTTCTTTATATATTTTGCCAATTCACGTGTTGAAAAATATTTTCTCCTATCTTCAGTTTATGTTTGTATATTTGTGCATTTCTGCACTTTGTTACTTTTTAATTTATTTTATATTTTAATACACAGTCTTCATTTATCAATCTTCTCTTTCATGATATTCATGACTATTCTCAATAATACACACAAAAATAATACTAAATGTGCCAGGCTTTCATTAATTTATTCACTTACTCCATTAGCCATGTGGTCTGACAGGAAGATGTAGTTAGTGATGGTGTGGGGTGGTTGTGGTATTTTCTGAAAATGAATTACATTTCTCTAATTATTGCATGAGTGCATAGTGAAAGGTTAAGCAGCCTAAATAATACAAATCTAATATGAAATATATACTTGGATTATACTTTTCTAGATCTTGTCCATTAGAAAATGTGTTTCTGTTATTTTACACTCGAAAGATTTATTGTGTGTAAAACTCTTGGGATCACAAACATTTTCACTCAGTCCTCATGGTGATGATCCATTGCCTTCTGGCATTTAGTACAGTGTTAGTTTATATCCTATGAAAAGCGGATGACGAGACAGAATGAAGAGAACAAGGGCTTTACTGTGGAACAGGCTCTGAAGATAAAAGGAAAGAAGCAGTGGTAGGTGGGGAATGTATAGACCAGGATATGGGTCAGAAGCCTGTGAAAGGAAAGAAGGAGGGAAACCTAGCTGAGGAGAGAGAGCCTCTCTTGTGAGGCATCTGTTGAAGTCTTGGCCAACTCAGAAGGAAGCTAGAGAACAAACAATTCCCCTTACGGAGTCCCAAGCTGAGTAGAAATGGTCTTTTCTTTTCTCATTCTGTGACTTGTCTTCTCATTGTCTTAACAGGGTCTTTGGCACAGCAATACTTTTTATTTTGATAAAGATTTTTATGGTGTTATATCCAAGAACTCTTTGTCTAAGCTAACGGCCTCAAAGATTTTCTATTATGTTTTCTTACAGAACTTGGATTTATTTATCCTTTCTTTCACATTTAGGTCTCTGATCCCTTTTTAGTTAATTTTTACATGAGGTGTGCAATATGCTGAGGTTCGTTTTTGTTGTTGTTTCTTTTTGGCACATGGACATTCAGTTGTTCTAGCAATCAGCCAACTTTTCCCCAACTGTCCTATACCAAATTCCTAGAGGTGTAGGTCTGTTTCTAGATGCTTCTCTCAATTTCATCATCCTATTTATCTATCTTTATGCCAGTTAAACACCATTTTAATTATTATAACTTTATAATGTTTTGATATGGTAGATTGAGACACCTACCTCATATTTTTTTCTTCAAAAAACAATTTTTTAAGTTCTTTTAGAACCTTTACTTTTCTCTTTGAATTTTAGAACCATTTTGTTACATTCCATAAAGATGTCCTCTAGAAATTTTTGTTAGTCTTGACCCAAAGATGTCACTGTTTCTAATTATTTGTCACCACATAATTGGTGTTCATGGGGAAATTTTCCTGAAATGGAACAGAACTGCTTGGATGTCTTTTCCATGTAACTTAAGCATAGCATTATAAAGTAATAGTTGGAAAAAATAGATGAATTATAATTCAATTAGTAGAATTGAATTAATAGATAATGTGAAGAAATTGATATCACTATGATAATGAGTTTGCCCATTCATAAATTTTATGTATTTTCCATTTATTCAGATCTGTTTTATGACCTTCAAAAGTTTAAGAATACTTTCCTAAAATGTCTTAACACCTTTTGGTAGATTTATTTCTAGATACCTTATAGTTCTATTTGCTTTTAGAAGTCAAATCATTTTTTTTATTATTATTTTAGAGACAGAAAGAGAGAGAATGCACACATGAGCAGGGGAGAGGGGCAGAGAGAGAAAGAATCCCAAGTACACCTGTGTGTGGAGCCTGTTGTGGGGCTGGATCCCACATGCCTGGGATCATGACCTGAGCCTAAATCAAGAGTCCGATGCTCAACTGACTGAGCTATCCAGGCACCCTGAGTCAAATCGTTTTTAAAGTGTCGTTTTCTAAATGATCATTGCTAGTGTATATAAATTTAATTTTTTTATCTTGTATTCAACAATACTGGAAACTATTCTGATTCTAATTATGTACTCCAGGTTTCTTTTGATTTTCTTAGTTGATAATCTTTTTTTCATGAACATCCATACTTTCTCTTTCTCTCCTTTTATCTCTTATTTCTCTTATCTTTCTCCTGTTCCTCCTCCTGTTCTTCCTTCTCCCGTTGTCAAATATTCCAGTGAGATGTTACATAATAGTGACAGTGAGTGCCCCAGTTTTGTCCTTAACATTAGTGGGAAAGTTTTCTAAAGTTTCAAAATAAGGTATTTTCTTTACTCTGTATTTGATTGATGCCCTTTAATAGGTTAAGAAAATTCTTATCTGTTACTTGTTAAGAGTTTGTTGGTTTATTATAAAAAAACGTAAAATGTCATAGTGGGATATTTCTAAATCATATGCGAAACATGATTTAATCATATTTAAATTTAAATGCAACATTTAATCATTTATTGTGATTACTGATAGACTTACTTCTATACTGTGTTTTTCCATTTTCTTTTTAACAAGATTGTTTTCTTTGTCAGTGATAATTCCAGACCTCATCCTGGACCTACTGTATTAATAACTGTTTAAAGGGTAAGGGATGGAGCAGGAGTCTGCATTAAGGAAGAAAACCTTTCCAGGTCAAGTTGATGATAAGATAGTTTTCAAAACTACATCTGCAGAATAAAGTGCAAGCTCCTTGCTCCTTAAGAAAGAAAACAATCCCATCATAAAGACTTTTCCTTATTTCTCTAAGCCGTATCTCTTGACTTTGCCTCTCATATTTTGTGTCCCTGTGATGCTGAACTTCCTTGGGTTATGTCGTACTCTGAATATGCTTTTCCTTTTTTGGTGTTCTGCAGATACAGCTGATATCTACTCATTTAACTGTCACTCAGTTGTGTTAGCTTGGGTTAGGCTGAAGATACAATTCGTCATGTGTCTCTCTGTCACATCACAGGGCATTAAAAATCTCTGTTCAGGGACTCTGTCAGTTCTTTGAGGTTGGGACTTGTGTCTTACTCACCAGAAAGTTCCCAGTGCCTAGAGCAGTGCAGACACATGGTCACTTCACAAAAAAGCTTCCAAAATGGAACTAATCTTTTAATACAGAATGCTCAAAATTAAAATAATTTTTTCCCCTTGAACCCTCATCTATAATACCTGGGGTATGTTTCAAACTCTGACTATGACATTGGGTCTTTTCCAGTGCTCTTCAATAATGCCCAATATTCTTTGATGTGCCAGCACCAGCACCAGTGCCTAGCTCAGAGAGAGTTTAAAGCACATCTCTCAAGTCAGTTAACTATTTCATTACAACAAAGCCTCTGAGCGGAAACACATTCACAAGTCAACACATAGCTTCTTCACAGATGAGGAAATGCCAGAATGTATATCTGTGTTTCTATAGAGAGAGGCACTGGACAACTGTGGGGTTTTAATTTTCCTGTTACATCCTACCAACATCCATTGACAAGCATTTTGAAAATTAGCCATATCTGAAAGAAGTGACTTTTGAAAAGTAGGAAAAGGACAAGTTTGAGGGAAGGATTTTAAAATGTATTAAAAATTATCAATATTTTGTGACAGATACCCAATTTCTATTAGGAAAAAAAATACAACAGCGTCCTTATTATTTCCTTGATCTTAGTCTCAGTTACTGAGCCTTCTGGCTCCATTCCTACCACAGTCTGAGGTTCTGATAAGCAAGTCATATAATTCTTTTTGTCCCAGGGAATAAGCTTTTTTTAGACCCTCACCTACAACATTATATGAACATGGTCATGATTAGTCTTGTTTGATTAGTTCATTAAGTCCTAGCAAGTCACTAATATAGCACATCTACTCTTTGAAAGCATTCCTATTATCTGGTCAAGCACTTTTAAGAAGCACACAGGTCTAAAGTGGTTAAATAAATAGCTATTCTAAGTGATAAAAAGATTTTCCAGAACAGAAGTAAGAAAGATTCTCTCATACTCACTGTTAGCCCTGCTCTCTGGAGCAGCTTTGACCTCTGCCTGCTCTTACCCAATGATAAAAATTCCTTGAAGTTATACAGACCTTTGCAATTTACAGATTGTTCTAACATACATTTTCTTGGATAATCCACTGGACAACTCTTTGATGGAGGAGGTTTTCATCATTTCCATTTTGTGCAGGTATAACTAAGGCCCCAAGAAGATAACTTGGCTCACTTTACTGAAAAGCTTTCATGCTAAGATGCAAACTCAGACCAAGTGCCTCAAGCACCACTGAAAATAGCAAGTCATGCTGTGGTAGTGATAGCAAACTCTAAGGAGCATTTACATTTTAGATACTGTAATATAATATACTAGAAATCATTGGTGGGGGGTGGAATCATGCATCTTGCAAATCTTTCTTGCCTGGGGATTCATCATGGAATTTTCACAGTCTGTCAATGGTGTAACAGTTGGAGGCACACAACACACTTCTATCAAACTTAATTCACAAGAAGGAGAACCATATGATACTAAGGGCCTTTCCCCTTAATGGAGACCCTGTGACCAGGATGAGAGGCTTCTGTTACTCTGTACCTTAACAGGAAAAATAGATTTACTTGGAGTTTCTGATCTTACCTAAAAACAAAAACAAAAACAAAACAAAACAAAACTTGTATTTCCCCTAAAGACAACATTCCTTTCTGTGCACCAGCTCTATCTCACATTTATTTTACTGGCAACGCATGCAACTTCTGATGGGAATATTTATTTCTAGAATTAGTTTGACCAAATTGTAAGTGCCTCCAATGGAACAGCTTGTACTAATAAATAGATCTCTCTCTCTCTCACTTCAAAACCTACTACTACAAGATTTTAAAAGAGCATTTATCAGAAACCCCTAGACAATCTTCCGGCTTCAATTGAACCAATTAATTTTATGCAATGAAAAATCTAAAGGAAGTCTCTTGACTGCCTCCCTGACACATTATATCCTGCGATACTTCATTTTTAGCAAGAAGTGATTGAGAGCAATAGACATGACTGTTTTTTTTTAAATGGTATGTGGGACTCCAATCTACATTTTTAAAACAAAAATTTGTTAGCAGTACTCTTCTGCCTAACACCCACTTGCACTTTGAAGCCTTACCTCATTGTGTCATAACAATGAAGTGTTAGTTCTTAATTTGGAAGATCTGATAATGAAATCAGGTTATCTGGAGAGAGGAATTCGAAATATATATTACAAAGCAGTGTCTTTGGACGTTTTATTAACATGCCTTAGCCATAACCATCTTATTTGATTGGGTGGGCAGGTTTTAAAACGTAGGATAAAATGTAGATTCCCTTGTTGTTTGTTTGCTTGTTTGTTTTGTTTTTACCTTATGATATTGACCCACAAAGCACATAAGACCATTTTTTTCAAGATTTTTTTTTCTAACTGCAAAAATGCGTTTCTTCAAGTGAAACGTTTTATTCCTGGTTATGGTAAGTGCCAGATGATGTGAAGGGTACTTACTCATCCCCCTTAGATTTTTGCCCCCTAAGAATGGAATGCCTGTTATTATTTCTATTATTATGTTATTATACAATTGTTACTCAGCAAGTTTTCCATTTTGCTTCCAGCTCTTTCGAACTTATAGTATAAAATCTATAGAACATTTAAAATCAAAACCTTGAGGGCAACAGGATACTGTCTAAATATTCAACCCTATAAAAATATTTATCCAGACTTGCCAACACAGAAAAGGCAAAAGTGAGAAAAGAAGGAAAAAAGAATCAGTATCAGGAATAAAGAAGGGGACATCACTACATTTCTTATAGGAATTAATAGGATTATAAAGGAATATTATGAATTTTATATCAGTAAATTTGATAGCTAAGATAAAATAGGCAAATTCCTTGAAAAACATAAATTATCAAAAATTTCTCAAAAAGAAACTGTAGCCTAAGTAGCTCTATATCTATTTAAAAAATTGAATTCAGAGTTAAACCTTTCCAATCAGAAACCTTCAGTCCTAGATGGCTCCAATGGAAAATTCTACCAAACATTTAAGGAAGCAATATCACAAAGAGGCTATATAACTTATATTAAATATATAATTTTATAATATATAATATTTTAATAAACAATATATAATATATAACTATATTAGATAATTTATTATAGATAGCATACAGTTGGAAAGAAATATTTTTGTATTCAACTTGATAATACCTGCTTTTTCATTGTGGTTTCCAGGATTTTTTTTTAAGTTTTTATTTTCATTCCAGTTAGTTAACATACAGTGTTAAATTAGTTTCAGGTATATAATATAGTAATTCAACACTTCCATATATCACCCTGTGTTTATCACAAGTGCACTCCTTAATCCCCATCACCTATTGAACCCATCGCCCCACTCGCCACCCCTGTGATAACCATCAATTTGTTCTTATAGATAAGTCTGTTTCTTTATTTCTCTATTTTTTACTCTTTGCTTGTTTTGTTTCATAAATCCCACATATGAGTAAAATCGTATGGCATTTGTCTTTCTCTGACTGACTTATTTTGCTTAGCATTATACTCTAGCTCCATCCATGTCATTTCAAATGGCAAGATTTTATTCTTTTTATGGCAGAATAATATTCCATTGTGTATATATGCACAACCTCTTCTTTATCAATTTATCAATTGATGGACACTTGTATCTTGGCTATGGTGAATAAACATTGGAGTACATGTATCCCTTTGAATCTGTATTTTTGTATCCTTTGGGTAAATACCCAGTATTGTGATTGTTGCATCATAAGTTAGTTCTATTTTGAACTTTTTGAGGAACCTCCATACTGTTTTCCACAGTGGTTGCACCAGTTTGCATTTCCCCCAGCAGTGCATGAGTGTTCCTTATTCTACACATCCTCTCCAACACCTGTTATTGATTGTGTTATTGATTTTAGCCATTCTGACAGGTGTGAGGTGATATCTAATTGTAGCTTTGATTTGCATTTTCCTGATAATGAGTGATGTTGAGCATCTTTTCATGTGTCTGTTAGCCATCTGATGGCTTCATTGGAGAAGTATCTGTTCACATCTTCTGCCCATTTTTTAATTGGATTTTTTTATTTTTGGATGTTGAGTTGTATAAGTTCTTTATATATTTTAGACACTAACCAGAAGTTTTTATTTAATGTAATCACGTGTTATTGGATTTAAATCTACCACCTTGATAATTGTTTTCTATTGTTTCATCTGTTCTTTGTTTTTTCTCTTTTTTCTGTTTTGTTTTGGCTTTAGTTTTTTTTTTAATTCCATTTTGCCTTCACTTATAACAAGGCTGATAAACTATATATACATATATATGTATTATATAAATATATAGATACATATAAATATATAAAATAAATACATTTTATAAAATATATATAATATATAATTATATATATTTATATAATTTAATATTATATATATTTGTATAAATATTTATATATAATTATATATATTAAATAAATAAATAAATGTTATAAATATATATATATTTATTTATGATTGCTCCAGGGTTTATAATATACATCTTTATCTTATCATTCTCTACATTTAAATAATATTGTATACTTCATGTAAGTATAAAAACCTTAAAGTTGTATAATTCTATTTTCTTCTGTCTTACATGTTACAATTGATATACTTTTACCTCTTAAAATATTAAAAAAAAACTATAATGTTTCTGTTTTTGCTTTAGGCAATCAATGATCTTCTGAAGTGAATAAGGAAAATACTTTATGCTCATTTTAATCATTTTTAATAATCCTCCTTACCTTGTGTAACTCTAGTTTTTCATCTAGCACCAAACCTTCTGCCTGAAGAACTTCCTTTGATACTTCTGGCACAGATCTTCTGCCAAAGAATTCTCTCTGCAATTGTTGGTATGAAAAGAAAAAATATTGTTTTGTCTTCATTTTTGAAAAATATTTTTGTTGGGGATACAATTCTGGGTTGACAATTTCTATGTCTTTAAACACTTCAAAAAGATGGTATTTTGTTGCTTTCCTGCTTGCTGTATCCTTATTCTTGTTTCTTTGCATGTAATGTTTCTCTTTTCTGTTTGCCTTCAAGGTGAAGTCTTTTTTTGTCTTTTCTCTCTCTCTCTCTCTCTCTCTCTCTCTCTTTTTTGGTTTTAAGCGGTGTGACTAAGATATATATAGGTGTAGGTGTGTGTGTCCTCTGAGTTTTTTTAGACCTGTGGCTGGTTTTCTTCATTTAATTTTGAAAAATTCTCAAAACTTACCTCTTTAAATATGCCTTCTGCCTCATTTTGTTTATATTCTCCTTTTGAGACCCCAATTACATTTATATTAGGCCACTTAACATTGTCCCATGGCTGGTGGATATATTGTTCTCTTCTTTCCTTCTTTTCTATTGTGTTTTATTTTGGATAATTTTTATTTACTCATCTTCTAATTCACTGGTTATTTCTTCAGTAGTATCTCATCTGCTGATAAGCATTCAGTGAAGGCAATCTTCATCTTTGATAGTATTTTCTTTCTTACTAACACATATTTGACTTTTAAAAAATAGTTTCGTTCTCTCTACCATAATTCTCATTTGTTCCTATATGTAATTCACATTTTTACTAGCTACTTTAGCATGTTAATCATTGCTATTTTATATTATTTTTTTAATTTAATTTATTTATTTTGAGAGAGTGTGTGTGTGTCTGTGTGAGAGGGGGATGGGCATAGAGAGAGGGAGAGAGAGAATCTCAAGCAGGCCTTGCACTGTCAGCTCAGAGATGGATGTGGGGCTCAATCTCACAAAGCATGAGATCGTGACCTTAGCTGAAATCAAGAGTCAGAAGCTTAATTGACTGAGCCACCCATGTGCCCCTAATCATTGTTATTAAACAAACAAACAAACAAACAAACCTGATTGTTTTAACATCTGGGGACATTTCTCTGGTTTTGTTAATCTACTATTGTCAGTGGACCTTCTTCCTCCCCGCCCCCGTCCCCCCCACTTGCTTTGTTATACATCTTGTAGTTTTTAACTCAATGACATTGTGTGGAAAAGAAGTAAAGAATCTGATGTGTGTAGCGTTTATGCTAGTAAGTGGTAAAGCCCCCACCTCTTTATTTACCTCTTCTTCAGTAAAGCCCTTAGTGTGAGGAGTAGATTTTATTATGTCAATAGTTGAGCTGGCGTTGGCTTTTTCTTGGTATGGGTGTTTTTGGTGTAGCACAGGCTTTAGGTCTTCCAGTGTTTGGCTTCCATCTTCTTGTGCTTACTGTGGTGTCTGAAGAGTTGGAGGAATTTTTTTCAGGGCTCAAATTCTACTCTCAGATTTTGGTAGTACCTGCAGAGCTGTGCCACAGCGATTGTTTCCCTCCTAGCTCTTGGCCAGTGGTACATTGTTTGCACTTGTCACTTAGTACCAAATTTGTCATGGGTATAGAGCAGATTTGGGGTTTGGGGGTCAGTTTTAGGCAGAATTTGTGTGCCTGGGCTTCAGGGGTGGGGTTTTCTCTCCATTCTGGATTCTCTTTCCTGTGGCAGCCAAACTCTGGGTGGTCATAGGGAGAGAGATTCCTTGCCTTTTTTCTAAGAATAGCAGATCTCTTTTTGTCAAGAGGGCAGGATACTAGGTTCATTTAAAAGGAGTTTTGCTTCTACCTCTAGATCAACAAGAATGGATCTCTGGGTGTGTCCTCAGAATAAGAGGCTGCCCTTCCCCTTCCAGACTCAGATGGGTTTTACTTCTACTCGTACACCAGGAGCAAGGCACCTTTACCCATGCTTTGGCGATGAAAGTGTTATTTCCCTTTCCCATGACATTAAGACTTCTGTTTTATAAAAGGGAACAGTTAAGAAAAGTAGCACAGATTTAACTTGGTCCCTAGGAGCTGCCAAATCACCTCCTTTGTGCCTGTGCTGCTGAATGGAGTTCTACCTTGTCACTTGTCCTGTGTCCAGTTTTTCTAGGCACTGATGGAAGTCCATTGAAAAGATGTGACTGAGTGTGAACTCCTCTTGTGTCTGGCTCCACCAGTTACTCTGAACTAAGATACCACACTTGGTGTTTAAAAATTTGTTAGTCTTTAGCTCATTTCTTTTTATTCTCTTTGTTTTATGTTCTATGCTCTGGCAAAGATGACTAAGTTTGTTTATCCTGGTTCATTTTAGCTGAGGTTTGTCCTTGTTTGGAATTCAGTTTACTTGATTGCATTGTGACCTCAGCTGGCAGATGGGCTTAAGAAAATGATCATTTTGTATATTATATGGCTTTTATCCAAATTAGGGAAGGACCTCTGCTTTGCATCTTTCAACATTTTGAAGAAAAGTAACTTTTGGCTATCGCCATGACAGTGGGAGGTATGTAACAAGCTTTTGAAACCATGTTTTCACCACTATTTCCCTTGACCCCTCAAGCCCCTCTCATCAAGCTTGTTTTCCTCTTCTATTTTAATACCTTGTCAGAAGCTATGGTACAACTTCTAGGTGGTGTATGGTAAATGTAGAAGAAGCCTCTGTGCCCTTGCACAGGCTATGCGCCCCAAAAGACACTGGGTTTGTACTCACTTAAATCTTTCTATTAAAAATTTAAAAGTATCATGTTTCTTTCTCTTTTTAACAATATGATAAATAGCCAGAGTACCAATCAAATGATAAATTAGGCAAGTGTGAAAAAAGAACATATGGAAGAAAGTAAGAAAGACTGAGGCTGACTCAGACTCACTTAGATGAGGAAGAAAAATTTGGGAAGTGAAATTTCATCAGATTAGGCAACTTCCTCTCTCTGTCATCACCTTGGCGAGTATCAGAGAAAGGGTTGGTTTGGTAGGATTTGTCTCCAGCCACAAAATATAACAGTTTTGAAGAATAGGATGTCTGATATCCAAGTCCACAAACGTGGTGATAAATAAGGGTGACATTTAGCCCTCTTAATAACATAAATAGTAGTCACAAAGATGGAGCCAGATTTTCTGCCACAAAAATATAAGTTTGGGTTTTACATGGACTTGTTAATTCTTTCCAACTAGACACAGAGAGCACTTGGCCTTTCCAAGCAATATGTTAAAAATGAGAATCTTATGTCTACCAAACTTGTTTGAATTAGGTACCTGATTTCCCTGCTAGACCATTTGGCATCTCCCCCACAGTTTTTTAATCTTACAATGAGAGATTTAGGTAAATGTTAAGCTTAGCCTGCAAGCAGAAATTTTGAATTGCAGGGGCACCTGGGTGGCTCAGTCAGGTAAGTGTCTGACTCTTCGTTTGGGCTCAGATCATGATCTCATGGTTTGTGGATTCAAACCCTGCATTGGGCTCTGCCAATGTGGAGCCTGCTTGGGATTCCCTCTCTCCCTCTCTCTCTCTTTGCCTCTCTCAATAAGTTAATTAAAACAAATTAAAAAAAATAAAAAATATTTTGAATTTCAGCAATAAGCCTAAAGGGGCCATGCAGAGGGGAAAAAGGGCAGTGCTAACATGTACCGTCAAAACTTCAGGTCACTCTTCATGCTGGCTGGTGCAACCCCTCAGCTTTTTCTGCTGCCATGCTCTATTACTGCCCCATCAGATGGACTATCCACCTATAACCTCTTCCATTTGAAATATCGAGACTTTGTTATCATCACATGTCCTTAATATATGCCTATGTTATAGCAAAATTACTTGCATACAAAAATCGTCAATCCAAGGTATGAGCAAATTTTTTCTTAGCAAAGTATTTTCTAATCATCAAAATGTTCCAGATAAGTGGTTCCTTTTCTAGGAATGTTCTGACTGTAAGCTTATATGAAGAGTTCTGTGTTTTAAAGTAGGACGGACTTATTGATCATCTAGTGAATCCACTGGCTGAGCATCTTTAGGAAGGCCTATTCAAGTTTTATTTTGATATCTCTTGTTATAAACTTACCTAAACCAATTTACATATACAAATATTTAGGCTCCTTTGAGTAGAAATAAATAGACCACAGTTATACATATGAGAGGGTTAGATGCTGCTGTTATAACACCTTCCTAAGTGAAGAAAACAAATTTCCTAGGTAATTAAAAATAAAATTCTTGTGGGGAACCTAGCTGGCTCAGTCAGAAGAGCATGTGACTCTTGATCTTGGGAGCATGAGTTCGAGCCCCACGTTGGGTGTAGAGATTACTCAAAGAAAATAAACTTAAAAAAATAAAATTTATCTGCAAATATAGACATTTATTAGCAAGCATACACAAAATAGTACTATAAGTTCTACCAATCGTTGGCTTTATTTTTCTTAGTATACTAACACTATATCTCGGATGCAAGATTGACTGAAGACAAATACAACAAATGTTGTATTATAGAAGTAGTACTCAGATGACGCCCAGTCAGATTTGGATAACCAACATTCCACTAATCTGGCGCCGAGACAGAGGTTTCTGTAGGAATCAAATCTAGGGTGTTATTCTTAAAGGTGAATGTTAGATCCTTAAACTATAGTATTGTGACAGAGTAAATGTTTCTAAAGTATTTTAGCTTCTATTTTAAAAATCATTAATTTTAACAGTAATAATTTCTACTATTATTTTGCTAATATGTAAATGCTATGGTGTTGAGCAGCCAATGAAGACACCCAAATCACTCCTAGCAGCCATTTCTGGTATGTGCCCCTTTTATCATCCCTTAAACTTAACTCGTCTTCATTTCAAGTTATTTATCCCTCAGTTTCAACAAATGTCTGTCAGTGACAAAACAAAAGTTGATGGATGGTGCGTAAAGGGAAGGTTGATGGATATCAGTCTGGGCAAAGGGGGATGAAGGCCAATGTTCAGAGTAGGGATTTCACTGATTTTCTGTGAGAAATTTGCACCTTTAATATTTTCCCCAATGTATTAGTGATTTTCCAAACAGCCCATAGAAATCATAAATACATATTTTCCTTGATATGAGGGAACACTCTATATAAGCATAAAATATGTTAATAGTTCTTTAGCCTAAAATTCTACTTGAAGGTGGAAGGATATAAAGTATTGTTCAATTGTAAAATCTTCTACAGACGAAGATCCTTGAATCAATCTCAAAGAAACAAAACAAAACAAAACAAAACAACCAGACCTGGGGATGTTTTGGTTTTATTTTAAAGAAAGAGACCATATAAGATCCTATTATAGAGTTGGTGAAAAGAGCCCCATTTAATTTTTTTCCTGTCCTCCATAAAAATTTAAATCAATTTCCTATATGATCTACATCTGTAAGGATATACAGAAGTTGAATAAAAGCACTCAAAGAAAGATTTAATTGTGTTCATTACACTAAACTTATATGAACCAGAATGTGGCTCAATCTATTTTGAAAGGAATTTAGCATTAAAGGTTAAAACAAAAAGAAGCCTCTAGTTAACCTTCAATTAGCCATAGCTGCCTGGCACTTTCTTATTAATCAAGATTTTACTCCTTCTTGCGTTATATTTATGACATTCAATTTTATTTGGTTTCTTCAATATATTTCTCAGAGGTGAAATAGCTCTATTTTATGGATGAAAATCAAATCAAAATGTGGAAGGCTTTCCATGTGACCTTCGTAAAGTCATCTCCCTGAGGTTCTTTTCTTATTTTTAAAGAGACAATAATGAGGTCAACTCTACTGTGTTGCAGAAGAATAGAATGAAATTGTGCAGAGAAGCAGGTAGTGTTGAAAAGACTAACGGTTTTGGAGCTAAGCAGACATAGTGTCTATCAACTATGAGCTGTGTGACATTGGGCAAGGTATTAACATCTCTGAGCCTTTATTTCCCTATCAATAGAATAAAACTGCCAATCCTAATTGGGGCATTGAAATGTTAGATGAGTTAATGTATCTAAAGGACTTGGTATACAAAAGGCAAAAAAAAAAAAAAAAGATAATTCCTATTGACTGAACAGTGCATCCCTCCAAATGCATATGTTCAATCTCAACCCTCATTGTGATAGTATCTGAAGGTGGGAGGCTATTAGGTCATGAGGGCAGGACCCTCATGAATGAGATCAGTGCCTTTATAAGAAACTCTGGAGAGCTCCCTTACCCCTTCCACCATGTGAGATCAGGGAGAAAAGATTTGGTTTTGGGATCTGACTCTCACCAAACACTGGATCCTCCAGCACCATGATTTTGGACTCCCAGTCTCCAGAACTGTGAGAAGTAAATTTCTGTTGTTTACAAACCACCTGGTCTTTAGTATTTTGTTATACCAGCCCTAGAAGACTAGATAGTAGCTTTTTTTTTCCAAATAAGAGAAGACCTGGAATATGACTAAAAGAAGTAGGAAAATCAGTGTTAGACCTTGTATGTTTTACTTCCATTTTGTGTCTCTTCTGGAAAAGTGTCTTTCTCTGTACTCAATGTCCATATCTATAAACATGTACCCTAAGACTAGTTTTCCATTTGAAAAATTCTTCATCATTTTAATTCTATTAAGGGTAAAGTTTGGCTTCTGCAAGATCTCACCCCATATGGGAGGTGTGTTGCTGTGGAGGGTGGTATGTGCTCTATATCAGGACATTAAATATCTTTTTTAAAGTTCTCAATCAAAGTGTGTGAAAGCCACCTGTCCAAAAACCAGAATACAGAATATGATTGCATGATAAGTAAATTAACATTATGTTCTCAACTTGAAATGTGCTGTAGAATTATAGTAGTCATCATTTTGCTTTGAAAATATTTAAGAGAATGAAAAGAAAAATAAAAGATTGAGACTGCCTTCTGTGAATTGATTTGGACCCCACACTTTATCATGGAGGGCTGAATGTTGCTTATTAATAAATCATTTCATAATACTGCATCAGGAATTATATATGAATTTGGCATCTCACTGACAAACTAAGCTTTTTATAGACTCCAAAAGTAGATAAAGAATTGCTAATGACGATAATGAAGAGGTGTGAATTCCACCAGCAATTCAGGATTTTATTTCAGCTAAGGAAACAAACCATCAAAATCAAAATTAATTTTCCCCCTTTGGCATTTTTCTCAACCATATGTGATTTTAAAATTATTATGGTGACTTCTATCACTTGATTGAAAATATACAGGATGTATTTATCTAAGATAAATATGATTTTACTTGTATGTTTTCTGAAATAATAGCACACAATATGCATCAGAAAATAAGGCAATTATATAATAATATAACTGTTTATGAATTGTATTTGGTTCTGCCAGGATTTATGAAAGATATATGTTTAACAGATGTAAATGTTTATATTAGATCATATGGAACATAATTATTCATCTGTCTTTCAAATAAGCGTGGAACTCCTGTTCATCCTCAGGAGAGTTATTTCCATATTGCCTTAGGTGTTTAGTATAGACTCCACTTTGAATCCTCTGTCAGTCACTGGCATTAATAAAGGCAACGGTATTCCCAAGTAACCTAAGTTTGTTTTAATTTACAGGGAAGATGATGGGATGGTTAGGTGGATGGATGGAAAAGGTGATGGATGAATGGATGGATGGATGGATAGATGGATGATAGATAGATAGGTACAGATATATGTGAATATGTAAAAATGGTGTAGTCTAAATATTGAATTAAACTTTTAAAAATTGTAATGAATTGGGATACAACTAGGCTTTAAATACAGAATGATCATTAAGTTCAGAACAACAATACTTACTAGGTTATAAATACACTTTATATGTGTATCTTCACTGATTCTTGGTGCTATGTGAAAAAGACCAAACTAATACATTTTACAGAAGGGGAACCACATGCTGACTTTAACAGCCCTGATGACTCACAAACCATGGAGGTATCAGAATCAGGAATCCATATCTGTGGACTGGCTTCAAGTCCAGGCAACACCCCACTACACTAGCAGAATTCTTCACTGATGTTTAGTTTGTCCTTAAAATCCCCCAATTCCAGGATGAGATACTTTTGGCCATAGTTAAGCCTTGATTATGAAATGATTGATAATTCCACAAACTTCTAAATAAAAACCACAGAGCAAAAATAATTTTATTCTTTTCCTATTTTACATACACACATAACTCTCAGCAAACGTTCCCAGACTTCGGTGGTGTTCAGAGTCAGCTATGGGTATTTGGAAGATAGAGATTTCTGGACAGTACTCAGAACTATGTGTTGCCCAGAAATCTCTATTTTGTTAAAGATCCACAGCTGATGTGATGCTCAGCTAAGTTTGGGAACTGCTTCTTTAGAAAAATGCTTTAGGGTAGTTTTGGTGGAAAACCTATCAGAAAAATCAAATAAGAGACCATACATGTTTTATTAACATGTCATAGTCCACATGTCTGAAAAAAATCTGGGTTTTGTGTAACCAGAGTTAATAGAAATTCAGGGACCATTTTTTTTTTGTCAAGAAAAGAAAGCATATTTATGAAAAAAAATCAGTTTTAAAAAATAATATTTAGGAAAAATTTTTAAAGTAATCACAAAAAAATATATATTTTTAAAAAGCTTTAATCTCTGACAAACTTCATTATTAATTAACTGCCTGACACAATGCCGTGTTTAACAATGTCCTGAAAATTAACCCACATTAGCTCATAAACATCTCCCTTGCCCTTTTTAAATCAGAATATGTAATATGTGGATGTACCATACTGTGTTCAACAACTGTCTTATGAATAGGTATTTAGGTTGTTTCCAATATTTTTCAATGACAATTGACGATCTTGTGTATATTTATTTTCATATTATTGGAGGTCTATCTTCGGGAAAAATTCTGGGCAGCAGGAGCACTGGGTCAAAATGTAAACACATGTAGTTACCTTAGACATTGCTAACTTTCATCCCATAATAGTTGTGCCAATATTCTTTCCCACCAGCAATATGTAACAGTGCCTGTGTCTCTGTAGCCTTGCAAAAGAATATTGCTCTTCTTTTTAGTTTTGACCAATTTGACAAGTGAGACATGGCACTTCAGTGTAGTCTTAATTTGCATTCCTCACTTCTCAAGAGTAGAACTGAACATTTATTTAAATGTTCAAAGGGTATTTTTATAGATTTACTGTGAATTGATATCTATTTTTAAGGTTTATTTATTTTGAGAGAGGGAGAGAGAGAGAGAGAGAGGCAAAGAAAGAGGGGGAGAGGGAATCCCAAGCAGGTTCCGTGCCATCAGCACAGTGTCCCACACGGGGCTCGATCTCACAAACCATGAGATCATGGCCTGAGCCAAAATCCAGAGTTGGACACTTAACCAACTACGCCACCCAGGCACCCTGATATCTTCTTAAATAGAGAACTAAAATATTCTGTTTTTATTTTTCCCTTCAGGTATGCTAAATACACCAAGAAGTCTTATATACTGATTTCTAACTCCATAAAATACATTTTATAGTTATAATAGTGTAATTATGTAATTAAACTATGAATAATGGCTTGTTATTTTCTTACTGAATGATATATCTTAAAAGTATATATCTTAACTTTCATAATTCACAAAGCCAGTCCTAGGAAAGAAAAAAACAATTCCATTAATAGCCATTGTCAATTCTTAATTAAGAGTAATTGCCAAATAGTCAGTCCTAAGTAGTTACATTTATTTCACTATTTAAAAAAATGTTTTACCTGTTTGCCCATTCTAGTATCACCACTTAAAATAACTTATACAAAATCTAGAAATGTTCCCCTGTTTTATGCAATATTGTGATAATAGGGCCACAAAATAAATGTGCCACAAAACATCATTCCAGTGTTCTGTATTATCACTTACTTGTCTTTATTTAAAACTGTTTACTATTCATCATTTATTCAAATAGTTTCAGCTCTAATAATTGCATGTTTACTTTTGTGATTGCAAATGTTTTATGTTTACTGGTGTGTGTGTGTGTGTGTATGTGTGTGTTTATGTGTGCATGTGCATTAACAAAATGTTTCAGTGGCAAACACATTGGTCAAAATTGATCTCTGAAGATTGGCTGTGAAATACTGTGTCTTTAAAATTAAAACAGAGCAATTTTTATAGTCTCTTTGTCTATTTGAATGAACCATGAAGTCAAACAAACTTTTCTGCAAGACTTATCCAACAGAAAATTATAATGAATGATTTGAATCAAATTGTGTTTTTCTAGAAAATGTTGCACTATTAGAAGGACACGATGGTAATTTTCTAAGATAATTTTTTAACAAACATAGTAAAGTTTCCAAATTTTATATTTTTATTTAATTTCCTGATTTTATGAATATAATTTTTTTTATTGGGCAAGCCAGTCGCATTTGTTGCTTCTGAGTTGAGAATTTTATATGAGTAATCCATTTTTTTATTCTCACTATTTTGATCATCAGTTAAAATCTTCATTTATTGAAGAAATTGATCCATTCAAATATCCTTGCTTATTGTCATTGTTTTGATCCATAATTTTTTTAAATAAAAAATAAAGATTTTATGATGTCCTGTTCAAATATGTTATGTAGTTCATGTTTATAAGAGATACTTTAATTTTTACTGTTTCTATTCTTAAGAAGTTAAACAGATCATTTCTTTAGGATTCTAAATTTTTCCTTTACAGGATTTTTCTTTCCTCAACTCCACGGTATTTTCTATTTCAACCATGATTGGATGTATTATTCAAATTGGCCTGAAGGATTAGAAAGTAATAATACAGTTTCATTTCAAGTGTATAGAATACTAACAAATTTTCTTCAAAATGTAAATTAAAGCAAATGCAAGAAATTTAAAATCTGAAAGGATTTTAATGTACTCAAAACAATTCTTTTCAATAAAATATTTAAAATATCTATTAAAATTAGAGTCAAAATATAAATCATATTTAATATATATTATTAGAATTTTAAGTCAAACCTGTTTTAACACTTGCATTTTAAAATTGAATAAATTATAAAATTTAATATTTTAAAACACTTTTATAAAGTTACAACTATTAGTAATCCTACTTGCCATAGTAAAGAATCAGTATCTCCATTTATATATGCACACATATACAAATTTAGAATAACAAAGTTTCTAATATTCCCAAATTAGTGGCTTTTAAGCCACTCTGTGCACCTGTTGCAAATATCACGGTGATTTATCAGTAGTTTCAGAAACATGATTTGGAACATAAAGAGGCTGAAAAATTGACATTTGTCACTAACTGGAAATTGACCTCTTCATCACAGGAGAACCTCTTGCATGCATGCCTCTGAGAAGAGGGATGGGTTTGTCTTGCCTTCTACCTGAGTGCTGCCACCAGGGACTCTTCCTGGTGCTCTGGAGTAGGATCTGTCCCCTGCTCCCCTGTGTCTGCAGCACAGTAATTATTCATGGAATTCGGGCCTGATGGCTTTTGGTTTTGACACCATGGGGAAGAGATATAGAGAAGCACTTCCCCGGAGCCTGAGCAGCCTTAGTGCCAGGAGGGGTTAGAGGCTGGTATGTCTGTTGTGCTTTGTGATCCCAGGGCTCCCTCAGGTGTGGGCTTCAGAGTAGAGCCTCTCTCACCTGGACCTAAGCCCAGTAATGGAGAACAAAGGGAAGAGAACATTAACAAAACTATTTTGACTCTGTATACTTGTCAACTGCATACACTTGTCACAGGAAGTCTGGAATAATCATTCCTCTGTCTCCGTGGAAGCTGCCTTTAAAAGCAGAGTAAGATTGTCCCTTTGTCCACCTTCTCTTACTAAGCTATGTTCTTTTGGCAGATATGTGTACCTTTACTTTGAATATATGGGAGGAAGATTCACATCCAATAATCAATGTTTCTTTTTATACATAATTAACATTGTAGTTTGGAAACACATATTTTATAATATATTTTTTAGTTCCGCCAAGCTCTTTATATAACCTTGATCTAAAAAGTTTATTAATTAGGCAATTTGTTTTACTTAGGGATTAAAAACAAAGAATACAATGATGTCTTATGTCTTTCAAAAGGTTCCCTGGCCCTTTAAATAAAAGCTAAACTACTTTATTATTTTAAAATCCCTAAAAAGAGAAAACCTAAAAAAAAATTAAAAACCTTCTCTGTTTAAAGTACATTGAGGTATCAACAACCTGAAAAAGAAAGATTAAAGCCAGTTAATTATACTGTTAGGTGCTTTGCACAGTGAGTTCATTGGTTTGGGTTCAAAATCCTGGCTGGAGCTCATCTCTTTCAAATTTTTCTCTCCTTTCTAGAACTTCAAACTCCTCATTAAACAGTTTTTACTTTTGGTTATATTTACAAATGAGTCGGTGCTTAAGAGAATCGACTGATCTTAATTGGGAATCAGATCTCCACGAGATCTGTCATTTCTACATTCTTACATACTGCCGACTCACTGGGTGGCTCAGTCACCAATACATATAATTACTTAAAATTTCTAATAATGTTCCTAATTTGAAAAAGTGAAGAATTACTCAGAATCCATATGCGTGCTGAACATCAGTCTTCACATGCCCAGGCTCCCGCTGACACAGTGAGGGCAGGGGGTTGAGACAGAAACGGAAGCTGAAGTTAATATTGCTGTCAAGCCAGTAGACAGAGATCAGGCAGAAGTAGTTTTCCCAACTGAAGCAGAGGCGGGTCATCACTATTTTCTCTGCCACGGCAGAGGCTAGCAGACTGATCCTAAGCTGCACCGAATCTCTGTGGGATCCTGTGGTCCCCAAAGTTCAGGGCAATGCTCTTTATTGTAAGAGATTGAAGGGATCATTTCATGGTATTTTGCCTGTCATTGACTTGAGCTGTCACAAAGCTAAGAGTCTGTGACCTATTACTGCTATAGCAATAGTCTGCAGCAAACCCACTGACTTCCCTCCAATGTCAATTCCCAGGAATGCGAGCCAAGGAGGAGCTAAGCAGGCGACCAATGTTCCAGAGTTACTTTTTTAAGAAGCAGCTTAAAAAAGTAGTGAAAGTGAAGGGTAGCAGAATATGCCCAAATATGCCCCGAAATATGCTACGTTGGGTGTAAGGATTATGATGAGGTGCAAGTAATTGAGAAGAAGCAGATGTAAGAAAAGCTCTTGGCCCTACCCCTTCTATTTGCCTCAAAAGCAGGACACACATTTGTAAAAGTGTCTCCATTTCCCTCTCTACCAGAAAGGACAGAAGTTAATCAGTGAAGACAACTCTGAGGTCCTTATTAGCCCAGAGGAATCTACATAATGAACCTTACTAAAAGTAGCCTTTATCTGCCATTAGTTTTCCAGTCTATTTATTCTGCCACAATTTGCCACCCCTGGAAGCTCCAACTCCTTTTTCTTGGTCTTCCCACTTCCCTGAAAATGTGTTACTTTGTTAAGATGCCATATAAGCCCATGTTCTAAACACCCATATAAGCTACTTCTCACTAAGTGCCCCCATGCATATGTGAGATGCACATGTTAGTAAACTTGTTTGTTTTTCTTTTATCAATCTGTCTTTTGTCAGTCTAATCCACAGAGTCATCACTGAACAACCTAACATGACAGAGGAAAAAGATTTTTTTTCCCCAAAAGAATCAAAAGGGTACTGAATTTGGATTTAGAAGACTTAAATCCAGGAACATGGATCCAGTTCCTGGCTCTGCCTTCGTTATGTGGTCATAAGTCAGCCATCGTGAGCCTCAGTTTTCCTCATCTATAAGAAAAAAAGCAATAGCTTTTGAACTACCTGAAAGGTGAGATCATGCACATAATACTTTATAAACTTGAAGTGATAAGATTAAGTATTTTTGCCCCCTGTCTGGAAGTTCCTTGAGGGCAGAGGTTGTGGTTTATTCGATGTAAAGTTAAGTTTATTGTTATGAGTAACTTTATCTTTGGCAATTCTTAATCATACTCTCTGGGACCATTGCACCTCTTTCCACTCACCTTTGTGCTGGCTCTTCCTATCTTTCAAAACCTGCTTTGAGAAATCTACAACTCCAGCCTTTTGTATCTTGATCAGAATAGAGGCATACTCAGGCTTGAGACAACTGGAGTTTCAAAGCACAGGCCACTAGGGAAGGAAAGATCTGGCTGACCCTTGTCCAAGGAAAGCTACAGAGTTTTAAATGGTAGATAAGAATTAGAATGAGTGTCCAGTGATTCAAAGGGGCTAACAAATTAGCCTTACTTCAAATTAATATGCATTGGAGAAGGTTCTAGGTAATAGAGTGTCCAAAGGATAGTGTGACGATAATAACATGTTTCCAGGCAATCCATCAACCAGAAATGGTAACCAGGTAACAAGAATCAAAAATTTTTCATGAGCCATAAAATTGGGCCAGAGTTTAATTTGTGGTGTACAAAGTTAACTGCACTTTGTTTTACTTTATTTTTAACTTAATATGTGGTACAATTGTTTCTTGTCAACATGTTCTTCAGTTTCTAAATTATAAAATTAGCTATTTTATCTACTTTTAAAGTATTAATGATTATTTCTTTTTATCAATAACTGTTTTCAAATTTAAGGATACTTTTTGCCTTGAATTGTATGTTTGTTTTTTTTTTAATTTTTTTTTTCAACGTTTATTTATTTTTGGGACAGAGAGAGACAGAGCATGAACGGGGGAGGAGCAGAGAGAGAGGGAGACACAGAATCGGAAACAGGCTCCAGGCTCTGAGCCGTCATCAGCCCAGAGCCCGATGCGGGGCTCGAACTCACGGACCGCGAGATCGTGACCTGGCTGAAGTCGGATGCTTAACCGACTGCGCCACCCAGGCGCCCCGAATTGTATGTTTTATAAATTAGTATCTCCCCCCATTTTCTTCTTGTCTGTGTTTTGTCGATAAATATCTTATCCTTTCTTCGCTTTTTGTCACATTAACTCTTATACATTGTTTTGTTAAGAGGCAGATATTTTGCTTCTACTTTTGCCCACGATGAAGAGTTCTGTCTTTTGGGGGTGGCTCTACCTACTCACAATTACTATTTTGTTTAAATGTTGTCAATTTCCTTTATTGTTTTCTTTTTATATATGAACTATTTATATACGAACATTGTTTGCTTTTACTTTCTACTGTGATTTTGAATACAAGCT
The DNA here is from genome assembly GCF_016509475.1 of Prionailurus bengalensis. Lineage (NCBI taxonomy): Eukaryota > Metazoa > Chordata > Mammalia > Carnivora > Felidae > Prionailurus > Prionailurus bengalensis. The sequence goes on along the minus strand of NC_057350.1, from coordinate 89,332,750 downwards.
CTATGTTTTGTAATCCTGATAGAAGTCACCTCTGGGTATTACAAATATTCCATATATGTTTTTTAAAGTTTAATTATTTTGAGAGAGAGAGAGAGAGCAAGATATAGAGAGAGTCAGCATGAGCAAGGGAGGGGCAGAGAAAGAGGGAGAGAGAGAGAATCCTAAGCCAGCTCCTTGATGTCAGTGCAGAGACCATTGTGGGGCTCAATCCCATGAATTGTGAGATCATGACCTGAGCTGAAATCAAGAGTCAGATGCTTGAACAACTGAGCCACCCAGGCATCCCACAAATATTCTATAGTTTTATAATAAACTCAAGGATAAAATGGTAGATTAAAATATTACATAATTAAAATGGGGAGTTTATTCCACTTTAATTTCTTCTTACTCTCTCTCATTTCTCTACCATGATTCCCTTGTTTCACTTTTTCATGTGTATTATACAACTGAACTCAGGTAATTATTGGTAAACCATGAGTCTTACATTAACTATCTTTTATTGTAAGCGATCCCTTGATATGTATCGTTATATATTAAAGCTTTAATTAGACTTAGTTCTGTCTTTAACATGTTTGAATGCTCATCACTATCTTTTTAAACATACTCATACTCTTAGATTTTTATGTTGGTCATCTTTTAGTAAGTTGGAATACACACCGTCAAAGAATTTTTCTTTCAACAAAGGTTGGTAAGTGATCCATTTCTGAGTCTTTCTATATTTGAATGTGTCTCTTTTGCCTTCATCAATGAAGAAAAACTTAGCTTCATATGAAATTCTTTGCCAAAAGATGTTTTCTCCCTCGAATGTGAGTACACATAATTCTATGTTCTTCTACATTTATTTTGCTGAAGATAAATGCAAAGTTTTCTTCCTTTTTAATGATAAACAGTTTTGAAATGTATTTTTATTTTTCTATCCATTTATTCAACAAAGCTTTATTGAGCAACTAGTATGGGTCAGGCTTTTATCTTGTCACCAGGCTTTTATTTTGACATGGTGGGGAATAAAGTAGACAAACATTTCTGTCCTCATAGGATTACATTTTTTCTTTTAAATGCTTTTGTGATTTTAAATTTTATGATTATATTTAAGTTTTTGTTCTTAGATGTATTTTGTTTGATCTTTTCATAAATTCTGCTTGACCTGAAGCTAAGGTAGCTTTCTTAAAACAGTAAAAGCAAATGTATTTTCAACTCCAGACTGTTCTTTCTACTTATGCCTCAATTTTTCAATATTTTTTCCCCCTGGGGAAACCTATGATTCTCAGCTGCATCTTTATTCTCCATTATGAATGTCATCTTTCCTCTAAAAATTTGTATAAACTTTTAATTTGCTTTTACATTCTGAGAGCTGTGCACAATTAGTTACTTTACACAACTTATTAGCTTTCTGAGTGTCAGTTTTGCTATTCAGTATTTCATTTCCGGGTTTGATTTCTGCTGTTGTTGGGTTTGGTTCTTTATTCCCACCCTGAGCCTTTTTCATGTATTCTATTGCCTTTCTTCCCTGCTGATTCATTTAAATGTCCCTTTAAATTCTGTTATTGCACTAAAATATATGTATGGAACTGTAAATGTATCAAAAAATACACCTTGATGGATTTTTACTATGTACAAACAACTGTGTAACCAGCTCCAAGTTCAAGGTTCAGAAAGAACATCACCAGCTCCAGAAATAACCTTCATGCTCCTTTCCAGTTACTATTGCCCTCATAAGTCACTCTATGGTCTTTTCTTTCATATTTTACCCTTATTTCTTCTTCTTCTTCTTTTTTAAATAGATGTCATGTCTACTTGAATCTCAGGGAGATTGTAAAATATTATTCTAAAATTTTCTCCAGGTTCCTGTAGTAGATTATCTTCAGAGACATGTTCTTTTACTCAATTTTTGTGATGTTTCCTTTTTCCTTTTGTTAGTGTTTTGTCATACCCCCACCACCTTTTTTTCCCCCTCCTAAAATGAGGAAACATCTACTCAAACCCACATTTGGCTAAAATCACTTATCTGGATTTCCTGTTGGCGCTTCATATTTGTAAGCCACCTGCCGATTGAATCCATTTCTCAGGTCTTCAGCTGATTATCAACAGAACTTAGATTGTCATCAATTGCCGCCCTATAAGGGTGAGATCTTCCATTATCCCCACTGCCTCATTCTGTGGTGTTATGAACAAGGTAAGGACTGAGACACTAAAATCTCCACTTTCACCCTGCCAAAGTTCAGTTTTCAAAACTCCTACCTGCTGTGGTGTCCTTGTTGGGTCCAAACCCATCAGAGTGTATTCTGCCCCCTCTGCCTTCACTTTCTGTATAACCACATCTATGTCACCAAACTGCAGTCTTGACATTATATAGAACAGTTTGGGTACTGACATTATAGTACTCTGAACACTTCTAAATGTGACAGCCACAAAGTATTGGGAAGACCGGTGAATTTAAAATCATCCAGGGCCTTCCTTCTCCCAAGGTAGTCTCCTGACCAGGAGCATTAGCATTCACCAGGGATTTCTTTGAACTCAGGTCTCACCCAGACCTACTAATCAGAATCTGCAATTTTATAAGATGCCTTAGATTCCTGTGCACATTAAAGTTTGATTAGCACTGATTTAGAAACTTGAAAAATATTGGTACCTAGTCTTACCCCCCAGATACTGATTAAGTGTTTTTAGAGTACCAGTATTATATTGCTGCTGTAACAGATCACTGCAAACTTACTGGCTTACAACAACATTCATTTATTATTTTATAGTTCTGTAAATCAGAGGTCTAATGAGCTCACTTGGTTACTCCACTTCATGTTCTCAAGGTCCATATGAAGTTACAGGCAGGGTTGTGTTCCTTTCTGGAGGCTGTAGGGGACAGAGCTTCTGAGTTCATTCAGGTTGTTGGCAGAATTCCTTTCTTTGCCACAGAGGAACTGGGATCCCTGTTTCTTTGCCATGGAGGAACTGGGGTCCCTGTTTCTTTGCCATGGAGGAACGGGGTCCCTGTTTCTTTGCTGACTGTGGCTGGGGATCATACCCAACTTGTAGGGGCCTCCTGCATCACTTGACTCCTGGCTTCTTTGACTTCAAAGTGAGTAGCCATGGGGTTTGAGTTCTTCCAGTGCTTGGGATCTCTGTGATCTCTGCTTCTTTCCCATCTCTCCTGCTTTTCTTTCTGCAGTGTTATCTCTGATTCTTCTGCCTTCCTTATCTGCTTCTCGGGGCCATGCAATTTCACTGGCACACCTAGGTCACCCTGGATCATCTTCCTATTTTAAAATTAGTTGACTAGTGTTAGCCTTAATTCCATCTACAGAAACTTCACAGCCACACTTAGATTAGTGTTTGATCAGATAACCAGGGCCTGGGAATATTGAAAAGGGGTGGGTGGCATCTTTAGAATTCTACCTACTTCAGGCCATCTCCAGGGCCTTTTAATATGTGGCCAGGGTTGAGAATCACTGATAACAATCCTCTGATCTAGGGAGAGAGCAAAAGGTATTTTCCCACCTTCTTCTAGGTATGCAAGAATGCTGTGCTTTATGAAGTAAAAAAAAATTATCTATTGTTCAGTTGATTGATAGCTATATCAGCCTACTCATTTTTTCTCTGCAATTGACACTGGCCTTATTTTTGGAAGGAATAACTCTAGTGGTTATCTATAGGTGTCTGCATTTGGACACTGTCATGGACTATCTATGTGTGGGTGTGTGCCTAGAGAGAATTGGAGAGAGGCAGTTACCAGGCTAGCCTGATACCAAAGTAGGCCAGAAATCTCCACTAATTGAAACTGAGATTTTACTACTTTAATTTTTATTTTCCCTCTTTCAAGCAGGAAAATCAGGACTTAAAGAGACTAAAGGTTTTTGCAAAGGCACATGTCTATCATGAAAGGAGTTACCTGGGCTGCTGAAATATCAACCCTTAACATTCACCTTCTGGGCTATTGAGCTTTACTTTGTGCAATCTACTTTTATTTCTTTTGAATCTCTAGTACATGATTTTAACTTGAAGGGGGAAATATGTGATTTAGAATAAAATATGCGATTTTGACAGAGCTGGTTAAATTTCTGTGAGGAAAAGGGGTGTTTGGGGGTGGTGAAGCCCTATGTGCACTTTATCAAGTAGTTATTAGCAAAGAGGGAAAGGTTAGGTTTGAATCTAGTGCAAAAGTTCAGGGTAGATGAGATTTGAGATTTCATAACCTAGGGTCAATATTGAGCTATTCTAAGTCCTAGAGACAGAACTTTGAGAGAACTATGTGTATTTTTACTTTCAAAGACCCTTGATAGAAAAATTAAGCCATCTTTTATGGTTCCCTTCTCCACAGGTAAGCCCTGTTTAAATAATGGATGTCTTTGTTTTTGCTGAACTATAAACTGGCATATTTAATTAGCACTAATTCTTAATTATCAGGGTAATAGGAAAAGGGGAAAATTAAAGCATTTAGAATCCCTTGATAATCATTTTAGCCACAGGAAAAAAAAATCAAACTGATCCCTCCATTCCTGGCTCTTAAAGCTAGACTTATTCACATGCACAGCCTGCTTATAACTTACAAATGCTGGATCTTGACTTTGGAATAACTCAGAAACCTCTGATTCTTTACTTGTGATTTCTTTTCATTCACTCTTGTCTCTATGACCATGAAATTTGACTTGATAATTTACTCTTAGATTCCAACCTCTGGTCTCACAAAGTTAAATGATCTTTCTGACCCTCTCTCTCGCCACCTAGGACCTTGGCACTATTGCATAGTTTTTACTTGTTTCTTTCTAAGCCTTTATTGTATTATTTAATTATTTATATTTATTTTATCTTAGTTACTTTATTTATTATTTATTATTTCTAAAGATTATTTGTTTCTAAGGCTTTTATTCTCTTGGTGAGGACTTTAGACTCCACTTCTGATTACAACAAACAATCCCAGAATGGTAGCCTGGCTTGGCCAATTTCAGCTACTCTTTAAAAGGAAAAGGTGAGAACGTACTTGGTCATTACTAGGTCACTAAGATCACTAGAATTAAAAAAAGAGATCTAGGTTTTGTCACTTTTCTCTATTGTTGTATACTCCTTCATTATTTCACTCATAATGATCAAAATGAGTTTGGTTTAGAAAACAACAGTATAGATAGTAGCCACATTGTATAATTGGCTATACTCTTTTTCATATTTATAGAGATATAACCTAGGTTAACATGAGTACCAAAGCCTAAAATCACAATTTTAGGACTAAAAGGGATTTTAGTGATTCAGTAATGTAGACTAGTATTTGTTGCGTGAGAGTTTCTTGAGGATTCACCCCCTGAGAAGCTAACACAGGAAGTTAGGCAGAGGAAAGACAGATGGATAAATGAGGGCGGTGCTAGCCTCTCCATTTCAATACTAGCATCTCATTTTGCCTAAGTGCCAACCAAGATTTGTGTTTGAGCAAAGGCTAATGTGACTTAAAAATATTAACGGATCTGGTTCATTCATTCTCCATTTAAGGAAATAGAGGCCCAAAGAAGTCAAGGGAATGAAATCATAAGAATGCCAGAGACTCTCAGCTCCTATGCCAGCACTCTTCCCACTGACCCACAAACTGTATTCTGTTGAGTGGTTTCCCCAAGCAATTAAATGTCAGTCATAATCCTCATGCTTCCTTAGATAGCCTAGTAAATTATTTGTGGATTTCATACTTAAAAATTGTTAAATAATTTTCTAATTTTATGTTTATATAGGAAGCCAGGTGTATTTTTTGTTCTCAGAAATTGATAGACCTTTCACTGTTTTTCATTCCATAAAAATTCAGGTGCAGGGTGAAGAGAATACTGAGATAAATAAAATATGTTCCTAGACCTTTAGAAGTTCATTGTTTAATGATAGAACCTATTTTGGGAGGTAAAAGTTATGGAACTCTGGCATCATAGACACTCAAGATTGAAGGTAGTTTAATATAATTTGTTTTAATAGAGTTTAATCAATTTAATATAATGTGAACAACAGATATTGTTGCATGAATGAATGAATAATGTTAACACGCAGTGTTTCCATTTAATTATCTTAGAATTGATGACAATTTTTATGCTTGTCTACAGCAGCCATAGACATGAAATTATAAATATATTAGGAGGTAGATGCCAGGATTTTATCTATTTCCATTATTGGAAACTATATCATATTTTCTTTTCTCTATTTCCTTCATAGATTTTTAAAAAATAGCCTTTGGTTACCTGTAAATTGCATCTGCAACTTCCAAATATATAAAGGCCAAAACTTGAGTTAATTACTATCGTTAATCTATGTACTATTCTTAAGTATAGTGAATTCACTTTGTAAAAATTTTGTATGTGTTCACATATATTCTTGTAGATATTGCTATTTCACAAATTCATTCACTAATTGAACAAAGAATTTTTGCTATTTCCCAGAGACTGTGCTAGGAATTATTTTCTCTACCCTCAAGGAACTTGCAGCAAGCAGCAGTTTCTTTTGTCTTATGTTTTCTTCTACAGATAGAAACAGTGAATTGTGCATTGGAAAAAGATGGTGTCAACAAATTATAAATGTATAAATACATAATGAAAGGAAACTTTCATTATAAAGCAAACATATCATTCCAGAATAAAATACACAATGGATGTCTTTTGAATTAGAAAAGGAAATATGTTCTTTTGCAGTACAAACATAGGGCTAAACCCTACAAATGAATATGAGAGCTGTAAAGATGTATTAAGAAGCAACTGTTTTATAAAATGAAATCATACGTTGGATACATTTACCAGCCACCAAGCTAAAGGTAGGAGCAATAGAATCTCTATAACTCAAAATAAAATCAACATGTTTCCCCTCTAAGTGAAGGTGGCAAAGGGAGCATTATGGACTTGTTTGCAAACTTATACATAGTAATTTCTGGTTTGATATTTGCTCTTTCTTACCTCCCTAATGTAGCATCATCTAGATTGCCTCAAGGTAATCGTGCACGGGAGACCACTTTTGGGGGAGTTATTGGGTCTCCAGTGAAGGGAATCAAAACTGATCAAAGGAAAAGAAGGGATACCTTGAATTGTTTTGTAATGACATTCATTTCTCAATGACCTTCTACCACATCATCCAATTTTTAAAAAAAGAATAAAATTCAGCACAATGTGCGACTCTCTCAGTGAATCAGGGGGTTGGGGGGAGGTTAGAAATTAGGCGTTATCAAGCAGGCTTTCAACATTTTGTCGCCCAACCAAAGATTTAGGACATGACAGTTGAAATAACTTTGAGCCTTGGTGCCCTACACAGCTATTAAACACTAGTTAGTGTGTAGATATGTCCTCAGCTGGCAGATGAAAAGGTCTAAAGTTCAGATTGTTTCAAGAAGTCATAATGAAGCCAGGAGAGCCATGTTCTTTGTGAGAGAAATGTCAGCACTTGAAAAGTCTCTTAAACTGTAAAGGACACTTCATTACATAGAAGAACTGACTTAATATACTTTGCAAATGACTTCATAACATTCAATTTTGAGAATCATTTCCATTCTTTTATTCACAGTACATGGGGAAATTAGCTGAAATATTTATCTTTGCTTCTCTCTAAGTTTTATAGCACTAGTCAAAAACTAATTAGACTCTGGCAATTAGATCCTGCATATATGCTCCCCCCCCCCCTCCCACCCCACTCCTCCAGGAGTTTTCCTTGTTATGCAGTTATGCAACTTCCTCTGTTGCAGAGAGTGGTCTATTTAGCTTAAAGGGTTTTAGTTTAGATTTTGTTTGTTTTTTTAAACATTAAGCTTATTTATTCTTTTCATGTATATCCGACAGGTGGTTAGGAAAAGAAGAAATGAAGGGAGCCAATCACCAAAAGCAGTAAGCATCTAATGAAACATGATCCATAAAGGAGAAAGAAAGATTTCTCATCATATTTGATCACTAGACAGGCAGGAGTCTCCCAGAGATGTCTCCCAAACAAGGCAAGGACTGTTATAGAACAAGTTCAAGTATAGTATTAATCTTTAAATTCAGGAAAGTGGTTTTCTCCCCCTCCCCTGCAGAGTTTCAAAACGTGTATATCTGTAAGACCTGCTCTCCTAGGAGTTCTCCCTATTGGAATGACTTGCTCTGGTGGTTGGCTTCCTCTTTTGTATGACAGATGGGTTCGAAAATTGGGGAACTTTCTGGAATAGGAAGCTCAGTAGTGCATGCATTAGCTGAATATTGCTCCTAGCCCAAGAGAAAGATACTTTCTTTCCTTTGAAGCTTTTTTGCCCCCTGGGATTCCCTCTGGCCATGTGAGAGTCAAGATCATAAGGGTCAAGATTAGGATACGAATCTGTCATAAATCTAACAAAGGGCTGTGTTTTTTTTGTTGGTGGTTTTTCATTTGTTTTTGGTTTTCTTTCGGTTTTAGACTGAAGGCCAAATATTTTCACTGTAGCTTGCAAGTGATTTGGTCCATCTCACCAGAGCTGGGGGTTCCACAGGAGAGTTTGTGGCCACAGCCACAGGAAGACTGATATTTTGCAGTAGTAGGTCTTCTATGCAAATTTTCCTTGAGAATCTGGCAGTAGGAGAATAACTGCTAACCATTGGACATCAGGAATGCCAAACATCTCTAACCTTTTCCTCAGAAACTTGAACAGTACTGATTTTCCCCACCTCAAAATAAATGGAAATAATGAAAAAACGTTATTACCATAAACCACAGTAGGCACATGCTTGATTACTCTTAGTCAGTCTATATCAATGAGATAAGGGCACTTGATTTTAAACACATGTAAATGCATGTAAGAATTAGAGCTACAATTTATGATGAAATGTATTAGGGAAGACAGAAAAGACATTGACCCTGTTCTTTACACATTTATAACCTAGTGACAGACATAACTGAATGTAAGACTAGAGGAAGCCTGAGAAGTCAGAGCTGGAAACATCCTCAAGTTTAGACATTGGCAAATTTTAATTTATGCATTTAATCGTTAATCAAATAATTCAGTGCCTTCTATTTCAAGGCACTGCATTGATCCTATGGATGATGTAAAGATATATCACACCTGATTCAAGGATACTTATCTATGAAGGGGATAAAATATTTATAAAATAAATACAAATAAAATAACTAGTAATACGAATAATAATATGAATAATAAATACGAATAAAATAACATGACTACATAGGGGAAATACAGATCAAAAACTTTGGAAATAAGAAAGCATTTGAAGTAAACCTTGAAAGCAGGGTCAGATAGAAAAAGGACATTTAGTTAAAAAGAATATGTATAGAACTTATTTGTAAATGAGTAACATTAGAGAGTGTCGGCAAATTTTGATATTTAAAAAGTTCTGTTTGGTTCTGTGTGGTAGGCAGAATTCTAAGATGACCACCAAAATTCCTGCTCCCTGGGTTCATGTTCTATTTTATCCTTTCCCTTTAGCATGGATGGAGTCTGTAAATATTATAGGTTGTATCCTGTGAATAGGTTATATTTGGTCATTAGGTCATATGAAAAAGATGAAGGGATTTTTGCAGATGTAATTAAGGTCCCTAATTAGTTCATTTTGAGTCAAAAGTCAAAAGGGAGCTTATGCTGGGTGGGTCCGACCTAATCAGAGAGCCCTTTGAAGAAGGTCCAGTAGTCAAAAACTCAAAGCAGTACAGAAGCTTTCCTGCTGACCCTGAAGAAGCACACCATCATGAGCTCTACAACTGCAGGGAAATAAATTCTGTAGCTGCCCAGGGAGCTTGGAGAAGGATCCTGAGACTCAATTGAGCTGCACCTCTGGCTGCTGCCTCAATTGCAATCTGTGAGACCCTGGGGAGAGGGCCTAGTGAAGCCCTTCCCAGACTTCTGACCCACAGAAACTGTGAGATCATAAATGAATGATATTGCAATCTGCTAATTTGTATTAAATTGTAACACAGCACAAAAAAACCTCAATACTCTCCAATACAGGTTATATCATGACCTTCAAACTGAAGTACATGTGCTCCTAGGGGAGACAAAAGCTTTCCAGGGGTTCAGAGGCACAGACAGTTTCAATGGAATCAAGCCCCAGACCTCCCCCCTTCTCCCTTCCCTACTTTTTTTTTTAATTTTTTTTTTCAACGTTTATTTATTTTTGGGACAGAGAGAGACAGAGCATGAACGGGGGAGGGGCAGAGAGAGAGGGAGACACAGAATCGGAAACAGGCTCCAGGCTCTGAGCCATCAGCCCAGAGCCTGACGCGGGGCTCGAACACACAGACCGCGAGATCGTGACCTGGCTGAATCGTGGCCTGGCTGAAGTCGGACGCTTAACTGACTGCGCCACCCAGGCGCCCCTCTCCCTTCCCTACTTTTACATGTCTTTCTCCAAACTGATCTGTGTGAAAATGTTCTGGTTTTCCTTTCTCACTCCATCTTTAACAATCACCTTTCTTCTGTTTTGGCAAAGAAAGGTCAGCGCTCACCCATCTTGGATCTTACTCTGGTATATTGCCCCTGGCTGAGAATACTGTGAGGTGGCAAACAGAAAACAAAACAAATGCTTGAAATAGTGGGGTCTTCAAAGCCTCCTGCTGTGAAGCCATTGTCTGTGGTAGGGCTCCATATCTGTCTCTGTCTTACATTTATTAAGGTTATGGCAGAGCTAGGCATTAGAAATAGGATATTATGGCCTGGAGACAAGATGATAGGAATTCATAAATATTGTAGGATTGGCTAGAGTTGATGATGGCACATTATGTTTAATGAGCTACCTTCTTCCATCCCCTAAATGTTGTCAAGTACTGCATTTCTCCTGAAGATCAGTCCTGGTGGGTAAGAAGTGCTGAAGATTGCGCCATCTTTTTTCATTCAGGCAACAAACTCATGACAATGCTCAGTATATCTGTCTACCTTGGAATTAGAATAATCAAGATTTATAAAAGGCATGCTGGTGAATGTCAATCTCTTCAGAGTCCCCTCAACATGGACACCAATCTCAGTCTTGAGAGCTTGGTGAGTAGTTACATGTCCCTCCTTGTCTGCTGCTCCTCAGGGGAATATTTTTGGATGATTTCAAGGAAAGGGAGAAAATGAAATGTCATTTCCAACAGATTATTACATATTTGAGAAAAAGGAATGCATATGGCAGGCAAATTAGTATTTCGTATTTCATTGAAACATTATTCAGATTCATAGAAGGGTGGTGCCATCTACTTTTGCTAAAAATATTAGATTATTGTAACTTTAATATTTAATGCTTAGTCCCTTATGGTCACAGAAAAAGCCACATATCTAGATAGATGGATAGTTGTTGCAGAGATATATAATGAGATGATCAGTAAAAGACTTTCAAGCATAAAACTACATTAGAATAAAATTCTGAGGAAGAAGTATGGAAATACGAGTTTAAGCACAAAAGTGAGTGACATAAAAATACTGACTGTTGGGGCACAGAGCCTGCTTTGGATCCTCTGTCTCCCTCTCTCTTTGACCCTCCCCCGCTCATGCGCACACGCACATGCTCTCTCTCTTTCTCTCTCTCAAAAATAAATAAAACATTTAAAAAATCTGTTAAAGAAGATCATATTTAAGAGCATCTTAAATAGTTTTTGGTGGTTGTCAAGTTACTATATTATTTAGATTTCACTGGATACATATAAAGTAATATAATAATTATACTCTATAATATAATAAATGTTATTATAATGTTTATTAAAGACATAAATACTTAGAATTATGTTTTTATAACTACTTAAACTTATAATAACATTTTTTTCAATACCAACTTAAAAGTCTATGAGAAGATACATGGTTTTACAACATTCTTTTAGATCTGTGAACAAAGAGTTTCAAGACCAAATGTGAGAGGACAATGTCGGAAAGGTATTCTAGTGCTTAATTAAATCCACTGGGATAAAGCAAATAAATTTATTTGGTAAGAAATAGGGAGCCAGTAACATGGGAAACAATGATATTTTTTATTTAGGATGTCCTGGGTCTCTCAGAGGTGCCATATACTCTGCAAGACTCTGTGATCAGAGCTGTGCTTTAGGATAGTCTGGGTGACATGCAAACCAAACTTCAGAATCTAAGCAAAGGTTTCACCATTCAATTTTGGGGAGATAATAAATTTATGAATTATTTTCTATCAAGTGTATGTTTTATAAAACCTATGAGTGGGTCCAACCCTTCTGAGCACTACTGAAAGCAATTTAAGGTCTAGCACCATTTCAGGCCAACTTACCAAGGAAGCCAGAGGAGGTAGTGAGCACCTGTTTACCCCAGCTGTGAATTCCTGGACACCCGAGCAGGTAAGTAATATAGGCCAGACATGTAGATAAGCAGCTGATATTTCTGCTATACTGCCTTGATGGTAGTCAAAGTAATTTTTTTTAACATTTATTTATTTTTGAGACAGAGAGAGACAGAGCACGAAGGGGGGAGGGTCAGAGAGAGAGGGAGAAACAGAATCCGAAACAGGCTCCAGACTCTGAGCTCTCAGCACAGAGCCCGATGCAGGGCTTGAACTCACAGACTGCGAGATCATGACCTGAGCTGAAGTCGGACGCTTAACCGACTGAGCCACCCAGGCGCCCCGATCATAGTCAGTTAAAAAAACAAAAACAATAACAATAACACCAAAACCCAAGAGATCAGTAGTACTTAGAACTGAATACTTACATTAACCTTTTTAAACAGACATCAAATTCTGACCCTTCATGATGTCATTCTTTGTGGCACAAACTCCTACTACACTTTTCCCAAGATCTCTCATCAGGAGTTTACTAGGCCAAGTATTTCGCTGTCTTGTATTGCTTGTTTATTCTATTTGCATATGTTTTTTCTCATTATAATATCACAAATATATGGGCATCATAATGGATAAAGACCCCCATGTTATATCTCAGGAGGATAACATGAGCAGGTCACCCTCAGTTGAACTTGCTGCTTCATTAGTAAAATCTGTGTTTAACTCACCCCATGTTGGTTATTACAAACATTCTGTGGGGTAGCCTTCCTTATTCTGACCATCTCTCCTATAGGTCTTATTAATTTTCCACGTAACCTAGAATTCACTCTTTACGCAGTCTCTATTGGCTAAAACCCTCCCTCCTCTATCCATCAGTAAATTCATCCTCTGATGTCTGATAAATGATTTATTAGAATGTGATCTACTCATCTTATCACTTTAAGGAGAGCTGGTCCAGGAGGCAGAGGGGATTTGGAAAGGCCTGTCAGTGAAGGCAAGTAGAAGAATTTGAGTTTTTTCCATCAAAATGTGATAAATGAGTACAGTTCCCTTAGGTAACATTAGGGTATGTTGCTACTCGCTGAGGACCTAGAACCGAAGCATACATCTAGAGATTGCAAAAATAACCTGAGATCTTCTGAGGAAAAAAAAAATGCTATTTTAATATGCAGTGGTATCCTCCTCCCCAAATTCTATTTATGCTTTCATATTATAAAAGGGTAAAACACGACTTCAAATTTGGGCAAAAGAGCTTTTACTTATGTAGGGCAGGGCTCTTTCCTACATTGGGCACTTTATCATCTGACAGACTGGTTGTTCTCTGGCAGGCCCTCATTTGTTTCCTAATTTAACATGAGTCTAATCAAATATTGGTGTGTATCTATAAAAAGATCTCATCAAAGGTTTGTAACTTGGTCACATTCAGCTTAATAAAACAGAATTCTGTTAGCATAATTGGTTTGTTTCCTCACAATTAGATAGTCTTCCAGAAATTTTCAATGTCATTTGTTGTTCATCTTTCTATTTAAAGATGCATCGATTGTCTTGTTTGGAGCTGTTTGCCTAGATATCTAGAAAACAATGTGAAAGAATCAGGTTATTATCATCACAATTGATGAACCACTATTTATTGTTGTTGGTACTGTTTTCTGACATCAAGATCCTAAAAGGGCCACCACACATAATATAGTTATAAGATATAACTATACTGCATATATATGGGTGCCTTAGAAGAGGTATGCTATTTTTCACACAAAGGCAGTCAAAAATAACACAAGAAGTAAATGTAACTTTTAGCAGAATGATTTTTATATACACCCATATTTATATAACCTTTATTTTTCCTTGATACTAAATAAGAGATTGCATACTATATTTTAATACATCTTTAAGGAGATACATTTTTTTCCCTCTAGCAAGGGAGTTCGATACAAGGACGTTTTATTCTTTTTTTAAATATAATTTATTGTCAAATTGGGTTCCATACAACACCCAGTGGTCATCCCAACAAGTGCCCTCCTCAATGCCCATCACCCACTTTCCCCTCTCCCCCAACCCCCATCCACCCTCAGTTTATTCTCTGTATTTAATTGTCTCTTATGGTTTGCATTAAGGAGGTAAATTTGAATTATTCTCATACTAGTTCACTAAAATCTTACAGCATAATCTTTATTAGAAAAGCTAGTTACACTTGGTATACTTTGTCACACCAAAATTCTATTTGCTCTCATCAAATGGATTTGTATTCCTGTTTCATATTTAATTTTGTGTATATTGTAAACCAAAGTTCTGCATTTTAATTGACTTCATAATAGCTGATTGACTAAATAAATTTCCCCCTAAAATCCATCCCACTAATTACTTACTTTCCTGTTCATATAACAAGCGTACACATTTATGCTGCTGTAAGGTGAATACAAAAAGATTTATGTATTTTCTACTCACCTGATAAAAATTTGCTACAAATATAATTGGGTGGAGATTACAGTAAATTATGTTTTATTTTCTAAATTCTAAAATTTAAATTGTCATCTGAAGAAACTTTTGAGTGGAAATGCTTGGAATAGATTTACTTATAGACTTTACTATGGGAAATAGCCCAGGACTTTTTTGAAATGTTGAATAATAAATTAAATCTTTAAAATTGATCAGTAACAATTAATTAATTGATAATGACTTAAGAAAATTTTTCTTTAGACTATATAAGAAATTTTATAAATGGAAGAAAAAATTGTCAAATTCCAAGATAATGTACTATAAAGAAACAAAATATATTAGAATGAAATTTTATTATAGTGCATGTACAGTTGAAATTATATCCATAATTCTTGGATATATGAGTTGAAATTGGGTGTATCCAATGCAAAGAAAATCTCGAACTCAAAGACAGTATGATAGGAAACATCATAGTTTTGGTACTGCTGTTATCATTCTTTTCACTAGGTCTTAGAAGTTTCTGCAGGGCTTTATCAGGATGGAAGAGGAAAAGAGTAATTGCTACTTGTCACAGGAAATAAAAGATTACTTAACCCTTTCTTAAAAAAAGAAGAAGAAGAGCATGCTGCTCTTAGAGAAGATCCTCTCTAAGAAGATATAAAACAACACTTTCCCACTGAGGTCAGAAGTATATTTTGTTTATGTGCCTATGTTCACTATGTATTTATTCTCTCAAACTAGTAAATTATAAGAGCACTCAGACTACATAAGATAAAGTTAGAAGAAGATATGCTTTGTATTTTATACCTCCTTCTGTACTATTTGAAAATTTAACAACAAACAAATATTATCTTGAAAACCAGTAGAAACAAATATAGTAACATTTGTAAAAAAGAAAAAAAAAAGGAGTAATTGCTGCTTGATGGAAAAATGGAAGACCTTTAAGCACAGGCTAGCTGAACTTTCCTCCCTCCTTCTGTGCTAC
This sequence comes from Prionailurus bengalensis, assembly GCF_016509475.1. Classification (NCBI taxonomy): domain Eukaryota; kingdom Metazoa; phylum Chordata; class Mammalia; order Carnivora; family Felidae; genus Prionailurus; species Prionailurus bengalensis. Next base: position 89,317,162 of record NC_057350.1, on the reverse strand, counting down.
GTTGAAATAGGATAGCATTTAGGATTTTCCCTAGAGATAGCAAATGGTTCCTACACAGAGAGTAAACACTCCTTTTGCAGTAGTATTCATTGTAAACAAGGGCAGAAAGTACACACACATATTACAAATCACACATGGGTAGTGTTTTGTTTTACAGAACGACGTAAAGGAATTGATCTTTATTAATTTGTTTTTAAATTAAGCAGAAAATATCACTGATGAATGCTCTGTTTTATAATGATTAGCACCACTGTGCAGATAAGCACAAACCTAAGTACATTATTTTGATCTTTGTTGGGGGTAAAAAAATATCACCGATGAATACGTGTTCTAAATTATAAAATAGCAATCTCCTTCTTTCTCTGTGGATTGGCATCTACGAGTTATTGTCAACTGAAGATGTAACAGTGATTTTTGTATTTTCCTCTGCAATTATTTGAATGAATGGTATTTGCAGTTGGGTTAGCTTGTGGAAAGATTAAACATGAATATTATAAAAGAGCTACTTTTCTTATGTATAGTGTCTTTTAATATTTCTTAATCTGTTTTTGTCATGTACCTGTTATGTGAATTGTCAACACTCTTGGTGTATGAATGCTTGATTTTAAGGGCTTATGTTCTGGATATAGATTATAATTTTTTGGAAATAGGCAGATAATTAAATATGCCATGTCATTTTTATAAAGTTCCTTTTGGGGCATCTGGGTGGCTCAGTTGGTTGAGCATTCTACTTCAGGCCAGGTCATGATCCCACTGCTCCTGAGTTCAAGCCCCGCCTCAGGCTCTGTGCTGATAGCTCCCAGCCTGGAGCCTGGTTCGGATTCTGTGTCTCCCTCTCTCTCTCTGCCCCTCCCTCACTTGCACATTTTCTCTCTCTCTCTCTCTCTCTCTCTCTCTCTCTCTGTCTCAAAAAGAAATATTTTAAAAATTAAAAAATAAATTAAAGTTTCTTTTAAGGAAGATGGATCCTTAAATACAATCCGAAGGTCATAGCTGAGTGAGCTGCTAATAGAGCTCCTTCATGTGAACACTTGGATCATCTTTAGATATTCAGAAGTATTCCTGGGGTTGAGTTCAAAAGATGCAGCCAAAGAGGAGTATTAGGGTGGGGAGAATTTGGCATTAGAAGCAGTCTGGGAGTGATGGAATGGGCCAGAGGGACAAAATGAGGGGGCTGGAGGAGGGGAACAACCACCCCACAGAAGCCTGTGTGCTCCCTGGGCTCAGGGAGCCAATGAAAACGTCCCAGTTATAGGCCAAATGGAAAGCGTTCTGGAGCGGGAAAATCTAGTGTTCGATTTTCAGTTCTTGGCCTTGTATACATTATGAAGTAATGACCAACATCCAACACCATATTTTTGTTGAAACAGTGAAGAAAAGCATTACACACCGGAGATAGCCATACTCCTCTCAAAGTGATTCTACAAAAGGAAGTGCCAAGGTCAGAGACGTCCATGGAAAACGTGCTCCCTAGAAACATGCAGACACCTTTGGAGGGACATTCATCTTCCCTCAAGGCACCAATAAGAAAAGGGCTCGAGGCAATCATCCTTCCTTCTGAAAAGTCTGGGTAGCTGAAGCTGGCACTGTGTTTCGTAAATATTTAAAATCACAAGAAATCATAACATAGGCCGGTTTATGAAGTTTAAATTCTGCTCTCCATCGTGGCTTCAAAAATCGGTCATATAAGACTTCCAAAACCAGTATCTTGGCATCTCATGCTAGCACTTTTATTAGACTATGCCTTTCTTCATCTGTTTGCTAAAGAACTATTATGTACTTTGTGTATACCAGCCTATGCTGCATTAGGCCCTAGAAATGCAAACACAAATAAGATTGTCGCTATCCTCATAAAGTTCATAGCCAATTTGGGAAAAAAAAACAAGTGCATAATTACAATGCAATGTGAGAGGATAAGAATAAAGTTATATAAAAACTGTGGTAGGATTCTAAAGGGAATAGAAGGTAATTATTGCTGGGACCATTGGCAAAATCCTCAGAATAAAGATAAAATTTAATGGAGACTTCAAGTTCAAGGTGAGGGACTGAGCACATACTCTAATCTCTTCTAAACCTCATTGAAGTGACATAAGGAAACATAGTAATCCTGAAGAACTGGGAAGGATGCCATCAATAGGTCAGAAACTGAAAAAAAATTAGAAAAGAAAAACAGATCTGTCAGGATTGACACTGGGTAGAGCTATAGTGGTTGAAAGACCACTACAAATTGAATGTCGTTTTCCCTAAAAGAACACTAAGAGACTAAGAATAGAGTAAGGAAAGCCTGATGTTAAGCATAGGAAAACTGGCAAGTAAATCATTGAAAGATTTCCAGTCATCCACTCACATTTTCCGGAATGCCTAGTTTAGTTTCTGCCTCCAGATTACAGCTAGCAAATATAGATCCCCAAACAGAGTTTGCAAAAATGGATTTCCAGCCAGGGCATTAGGGCTGGAGAAATAAACAGGACCAGTAACTCTTGCCTTCTAGAATTCATGTCAAGAAAGCATCACGGGCATGAAAGGAAGCTCGTCTGTCTGTATGTTCCATCTCCCTCCCACCATATGGCTCATGCAATTTTGAGTCACATTTACTGAAAGAAGAGTGGTTTTTCACAAGTGCCGAGGAAACATAAGCTATCAAACTGATTAATTCCAGACGTTCATAAGTAAAATGAAGAGATAACCAAGAATCACTGGAAGGAAAAGAAGGCAGTAATGGGAACAAACAGAAGATCTAATCTCTGAAGCAACAGTTACTGCAGGAAGAAAAATAAATTTTTCAAATAAATCTATTTGATATTCTTAGAGTGTTTTTTATGGAGATACCACATCCATAGAGCAATAGTAGGTTGTTGGAAAAAGAAAGAGGGAATTGAAGAATAAACAAACTTTGGGGAAATTAAAAGCATATTAGCATTTAAAGAAGTCAATGGAAAAGTTGAATTGCAAAAGAGACATGACTGACAGCTAAGCCATGAATCTGGAAGCTAATGTATTGAGTACAAACGCAATAACAAAAATGATTAAATTATGAGAAAAGAGAGGACAGATCCAAAATATCTGATACCACTTTAACAGAAGTTTGAGAAGAAAATGCAATTTTAAAAGTTTATTAGAATAAGCTTCTGTTAAACTGAAGAAATTTGGGTCTTTCTTCAGACTAAAGAGCCTTTCAAACATTTTAAGGTAATATTGTGAATGAGGAGAAAAGAGACACAATTTTAATAAATCTTGGTAAACCTTGTGGATTCCCAAATGCAAAAAAAAAAATCTAAAAGAAAGATCCTTACAAGTGAATTATTGTTAAGCTGGGTTGCTAAATGATTGTGGAGCAGTGTATACAAGTTAATAAAAGGATTTGATTATATAATACTATACCAAAATATAACTATACAATAAAACCAATATGCCACTTAGGTGCATGCTAGAAAAAATTATTTAAGGTAATGCTGAAGCAAAATTTAAAAAAAAATGAATTCAAGGGGAAAGTCCTTAAACATAGGAAGCCATGGGGAGAGACGTATTCAGTAAAACTTCTAATTGAGTGTAGGCAATTGCTGATAATATGGCTATGAAATTTAAAATGATTGTTAAAGAGCTCCTGAAATATGCTAGAGAGAGTAGACAGTAAAATTACAATCAGTGGGGAGTTAGAATTCTACATGAATTTAACAAAATGTGGGAGAATGGGGAAAATGAGCTTGTTGGAGCTCCTGTTATAGAAGATGGTAAGAGGCTATGCATATGATTGGTTTTGCGATTAAGTGAAAACATTTTATATTGTTATAAATTTAAGATACAATATATAATTCTATAAAAATAAGGTAGAACTGCCCTATCCCTGAATAAGACCAAAAAGGTAAAAGAAAACTTGATCATAATAGGAAAAGTTCAGAAGGAAAAAGAGTAGCCATACGTTGATAATAAAACAAAGCAGAAAAAATTCAGAGCAACCTTACCTATGATTGTAGAGGGAAAATTTTAAATAAAATGTTAAAAACATATATGAGGAATGAATTAAAATTAATAATACAATATAATAAACCATGATTTTTTATTTCAGGAATACAAAGTCGACTCAACAGTAGGGAAATGTATTAATATAATCTCTCCCCTAATAGAATAAAGGAATATAGAATCATTTATGTTACCTTCTTGGATCACAAAGACTTTTATGTTTGTACTCCTGCAAAGAAACCACTAGAAATTTACACTAAAAATACCTTTCACAATAGCATCAAAACTATAACTCTAAGCGCAAGAAATATTTATGACCTATAGGAACAAAATTGTAAAACTCTACAAAAAGATGTTACAGAAAGACCTTAATTAAAGCCAAATATGCTATTTTTTAAAAGAAAGATTCAATATTGTAAAGATATTATTTTCCCCAAATTACCATATAAACGCAATGCCATTTCAGTCAAAATTACAATGGGACCTTTTCTGAACTTTACAAATTGATCCTAAAGTTTTTTTTCTGGAAGTGTAAATATTTATAATGACCAAGACAAACTTGGAATTCATCAATCTGTTTATTTTAAAAATGTATATAATAGCAACCTCCCCCAAAGATTGATGAGCAAATTATGAAATATGTGGGAAAAGAGTATTAATCATTTATTGAGACATGTTTTGAATCCCATAAGATAATGGAAAATGGTGATGATTTTAGTGTCTGCATTTGATAATGACAAACATAAAAGTATGAATACATGAGGACAAAAATTGTCTGATGACATGAAAAATAGTGTGTTAGAGATGAAGAGAACACGTCTTACTCTTAAAATGTCTAATAGAGTTGATTTATCATCTTTCAATAAAACAGCAAGTGGGGCCCTAAATAATGTATAAACTCAGGAAACATTAATCAAGCGTTTATTTTTCTTTTAAAGTCATATAGTTGAGAATGCTTCATTTTCAGTTAGGAGAAATAAAGTGATAAAAACAACCGTGAGCTCATTCTCCCTTGCAGCCATCCCACATCCTTAGCCATGAATCATGGAGGCCTCCCCTGCTTCCTTGGGGGTAATCTACAGAGCTAAGGCTCTGTCACTCTTCTATTGTGGATGGAAATCAGTGAGGCTGGAGTTCTCAAAGAAATGCTGCAGGTATTTATGATTTAATATTTTACCTAATGCCTCTGCTTGAAGATTTACTTTTAAGTCTGATTCGTGAGGCTGACCGATCCTTTCAGGATGGTTCTAATTACAATTCTTTTTCCACGTAACGAACCAAATCTTCGCCTCTGTAATTTCTGCCTGTTGGAACTGGTTTTATCCTTTTGAAACACAGAGAAGTATTATTTCATGTGGCAGACCTTCAGATGTTTGGAGCTACTTTGATACTGTCCTTTGTCTTCTTATCTCCAGTCCCAACATTCTTAACCCCTCCAACCCTTTCTCATGTAATGCAGCTGATCTCAGTATTTTCTTTACCTCCCTTGATAGAACCTTAGTTTAGCCAAGGCAAATCAAATATGCTCTCCAGATGTAGAGCAGCCACGATAGAGGCCAGTAAGAATGTTGGGAGTTCTACATGTAATTTAAAACTGTATTTCTTTTTTTAGAGCAGTTTTTGGTTCATGTTGAGCTGGCTGTTTGTAAACACATGTTGATTTACTCACATGGACTACTTAAATTATACTTCATCTATTCTTCAATTAAGTAAATTATCATTTAAGTTTCAAGGGTCAATCTGCAATACATCTTTAATTTAACCTTATTAATTTTTAGTCTGTTGAAACAATTGTAAATATTGATTGCCACTCAACATGTTACCTAGTTAACTCGTTTTTAATCATCTGCCAATTTAAATAGCATGTAACTTATATCCTCTTTCAATTTGGTAACCAAAATATTGAGACAGTCAGGATCTCATTGCCATATCCCTAGAGAGGACCAGGTTGACATGGTAGTCATGGCTGTTTAGCTAGCTATGACCTGGTTGACTATACTCTTGTTCAATTCACACTTTATTTTCATAGTCTCAGGAATGTCATGAGAGACTTTATTAAATTTCTCCTGCAGGAAAAATGCTTCATCAATAGGAAGGTTTTCTGATCGCTAGGTTTTGTTTGTTTTTTTTTGAAAGAAACATAATTCTTTTTTAAAATTACAATTTTATGCGGAAAAATAATTTATAGAACATAAAAATGTGTAGCTGCTGTAGTTGAAATATGCATGAAAAATGGGACATTTATACTCATCAACCCCCATTCCTGTCACGCTCTTCCTCAGCCATGGCTGCCCACACACCTCAGGGCTCCAAGGAAGACATTTGAGGACACAGATGACATCCTACCATGACTACTAGGAAAGCCAGCTTCACCACGAAGGAAATGAGACTAATTTATATGGTGTAAACAAGAACAATGCATGTTCATGCTTTGGGGTTCACCCTTCTATTTGAAGTACTCCTTAGAATCTATTTAATATTTTTATTTGATGATATGTCTAAGAGAAATACTTCCAAGCTTACTGGTCTATATATTCTCCTTTTATAATAGAGGAATTAGAGTCATTGCAGAGGCCAGATCCTGGTGTTTGTTATATCCTCTTACAACTCTCACCTAAATACGTATGTGAGAGATTTTGATAAAGATCTATTAAGAGACCAAAATTGCAATAGCACAGGAAACCAAAAATAAGAAAAGGCCATATGTTGTTGTGTGAAGGGGATTTTCAATGACTTGGAATACACATTCTAGTGTAGATATAGTCCATTTACTGCACCAGCACTGCATAAACAGCTGCATCCCGTGTCTGCTCCTAACTTTGCGACTGAAGGATTATGTTAACCAGAAAATCTGAGAGCCAGCTAAACCCTGATGCCCAACAACTTTAGTAAAGATTGTCTATCTATCTACCTACCTACCTATCTACTTACCTACCTACCTACCTATCTATTTCCATCTATCCACCCGTATTATTAATAATAATACAGGAACACATTGCTGCATGTCTAGGTCTAAAAACAAGAATTCACCAGTACTCAATAGGCAAAGTCTCTGGAGAGGAGTAGTACATGCACTCTGTAAGTCTGTAAAATAAAGCATCACTATAGAAGTATCAAGGATGAGGAAACAGGGTAGTTTGAATAGCATGACATAGGGTTTATGGAAAATTTTTCGATATAAACTCAAAGAAGAATTAGCCTGGAGATTCAGAGAAAGAACAAACTTCTAGAATATTATTCTATAAGAATACGTGGGAAGTAATTGAGAATATTTGCCTTACTCTCCTCATAAAAGTCTAATATCCTAATAAAAGTCTAATGACATGACTATCATGAAATAGTAGAAATAAGAAGCTAGTACTAATTAGTATGTCTTTGGCTGAAAGTAACGGTTCTGATGTTGGATGGCTTAAATAAGAAACATTATTTTCTCACATGATTTGAGTATGAGGGCCAAGTAGATTCTCATGCAGGTTCATTGCAGAGGTCAAGTGATCATCAGGGCCTCTGTGTTCCTCCGACCCAATTTGTTTTTGTTTTGTTTTCAGGCTGGTTTACCTCAAAGTCTAAAGACGTCTGCAGCACTTCCATGTGTCACATCTGTGCTAACGTGCACATGATAAAAAGGGATGAATCTTCCTAAGTCTCTTTCTTAGGAGGAAAAGTATTATGCGGAAGCTCCCAGTCAGCTTCTCTTCACATCGACTCGAATTGAATTATATGAATGTTCCTCAGGCAATTGCTGAAATGTGAAATAAAACAACTCTGACTGGCTTAGACAAATTTTCTGGGGAGATTATCACAACCATTACAGGGCTATATAGAGAGAAAAACATAGGATGAGTAGTAGGTTATAGACGGGAACGAGCTGAAGAGAAAAATTAGAATCCACACTGGAAAAAGTAAAGTGGGAATAAAATTGGGAACATTGGATTGGCAATAATAAGTTACAGAAGCTCTCCCCTGTGTGCTGAATAAAAGGACCCAGACATTTCAGACAGTTAAAAAAGACATGGAAGGAAGAAAATAGAGACTAAAAAGTATGCTTATTATGATAAATGAAGGAAAAAGATGGATAAAAGTCTATCAAAGACTTCAGGAAGAACATTTTCATGGGTGAAAACTGACTTGAGCCTACAGATGAAATATGATCCCATATGTTGGAGGTGAAATGAATAGTAAGAGACCATACTTTTACATTGTTAAATCCTACAAGTATATAGTCAGGGAAATGAAAAAATTACATAAAAAGGGACAAAAATTGTGCTAGTCTCAGACTTTTATTTTGTGGTACTAAATTGTAAATGACAATGCCTGTAGAATTTTTAGACGAAAAATGTAATTTAAGAACTTGATGTATAGTACTCTAGCCAATCTAGTTTCAAAACAAAAGAATAGCTGTATTCAAGAACTCTGAAAATATATTCCTTATTTTCATTTCTTTGCAACTGATAATATACTTAGGTGGACAACTCAAGTTAGAGAAAAGTGTGGTATCAAAATTTTTTTTGAAGTTAAGCAGTAGCAACTCAAGATTCAAATACTCATCTAAGAGGTCATTCAAATGTAAACATGACAGAAAAATTTTCTTAGGTATTAAAAGCCCCATGAAGCCCACAAGACGTATGTAATCTTTCAGAAAGAGACATTCCCCAGTCACTTAACCTAAGAATAGTACTGTGGTAATATGGAAGGACGGGTTGTTAGATAGTAAGAAACATAAGTGGATGAAGCATAAACAGCTGTGGTAGTATGACTATTCAACTAAATGCAAAATACAAAACTTTTGAACGTGGTGTTTTATATAGTAGAAGAGTATGTACTAATAAGTCAGTTTCACAACTCCCATTCAGAAAAATAAAAATCAACAAAAGTAAGAGTGGGTAGGTCGTAATTTCTATGTGTCCTTGAGAAATAGAGAAATACAAGTTTAAAAATATTTTAGAGGTGTTATCACTGGTAAAACTAAGAACAAAAAAATAACTTTGCAAAACTACAAAGAAATAAAACAAAAAATAGACTTTTGCAAAAATAAAAACCAACTGACGTATATGGCAGCACACAAAAATAGATGGTAAACAAGCTAAGAGATAGAGTATCATTTCATAACAGTTATAAAGGTTAAAAAAAGGTTCTCTGTGTTACTTACAACAGATGTCTGTAAGAAGACAAACCAGGGATATACCAGAATATCAGGAATAAAAAGAAGAGATTCAGCTATTGACATCAGACAAAATATCCAAATAAAAAAGTTAATGAAGATTAGATGCTTTTTACATTAATAACCTTTTTTACCCTAAATAAGAATAAAAATTTCTAGTATCATATGCAGACATCAAAAAATGGTGATTAATACAAAGAGATGATAATTAATGGTAGGGGAAATATAAATGGCTAATAAAAATATCAAAACTCTTCTTCCTCACTGAGATTCAAAGGAATGCAAACCAAAATAACAAGATATTGTTTTTACCCTTAGTTTGCAAAATCTTATGTAATCGTGATACTCAATATTTTGAGGATTCCATGGAAAGGTATTCTGATATATGCATTGAATCAAACTCTGGAAAGCAGTTAAATAATACAGAGACATTTTATATAGTCATTTTACTCCCAATTATAATGAATGAATGAATGCTAAAGCAAAAATCTAAAAAAAGTAACATATTTATATGTAATGATGTTCATCACACTTCACAAGTCTAAAATTGGAAACAAGTACCACTGAAGAAGAAAAACACTAAATATATTACATATAATTTAGTAACTACATATTATAAAAGTTAATATAATTTAATAGCAATATAATATCACATATATATGATATCATGATTTATATATGATGTGATATAATATAGTTATTAAGAGATGTTTTTGAAGCATTGTTGCATTGAAAAATATTTGTGATTTAATGCTGAGGTTCATAAAGAAAATGTGCCTAAAAGGTATAATTACAAGTAAAATTATAGGTTGTTTCTGCTTTCTATGACCTTTATATATGTCATCAATTTCCTATTTCCAACATGTATTATTTTAATAAAGAGAAAGCAAGATGTCAATAATTGAAAGAAAAAAAATTGCTTTTCTTCCACTTACAATTTCTTCCATTTTTAGGTGTTCTTGAGCATTGTGGTGGTTTTATAATCAAATCTCTAGCTCTTTCACTCCCTGAGATGTAAGTTTTCTGAGACTGGAGGATTAAAATGGCTCTATATTTTCACACTACCTCCTTGCCTATCTTGGTTTTCAATTTCCTCCTAACTACGTTTGCTCTCCTCTTGCCACTTTGGAGATCATTTCCTGGTTGAAGAAGATGAAAACTAAATAGGAGTTGGTTGATTAGTCTTGTTTGCTTTTTGTCGTCTGTTAGCGTTGTGTGTGCCATCTGTTACCAGCAGATTGCCTTCCTTCATCTCCTTCTTGCACAGAACTTAGCAAAAAGGAAAACAGTCCACCATTTTGTCTTCAGAAAGTTTTTCCAAAGTTGAACTCACTTTGCTTATTCAACCTCCTTAGAGATCTAAACTATTCTTCCGATTTAATATTTAGTTTTATGTCCCTGCCTTCTCTTTAAAAATTCTTATTTTGCTTTAAAATGTGACCTCATCAAAGAGTATCCTTTGCAACTGCAGAAGCTTTATATCTGTGGCCCTTGAAACCAGGTCAGTCCACTTGCTAACTGCTTTTCTCTTTTTGGATACCTTCTCCTTCTTTGCCAACAGCTTCGGGTGTTACGTCTTTTCCTTGACTCAGCGTTGACCATGGTTCACAAACTCAAAACCTGCAGTGACCAGCTGGTAAAAGGTGAAGAACTGGAGAGCCCAGGGGCCCACTTACAAAGAGGGCAGCATTACTCATCTATCTTCAACTGATCTCCACAATGGACTGATGACTCACTGTGGTAAAATCCTCTGATTTTTAAAAAGATGTTGAAAATGTAAGTGTGTGCGTGTGTGTTTGTGTGTGTGAGAGAGAGAGAAAAAGAACTAGAGTGAGAGAGAGAGATATCTCCAGAATTTTTATTATAAGACATTAATAAAATTTTTATTCAGGTCAATACCCCAATGCAAATCACAAATAACAAAACTTGGTGAGATGAATTCAGTCTGAGACCTCTAGTTTTCATTCTTTTTTCTATATCCACTTTCATTTCTCAAGCTTCTCCAAAAAAGCAGAACCAATAGTATGTCAAGAAAAAAAATAAGGAATTGGCCCAAATAATTATGGAAGCTGAGAGGTCCACCAATCTGCCATCTGCAAACTGGCGACCCAGAAAAGAAAGCGGTAGTAATTCAGTGCAAGTACAAATCCCTGAGAACCAGAGGATTCACTGGTGAAAATTCCAATGAGGAGAACTGGAGGAGATCAGATGAGATGTCCCAGCTAAGCAGTGAGACAAGAAAGCGAGTGAATTCCTCCATTCTCCGCCTTGCCTTTTGTTTCATTCAAGCCCTGAGTCGATTGGATGGTGCTCACCCACATGGGGGAGGACAATCTACTTGGCAGACTCAACCAATAATCTAATCCAGAGATTCAAACAATAATCTGTTCAAATAATGGCTGAGGACACAATTTGATTGTGTTCAAACAATAATCTCATCCAGAATTACTCTCCATAGATATACCCAGAAACAATGTTTAATCTGGGTGCCTCAGAGCCAGTCAAATTGACACACAAAAGTAACCATCACACCTATAATTAGTTTATTTTTCCATTTCATCCCCTCTCAGGTTTGGCATTTGGATTTCAACGTTCTTAATAAGTATCTTCCATAGCTCTAATTCCTGCTGTCACCAACTTTATAAGGTAGATGTGTGTATGAGTGTGTCTTGTGTGTCTATGTGTGTGTCTGTGTTTGTGTGTGGTTACAGATGTGTGTGAAATAAAAGAATATTTTGCCTTTTGCTTGTTTCCCAGCAGAGTCCTCCACTGTCTCCTGGGATCTTTGTGTTTGTGTGTGTGCATGTTTGTTTGAAGTTTATTTATTTATTTTGAGAGAGACAGAGACAGAGCACAGTTGGGGAGGGCAGATAGAGGGAGAGAGAGAATCCCAAGCAGGCTCCATGTTGCCAGCACAGAATGCGCTATGAGGCTCAATCCCGGGAAGCTGTGAGATAATGACCTGAGCCGAAACCAAGAGTCCAAGAATCGGACACATAGCCGACTGAACCACCCAGGTGCCACAGTCTTGGGATCTTGGTGATCACATAGTAAGAATTTAATTTTATTGAATTTTAAAATCCCCATGATCGTCAGTCACACCATATGGCTGAGGACACAAAACAGGCTTTGAAAACATGAGGTCCCAGGTGTTCAGTCATCATGCGCCCTTTAGCTTCATCCCACTCTTTATATATATATATATATATATATATATATATATATACACACACACACACACACACACACACACACTTTTATTTATTTTTGAGAGACATAGAGAGAGCACGAGTAGGGGAGGGGCAGAGAGACAGGGAGACACAGAATCCAAAGCAGGCTCCAGGCTCTGAGCTGCCAGCACAGAACCCACAAACCGTGAGATCGACACCTGAGTGGAAGTCAGACGGTCAACCGACTGAGCCACCCAGGCGCCCCTAGCTTCTTCCCACTCTTGTTACCTCCTCTGCTCCAGAGTCTTCATCTTTTAGCTTTATCCCATGCCTCTACCCTAACCTTGCACCTGAGACTTGTTGACTGAATTTGATTCCCTCGTTTTGACATTTGGTCTCTCTCGAATAAGTGACTTTAAATAACCTTCTGATGCTTCCTTCTCTTGACTACTGCAGGTTACTATACTCACCCTGCTTCCAGGGGTGGGTGACATGGATGGTGTCAGAAGTGAGTATCCTCTGACACTCAGTGACATGGGATTACCCCCTGACAACTTCATTACCCATCCTCTGTGCATTAGAGAATGCACCTTCTCTACAGATTTTTCAAAAGTAACTTTGGGGTGCTTGGGTGGCTCAGTTGGTTAAGCGTCTGACTTCGGCTCAGGTCATGATCTCGCAGTTTGTGAGTTTGAGCCCCACGCGTCGGGCTCTGTGCTGACAGCTCCGAGCCTGGAGCCTGCTTCGGATTCTGTGTCTCCATCCCTTTCTGTCCCTCCCCCATTTACACTCTGTCTCTCTGTCTCTCTCTGTCTCTCAAAAATAAATAAACATTAAAAAAATTAAAAGTAACTTCCCTGAAATTTAAGCTACACATCAGTTAATATCATTACTATTACTATATACATTTATTACATATTTTTATTGTGCACTTTCCTGAATACAAGTAGTAGTCATTCATTCAGTTGTCTCAACAACCCCACGAAATCAACTACTTTGATCATTCCTATTTGCAAAAGAGGAAACTGAGCCATAGAGTGATTAAGCACATGCTTAAATCTATCCAGCTAGTGTTAGAGGTAGAATTTAAACCCAGCAAGTTGAGCTTTAGAGGTATACCCTTAATAACTGCACAGTATTATTTTTCTTTTACATTGTTATGAACTTAAAGATGACATAATCATTTTTCTCCCCAGGTTCCCACAAGTTCTCATTTTTGATCAGAATTAGGTGCCAATAGCAAGTCCTCTCATTCTGCCTTTATTCCTTTGCCTTTGAGCCACGAAGCTATCAGCAGGGCATGTCGAGAACTTTTTGATACTCTACCTCTAACAAAATAAGGCTTCCAGCAGCTGTATTGATAGTTGAAGCTACTTTATCTTCCTCAGCACCAGTTTTGTGATTTATTGATCACTTACTTTTTATGTCTAAGCTCTGAAGTGTGCTTCTAAAATAGCATCGATACCCCCCCCCCATTTTTAGCCAGATCATACACTTTCACTTCATAAATTGTAAATTTCTATCTAGGTTAATACCGTGTTTACACATAATGCTATTTCCCTTACCCTGTACTTCTAAGTGTCTCTGTCTGACCTCATATGCTCACTTGGGACTTAAATGAACATTTCTTTCTCTGTGATCTGGAAACCTTCATCTCTGGGTCCACCGTGAATCCTAAGCTGCAAACAAACATGCGCAAGTGGCCCCTAGCCATCTCCACCCTTGGGCACCTCAATTATGACATGTTCATGCCTGAACTCATAGTTTCTCCTCATTACTACTCCTTCTTTTATCCAAGTTTACTATCTACCCAATTGTCCCAGCTAGAAATATAGGCCCCACTTCTCTGGTCACCTTCACAAGAAAACACATTACAATGGTTGTTGGTAATCATCACACCCATTTCACTTGTCACACTCTGTTCTTTGCTCAGATGGGCTTCTGGCCCCACCACTGAAACTGATACTATACCAGCAAGTGTCACCCACCACTGGCTGGAGAATTCAATGGTTGTTTTCCTGCCCTTACTGCGCTGTGCCTCCTGGGTACATTTGGAGCAGTCATTCACTTCTTCTTGGTTTTCATGAGGCCACCCTCTTCTGGATTTCTAATTCTCTTATTGGTCCCATGTTCTCAGGCTTTTCTCTGTCCTTTTTGTGTGAGCCTCTAAATACTGAAAGTTCCTGGGGTGCCCAGGTGGCTCAGTCTTTTAAGTGTCCGACTCTTGATTTTGGCTCAGGTCATGATCTCACAGTTCATGATTCCGGCCCCACAGTGGGCTCTGTGGTGACAATGTGGAGTCTGCTTGGGATGCTCTTGCTCCCTCTCTTTCTCTGCCCCTCCTTGGTAGGCATTCTCTCTCTCTCTCTCTCTCTCTCTCTCAAAATAAATAAATATTTTTTACAATGTTTCTGAAACTGAGCCCTTCCCTATATTTAGTGTTTAATTGTTGCTGTACAAAACTACCACAAATTTAGTGACTTAAGATAGCAAACTTTATTATGTTATTACTCGGAAGTCTGACAGTTCTTCTTGGACTAAACTCAAGGTGCTGTCAGGGTTACGTTCCTTTCTGAATGCTGTTGCAGAAAACCATTTTCCTGTATTTTCCACTTTCTAGAGCTGCCTGCATTCTGGCTCACTGATGTCTTCCCCTATCTTTACAGCAGGCAATGTTAATCTATCACCAAACCTGCTTACAGAGTCACATCTCCTACTGACTACACCCAAGAAAAGTTCTCCACTTGGAAGGCCTCTTGTAATTATGTTGGATTTACCTAGGTAATCAAGGAATATCTCTCCATCTCAAGGTCTTTAATTTACTCACATCTGCAAAGTTCCCTCGTGTCATGTAAGGTAACATATTCTCAGTTTCTGTGGATTAGGACTTGCAAATGTTTGGGGGCCTGTTTTTCTGCCTATGACATTAGCCTCCTTCACTTTCCTCTATGGAGGAGATCTTTTGAATCCTACAGTTTCAAATGCCATCTGTGTGAGGATGACACCCACCTAAATCTCCAGTCCTGATGTTACCAAAATTTCAACATACATGTCTAAATACTTACTTAATTTACACTCTTCACAATCTTTCTTCCCCAAATCTTCATTATTTCCACAAATGGCACCATCACACCCCCAGAAGATGAAGAACTAAATTTAGTGGCCATGTCTAGATTCTTTCTCTCTTTTATCCCCAAATGTAAGCGTCAGAAGCCCTCTAATACATACCCCAACTTATCTAATTCACCATCTCTTCTTCTGCTACCCTCGACCAAGCCACAGTGTCCATAGCCTCCTAAGTCCACGTGCTACTTCTCTCTTGATCCCCTTACATTCATCTAGCATTAAAAAAAAAAAAAAAAAACCTCAAAAGAACCACAGTAAAAAAAAAAAAAAAAAAAAAAAAAAAAAAAAAAAAAAAACAACCCACAGTGAGATTTTAAAATAGTCAATTGGGTTATGTTACTTCCCTGTTTAACACCCTCCAGGGGCTTCTCTTTACATTTAGAAGAGGTATGCTCTCCAGCTCCTCATGAACTACCACTTTGACTTCATCTTCTACCATTCTTTTTCCCTTTCACTAAGTTTCAGCCTGACCACTAGCCTTCAGTCTGTTCCGGGAACATGCCAAACGTGTTTGCAGCCTCAAGACCTCTCTGTTGTCTGAAACCCTCATGCTCGGATCCTCAGATTGTTGGTTGACTGTCATCAGGAGTTGGCCCCAGGCCTTTTCCGGCCACATCATCCAATGTCAATTTGTCCACTTCTACTCCCCTTCTCTATCCCCTCACTCTCTTCTTATTCCTTCCTAGTACTAATCACTATCTAAAATTATCTTGTTTATTTATGTTAACTTCACCAGAATGAAATTTACATAGAATGAAATGCACATATTCTTTGTACACAGTGTGATGAGCCTTTTCATCACCCCAGAGAGCTCACAAATGCTCCTTGGCAGTCAAGTTCCCCTGTTCACCCTAGGTAGCCTCTGATCTGATCTCCTATAGCCACCGATCTCATCAGTTTTCCTATTCCAGAGCATCTCCGTCAAGCAGATATGTAATCACTTAGGTAATTTAAAAATTTCTAGAAGCTTGTATAGCTTTGTCTTAGAACTCCGTACAACTTCACATAATTCTACAATGTCTGTCTCCTTTTGCTCAGTATGATGTGTTGGAATTTCATCCTGGTTGTATCAGTAGTTCATTTCTCTTCCATTGGTGAGTAGTATTTGATTTTATGAAAATACCATTTTTTTTAAATCCATTCTTCCATGGTTGTGGCATTATTTCCAGATTTTAGCTGTTTTGAGAAAAGCTATGAACCTTCCTGCACAAGTCTTTTTAGACATATGTTTTTATTTCTTTTAGGTGATGCAGTAAGTTAGTATTTAACTTTGCCAGAAACTGCCCAGTTGCTTCCCAAAGTGTTTGCACCATTATATCCTGTCTTTATATAAGAGTTCTACTTGCTCCACATCCTCACTAATACTTGGTATTTTGGTCTTTTTTATTTTAGCCATCCTGGTTGTATCTTATAGGGCAGGGGTTTTTATTTGTGTTTTATGGATGCCTTATGATGTTGAATATTTTTTCAAGTGCTACTGGTCATCTGTATATCTTCCTTTGTGGCAGAATCTTCCCTTTTAAATCATTGAGTTTTTTTTTTTAAATTATGGAATTGTAAGGCTTTCTTACATATTATGCAAAGGAGTCTTTGTCATACAGACATGTTGCAAATATTTTCTCCCTTACTGTTGCTTGGTTCTTAATTTTCTTAATAATGTCCTTTGAAGAACAGAAGATTTTGATTGTGGTGAAGTTTAGTTTACATTTTTCTTCTTTTATAGTTACTGTTCTTTTGTGTCCTCTCTACAAAATGTGTGCCTACTCACGGTATCAAAGAGTTTCTCCAATGTTTTCTTCTAGTAATTTTATAATTGTAGCTTTTATGTTTATAGTAGTTTCTTAAAGCATTCTGGTAACCTTTTTTTTTTCCCTCTCTCTCTCTTATTCTCCTCTCTTCTTTTAGTCTATTCTTTGCTGTCATTACTCTCTCATCTATTCACATAAAAGTTAGAGCAGTCTGTCCAATCTCAGTTTCTGACCTTATTTCTCTTCTTCTCTAAAGCCAGTGAACAAAATAAAGGTTAGTAGTGACAAACCCTGAAAATGATGTTTCCCCTATTGAAAAGCAGAAGACGGAATGGCAGGAGGGAAGGGTTATATATGCCTCTGTTTTTTTTTTCTTTTACCTCTTTCATACAAGATATTACAAGTCCATTTCAGAAAGAGTAGTGGTTAGACTGCAGCAGGCACAGAAAGGTGTGAGCAGATGGCGAAAAGCTTGTTGATGAAAGAAGGGGATATAGACCAGAGCAGAAGAGACATTTACCCCAGCTTATGACCAATAACCCCAAGAAAGAAGGAGAGAAGTTCTCTTCAGAAACATACTCTATATTATTTGTAGCTTGTTTTTATATACAATTAATTTTGCCCATGGCCAAGGCAGACCAACCTGATGAGCTAAAAAAAAAAAAAAGGAAAAAAAAGAAAAAGAGAAAAGAAAAGCAATATCATAATGATGGTATGGGTCTCTTTTGTTCTATCTTCCTTTTTTTTAAGGTTTATTTATTTATTTTGAGGGGGTAGGGAAGGGGCAGGGAGAGAGAGAATTTTAATCAGGCTCCATGTTGTCAGAGTGGAGCGTGATGTGGGGCTCAATGTAGGGCTTGATCCCATGAACTGTGAGATCATGACCTGAACTGAAATCAAGAGTCAGGCGCTTAACCCACTGAGCCACCCAGGTGCCCCTGTTTTACCTTCTTGTTTGACAGGATCTCCATCTACCCTCCAACTCTCTCCATTTATCTTGTAGGACCCCTAGAAGTCACTTCATTCGTTGGGTTCACAGGCCCAGTTCTCAGGAACATACTGTTTTCCTCTTCTGCTATGCTAGCTCTGCCTTTGTTACGTGATGTCTGTTGCCTTTGGATCCCTTTGAAACTGCTACCATTATTATTCACACCACTTTCCACTGTGACTTGCCAAAACAATGCTGTGCCAACACCATGTTGTTCAGAAGCTGTTCCACTCTGCCAAAAAAATATTGCTGTGCAACTGATGCATCAGTTCTCCTGATGTAGCAAGATCAGCCAGCATTTTCTGCTAGACAAGGAAGAACTCCACTTCCTAGCCTGGGTGTCACATTTCTGTATATGGGTTCTAAAACAACTCATCCTATACTGCCTGTGAAGGAAACAGTTTTTTTCCATTGGACTTGCAGCTTTTACTCCCAAGACAGAACTCCTTCACTCAGAATTTGTAGATCATCATTTTTTGTTGTTGGTTTTGTTTTGTTTTGTTTTTATTCCTGATATTCCAGGTTGGGAGAATAAGCTGAGGGACAGATGATGTCCTGTATTCATAATTATTCTTCCAGAATATGGCACTGTGAATGAACCACATGCATGTGTCTCAGTCTGTCTTTCTTTACAAAGAGTTCTTTAACAGAAAGCAAAGGGCTCATACTCCTACCCCTTTCCATTCATAGCTAGTCTAGCTCATATCTAAACTGTTTAAAAAGCTGCATGCAATTCTCATTCTATCATGTGGGATCAGTTGCTATCACTTAATTAATCCCTTTTATTTTCTTGTAAAGTACTGAGTAAGCAGATGATTTATGGTACTGTTTTGAGTAGATACTTGGATCAGATGAACTCTACGTGACAACTGTAGACAATATTCTGTTTTTACTAGGAAAATGGTACCTACTAAAGAATAATGCTATCAGCTTTTTCTTTCCTTTCTTCTTACTTTTTTTTTTTCTTTTCTGAATAAGTTGTTTGCAGAATGCAGCAGAATTCCACATTAGCCTTGTCAGCCATATGAATGGTTAACATGGTTGCCCTCAATATGGAGTCATCTACCACCCGGTGAGTTGCATTTTCCTTGGTTGGTGATGGATAACACCCATATGCTCCAATCTGTGGGTCATCACTATTGTCTTTGGTGATGCTGAAGGAAGTCAGTGTTTCTTTTGAGGTTGAACACCACCCCCTATGTTATGTTTCTCAATCTCTTTTTTTGTTATCAATTTTCCCTTCCTGCACCACTGCCCCACCCCACCAGGAGCCTTTTTAGGATTTTTTTCCTAACCACTTCCTTCATCCCCTGTGGTATTTTAATATCTTTCATCTATTTATGCACCATGGCCCTCCAACCATTGTGATAACTAAGGTTTTTTTCAGCTCCTCCTAAGATTCAATCTTTACTGTTGTGGCAATCAGTATCAATCCCTATGTAGAATGCAAGTAGAATGCGTGTTCTGGGGAAATAAAGTATGGCATGGTTGCTGGACAACTCTGATAGTGCTATCTTTTTCTTTTCCTTCTCTTCTCTTCTCTCTCTTCTCTTCTCTTCTCTTCTCTTCTCTTCTTTCTCTTCTCTTCTCCCCTCCTCTCCTCTCCTCTTCTCCCCTCCCCACCCCTCTCCTCTCCTCCCCTCCTCACCTCTCCTCTCCTCTCCTCTCTTCTCCTCTCCTCTCCTCTCTTCTCCTTTCCTCTCCTCTCCTCCCTTCTCCTCTCCTCTCTCTTCCCTTCCTCTCCTCTCCTCTCTCTTCCTTTCCTCTCCTTTCCTTTCCTTTCCTTTCCTTTCCTTTCCTTTCCTGGAGGGAGGCAATTTGGTAGAATAGAAGGATTAGAGACTTGGGAGTTAGAGAAGTGGAGTCCTGGTTCTTCCATGACCAGCTACCCGGTATGATCTTAGGAAAACATCCCTGAACCTTATTTCATAAACAGTAACGTATACTTTGTTCATAAGACTGTTTGGGGATTAAATTTTTAAATTTCTTCATGCAATGCCTCTCATATAAGCTTAATTCTCTGGTTATTATTTTAGTTTATAGTGGTCAACTCATCAATTTATTGATTCCAATTACCTTCTATCTTCTTCTCTCCTCTCATATTCTTCCTGAATTATGTCATGCACTCTCTCTTATATTTATCTCCATTAAATGCTGCAACTTTGCAGACATTTTTGAAATGTGTTAATTTTCCCTTCTGGATGGAAAAACAGTTTATATTTATGACTCTCCCAACCCAGATCACATCTGATAGGAAACAAACAGAACATAGGTAAGTTAAGGAAACAGTTCCAAAGGTGTTCATATTTCCTGGGCCTCAAATTGAAAAATCCCTTTTTGGGTTTCCATTAGAAATTTTGGAGCCTGCCCCGTAAACTATAACTATATAGTTATAGTAAATTTTTTCAATATACTATTTTTCAACATAGTATATTTTTCAATATACTACTTCAAATAACTATTTGAAGTAACTATTCACCAGAGGTTCTTGGGAACTTTCTTTTAAACCTTAAGCCTGCTTAATCCTTGCTACTCAGACTGTGATTCCCAGACCATCAGCTCCAATATCCCCTGGGAATTTGGTAGAAATGTAGAGTCTCAAGTCATACCCAAGAACTACTGAATCAGGATCTTCATTTCAATAAGATCCCTAGCTGATCGGTATGCACAGTGAAGTTTGAGAAATGTTTTACATAATCACTTTTCTTCCTCCAACTGTGTCCAATGACTGTTAATCTTTCAATAACACATAATTAACACTATTTGCAAATATTTTTATTACCTGTTCATACCTATTAACACTATTAACTAAGTACTAAGCCCAGCCTCCTTCAGTAAACATAGTATTACTCGCTGACCACACCCATGGAATAATCCTAAACTTTAGTATGTTTATGACTCACATGGAAAGTCTGCCAAAAATGCAGGAGACTACTCATGGAGACTAGGATTCATTAGTTCTGAGATGATATCCAAGAATCTGCATTTTCTGCAATCACTGGTTTTCCTTATATAAGTGGTCCATGGTCCATAGTTTATGAAAATTGGTATTACACTATAACATTAAAAAACTCATACTTTATTATCCCTTTAATCACATCACTTCATAAGAATGTCTTGTCACCAAGGACTATACATTAAGTATGCAGAGAGTCCAGGCAACATACACAAAACCAGCCTTTGTGGAACATCTACTGGTCTCTGACGTTCTTCTCATCCTCTGTGTTTGATGTTCTAAATCTGCTCTGGAAAAGAACAAGTGAGAATGGCTGTTGAAAAAAATGTATTGCAGTGTATTATGGTAACAAAGGGGGACAATTTCCATTTTTCATTCCCTCTTTAGTCAATGAGCGCTGCAAGGATCACTAACATTTATTATGTATTTGTAACTCTTTTTACAGGTGTGAGGAAAAGAAGGGGGGAAAGGTTTAAAAAAATTTTTTTAACATGTATTTATTTTTGAGAGACAGAGAGAGGCAAAGCATGAGCAGGGGAGGGGGAGAGAGAGACACACACACACACACACACACACAGAATCCAAAGGAGGCTTCAGGCTCTGAGCTGTTTAACACAGAGCCCATCTTGGGGCCCGAACTCACGAACCACAAGACTATGACCTGAGCCGAAGTCTGACGCTTAACCGAGTGAGCCAACCAGGTGCCCCAGGGGGGAAAGGTTTTTTGAAAAAGCAGGTGCATCACAATGTTTTGAGAAGAATTTTAAAGTAATTACCAACCTAGCAATACATAATATTTTGCATATGTTGGGCACTAAATAGTTAATTCACAGCCATAGCATCCTGCTTATTCTTTCCACTAGAATTAAGGTAATAGGTAAAATGCATCAGAATTCTTTCAGAAGTTGATGTACAAAGAAAACACATTAATAGAAGCACAATTCACAATTTTAAAGATAGCAGATAATCTTTCCCATTTTGCTTGAGAAATAGATGCTGAATAATCATCACCTTACACAAGTCTCCTTCTGAAAGACTAAATGTAATTAACAGTGGCTGTTACTTGGAGATAGAAATAGAAATATAACAGCAAAGGTTTGAAGCATGTATTATATGGAAGGATTAAATGATCCTTTATATATTCAATACTACATAAAAGACTTTTATGTTGAATAGGTGAGCCCATCAGGTAAGAGATCTTAGTCGATGGGGATATTTGACATTGAACCGTATTGGAATTACCTCTTGGGGTCAGATATTGCAAATTTGACTTAAGATTTAGAGCTACCTTTGGGGATTCTTATATAACATCTTCTTTAGTACTAGACTTATTCCAAAATTATGGAAATAAGATTGACTTTTGAGTATCAATCTAACTATCTACCTGTCTATCTATCTGGAGGAAATGAGTATACTTAAAGGTCCCTTACCCACTTAAATCCAATTTGATTCACAAAATTCTATGGAGTCATTTCTGGAAGCTATTTTGAAGGTAATGTGGTAGCAAATAATGAAGATATTATGAAACCACAGGAAATAGAATAAGACAGAGTAAAAGAGCTGGGGGTCAGGAGGAAGCAGATGGGCTATTTAAGGACAAATCTAGGAAGAAGACTATAAGCCCTGAGAAGGTATTTGTTCCATCATTAGTTGTTAATCAAAAGCATGTTAAAAATATCTTCTTAATCATCCCTTTCCTATGACCTATTCTCTTCAGGAAAACTTGCTTACTTTTTCTACAAAGGGATGGTTATAAAAAGTAAGTTTATTGGCAATACATCCAAGCCACTACAACTGGTTTTGCTTAATCCTTGAAATGTGATTGGTAAAAATCAAGTAGACTTGAGGAAATGATTAGATTGACCATTTCCTTAGGTACAACTTTATTATAAATTTTGAATCAGCTTTAAAGGGATTAGATTTACTTTGGCTAAGCAGCAAGACAGTGGTGTTTTGTTTGTTTGTTTGCTTGTTTGTTTTGTTTTTTTCTTTCCCCAGTGTACATGTTTTTCCTTGTCCACATCTTTCCCACACAGAACAATTACTCATATCAGCCTTTTGGATTCTCAAGAAATTCTGATGTATACCTTCCAAGAAACTCCTTAAGGCCTAACAGTGGGGAATGTAACACTGAGTTTTTTCACTGCCTCCCAGCTGCCCTTGTACCCCAGGTATCACAGATTCCTAATGGACCCAAGTAGATTGTGCTGACCCAGCTTCATTCAAACTGTGGGGATGAGAAATCTCCATGATCACCCCATGATCAATCCAATTACAGATATGAACATCAGCTGGATCAATGCAGATGCTAAAGCAAACTTTTTTTTTTGGAAACATATAGGTTAGGCGTGGATTTAAGGAAGCCTGGATATGAGAATTTAAAGTTGGGTTTTTAGTTAGATCAGGTTTGTTTAGAAGGTTCTTAGAATTAGAGTGATCTACTGAATGAATTTAAAAATAAAAGTAGGATAAGATTGGATACTATACAAAAAGAAACAGAGCAGTGAGACTGAGATTCAGAGAAACTAGAACACTTTGTTGTCACACGGGAAGCAACTTTGCAAAAATAGTTTCTCCTACAGTTACTGGCATTTTTTCAAAATCAGAGGCAAAGTGTTCTTTGGATTTTAAGACAAAGGATTCTTTAGGGTTAAGGTTGCAGTGAGTCCTTTGGGAAATAGGAAAACTTACCTTTACAAATGAGAAAAGATGGCTCTGTGATATCTAGATATCCATCTGTAATTAGGTATTGGTTTGCTCTAGGGAATACTTGAAGACAGAGACATGTTGAAATGAGCAGTGGTTCAATCTAAGGTATGGGACCTACAGGTGAAGGTGAAGTAACAATTTGGAAGAGATAAAAGAGAAGCCATACTAAGATCAGTAAAAGCAACTGAAGCTGTAGAAGAGCCCATGGGTTATAAAGAAATTAAAAATGAGAAACCTATTACAAGTTAAGTGCATTGCTAGGCTATACAGCTCTATTAGGTATACGAATGCTATTAAATGCATGGGAAAATTTTATGTAATATGGAAATATTGCATGCTATGATTTAAATCTAATATTACCCCCCATATTCAATTGGTAGTTTTCTGCAGGAAAGATCAGCAGTAAATGGTTAACCCCTTAGTCCTCAGCAAGCTGGAGCCATTGACAAAAAATAGTTGGGTACCTTTCATGAAAATTAAGGAACTAGGAACCCCAGAATAACAAACATAAGCCTCATCAATAAGGACCCCTCTAATAAGATAGGAAGCATACTCTATTCATTTTTACTATGTTTGGTGCCTAGTGCAATGCATGGCACATAGTTTTTGTTTTGTTTTGTTTCAGTTTGGCAATGTTTTTTGTGTGTGTATGCCCTTGGATGGATCAGAATATGTTTTTTTTATTTGTTAATGCTAAACTAAAATCTTAGCACAATATCCTTTCAAACATTCTTTGTGTTCTTCCTCTTCCCCCCAGCCCCCCCCAATCTAAAATGGGAAAAACATAAATAAAAGAAAAAGAAAAAAAATTACAGTAACAAATAAAAAGATGAGAGAAACCCCAAATAATAATAAGTGCCTGAAAAGGAAAAAAAAGCCATTGTAATAATAGCAGGAACATTACATACCTAATTAAACATATTTAAAATTGGAGCAATGGGTTAAATTGGAACATTGATGTTCGGCAAAAGGAATTCATTTGCATGCAGAGATTGGAGTTGTCATCAACGGCTGTTGTAGTTTTAGTAAGTCTTTAAATTTCCATCTTTTCCCTTTGTACTTTTCCATTACGCACAGCACATCATAACCAGATCAGTGGGGCAGCCAAGAGAGCAGAATTTATATTTCAAAATGAAAGTTGATAGTTAATAGTCTAGCAGCATAATGAGCCACATTTCTGGTCGAGAGTCCAAGCTTATACAGATTGTTCAAGTCTAAACAGGGACCCTCCCAAGCCTGATGATTTCCTTAGTAATCCCAGATGGTCGATGTGAGGCCCTGTAAAGCAATCCTAGCTATCACTGCTGCTGGGAACAAGAGGAGGCAGCCATGTAGGGTTGCCTCTGGGGGTAGTGAGGGAGGCACTGTAACCCCAAATTAATTTTCAACATGATTCCACTCATGGAGGAGTTGGGTACATTTAAATCACCTTTTCCTCTTATTAACAGTGGTAAGCCAAATCCATGTTTTAAAACTAAATATTTTGCCTTAGCAGTTTGTGTGTTCTTGAGCAATGCATGATCTAGAGAAGAGAAATATAGTAGTTGAGGGGTGAAATTCCTTGTAATGACAATAGCTTATGTTTATTCGGTGCTTTCTGTGAGCAAGGCATTAGGTAAAGCCCCTTTCATGTATTATGCCACTTAATCCTAACAAAATCCTAATGAGTTAAATACCATTCTAATCCTCATATTAATGATAAAGAAACTGAGGTTTATAAAGGTTAAATAACTTGCTCAAGTGGCACAGCAGAGATCTGAACCCAAATCTTGTCTGATTGCCAAATCCCATGCTTTTTACCATAGTGTATGGGCTTTTCTCTGAAATTTAAAGGAGCAAGAGAGACCTGAAAGTTGTCACTAGGATCTCCTTAGGCAATACTTTAATGCCTTGGGTTAATATGCCATGATTCTTGTAGAACTCAGTGAAGCTAAGACTCATTTTGTAGAATCCCTTCTGTTACCATATGGGAAGGAAGAGATCCAGAATGAGTGCTCTTCAATGGTAATGATTGTCCTGGCCTTTCAGCACTTCACCCACATTGTCAGGCTCAAGTCAGATGTCATTTTCTTTGAGGAAACTTCCAGAAACGCCATCAC
Source organism: Prionailurus bengalensis (assembly GCF_016509475.1). NCBI lineage: Eukaryota > Metazoa > Chordata > Mammalia > Carnivora > Felidae > Prionailurus > Prionailurus bengalensis. Next base: position 89,291,245 of record NC_057350.1, on the reverse strand, counting down.
CTGTAGTCAGTTGTAAGCACTCTTTCTTTCCCACACAGCCCCACCACACCTTGTTCATATCATCTCTTCTTTACTCTCTCTACAGATTTCTAGAGGGCAACATCTACATCCCATTTTGCAGCTTAATTTCCAGAGCACAGTGCCAGGCTCAGGAGAGATTGTCCAATTGAGCTAAATCTATTGAAGACATTCTGCTTCTATTTTCACATATTTAGATGTTTTTATTTTCAATTTTAAAATGCCTAAGAAATGAGAGGAAAGAGCAAAGGCCAAGGTAATGGATCAATTTGTATAAAATACCTTGAGACATGACCAGGTCCCTTACCCAGGTAAGCCATTCGTCACGTGGTTCCCAGGTGCGAGTACTCCAAAGATTATGTTCAAATTCACAGTAGGGTGGAGGAATATCAGAGGCATAAGGTTTGCTGCAGCTGATGGGCCTGCACCTCATCTATCATATTAATTAATTAAATTAATTAATTAAATTAACTCAAGCAGTCATTTAAGATACATCGTGTGCATATTGAACAACATACAGGATAGAGATCAGAAGACTGAGGTGGTTTTTAGAGACGGGAATTACAAAGATAAATATGATGGCAATATCTCTGTTTTCAAAGTCTCGATTTTCTATTAGAGAAAACATGCAGGAGTCTGCTCTAAGAGTTTATTTTGTTCCATCACAAAAGCAATTTTTATTTATATAACACTTGACAGTTTACAAAGTACTATCACACTCATTTATTGTTTCATTTTGTTTTAAAGCTAGGTCCCCAACCAGCATCCTGCTGATGGTGAAAAACAAACATACTTTGTTATTTTTTGCATCTAGTCCATGGAATTAGAGGCATCCAATGGAAAATCGTGGTAATTTAAGATCATGCTGATGGCATAGAGAAGAGGCTGATCTTTTGTTATAGACATTAAAGGTGCACTTCCTAGACTAGACTTCTATGCTGTGTTAAATTAGTCCCTGGGTCCATTTTTAGCTCTTAGCCTTAGGGAAAAAATAAAAATAAGCCCTACCTTAAAAAACACCAGCATTGAAACTACACCAACTCTTTCATGCTAGATCACAGCTTCTTATTGTGATGCTATCTTTCCATTGACCTGCTGTATTTCAGCCCATTCCTGCACTATTGTAGCCAACTGCCGTCAATAAAGTTCAGAAAATAAGGCAGAAGATTTGTATTGTTTGTTGTTTTTAAGAAAAGAAAAGCAGAAGACAAATAGCTTTGACAACCAGAAAAAAAGCTTTTACAGATAAATGGCATGCTTATATGCATTATTTTTATTTTATTTATGTTAGAGAAAGAGAGAGAAGGAGAGAGAGAGGACAGGAGTGGGGTAGAGGGGGCAGAGGAAAAAGAGAGAGTCTTAAGCAGGCTCCACGCTCAGCGTGGAGACCGATGTGAGACTTGATCCCATGACCCTATGATTATGACCTAAGCTGAAATCAAGAGTCAGATGCTCAACCTACTGAGCCACCCAGGTGTCCTACATGCATTATTTTTTTGCATCATAAAAGGTGCCAGATAAGTTTCCCTCTAACTGATAAAAGTCAATTGTATTTGAGGGAATGACACAAGGCTTCAAGGATCAGTTGAGTAAATTTTATTAAGGCCCAAAGGGGTAATAGGAGAATCACATTTACCATCTTGGGACTAGCTACAACAGCCTCTCCCCAAGAAGAAAGCATGATGTAATTCATTGAACAGAGAGAATAAAGATAAGTTCCTCAACCAGTTGGACCCTGACAGGCTCACACCCCAATGATAGCCCTGTCAGTGCAATCATATCCCACCTAATGATAATGCAGTCTTAAATTTAAGGATGGCTTCAGGCCCAGTCATTTCTCTTTTGAAATGACAATTTACTCATCAATCTTGGGAAAAAAAAGAAAGGTTTTAGAAGAAAACTAGAAAGTCAAGGCATATGCTTGCTCAACAGTGAGTATTCTCCTCCACAGTAGAAATGTCCTGTCAATACAGTTAGCACCAAAATATTCCCCACTACCCAAGTCCTAGTAAAGAAGGAAAAATACTGACAAAAAAAAAAGTGTTTCATTACCTTTCATTAAAACAGGGAAAGTTAAAAGTGAGGACCCAGGTTTTTGATGGGTTTGTTTTCTCTTTCCCAGACTAAGGAAATGAAAGAAACTGAAATGCTGTTATTTGAACAGATGAGTGGGCCTGTGTTTTCATCTTCTTAAATTTTTTTTTTTCAACGTTTATTTATTTTTGGGACAGAGAGAGACAGAGCATGAACGGGGGAGGGGCAGAGAGAGAGGGAGACACAGAATCAGAAACAGGCTCCAGGCTCTGAGCCATCAGCCCAGAGCCTGACGCGGGGCTCGAACTCCCGGACCGAGAGATCGTGACCTGGCTGAAGTCGGACGCTCAACCGACTGCGCCACCCAGGCGCCCCCGTTTTCATCTTCTTAACATGGTCTTTTGCAGCTCAGTGTTTTAAATTGTGTTCAGATTCAAATTATCAATTTTTCTTAGTATGGTTCAAGCCTGTGAACTCTTTATCTAGCCTTAGATCCTGAAGATTTTATCTTATTTTTTTTTTCCTAAAAGTTTTACAGTTTAAGACTTTACATTTAAGTCCATGATTCATTGTGAGTTAATTTTTATACAAGATTTGAGGCATTAGTGATTTCTTTTGTTTTTGTTTTTGTTTTTTTTGCATATAGATGTTCATTTTTTGTAATGTCATTTATTGAAAAGACAATGTTTCCTCCATTGAATTTTGTAACTTTGTAAGGCCATAACTTTTAACATCAAGGATACATAAATTGAGCTAAACTTCCTTGCCTAAGCAGAGAAATAGTTCAAGCTTAGAGAGTACTAATTCTGTGCCTAGGCATTGTTCTCAGCTCTTTACATATCTTTACTCACTTCACTGTCTCAACTCACAACTCACTTAATTGCCTTAAGAATTCTTTGAGGTAGATGTTACTATTGCTCCTATTTTACAGATCTGGAAAACCGAAACTTTGCCAGGTTAAATTATTTGCTCAAAATCAAGCTGGTAAAGTGGGAAGCCAGGATATGAATCCAGGTAATGAACCTCTGGAGATTGTGCTGTTAACCTTTGTGAGAACTGCGTTATTGACAGTGTATCAGATGTTTAGGAAAATATTGAACATTTTGCCATTTTTCTCACTGGTATCCCAAGGTATTTCAACTAATATAGGAAGGAAAGACTCTCCTCACTTTCCTCTTTTTAGGTTTCATGTGTTTGATGTTTTATTCATATCAAAACTAGCATGCCCATGAAAATACATCTTAAGAGTCAAAAAGGATCACGTTATTTTCTAAATTTGGAGCCTGTTTCACAAGCTGAAGCTCTTAGTATTGACACCTTGACCTTTTTCTTACCTACCTGCCAACCAACCCTTCCCTACAGGATCTAAAAAAATAAATAAATAAAAATAAACACAGGAATCTCCCGGGGAATCCCAGTGTTATTGCCCTTAGTAACAGAGCTTAGGTTGTTGACTAGAATCAACTCTTTTTCTTTTCTTTTCTCTTCTTTTTTCTTTCTTTCTTTCTTTCTTTCTTTCTTTCTTTCTTTCTTTTTTTAACATTTGTCCTTTTAAGTTTGCTTCCTGGCTCCTTAGGATAAACACAGCAAGTATTTATTTAAAAGAAGTCAATGCTAGCAATCCTGTCAGAGAAAAATGATAGAAAAATGGTAATTCAATATTCCCAAATGGTAAATATTTTGTTTCATATAGAGGAAGGAGATGGAATTTTAAAATATAAACAACAGTGGATTATGCAAAAATTTATATCCTCAGTAAAAAACAAGGTATTTTGTTTTTTACTGTAAGGGCATTTTAGAATCTTTATTTCAAAAAGCATTTCTGAAGTTGTGTAATCTCACACAGTGAAAGAGCCAGAAGTTCCTTCTCAAATGTAAAATCAAACTGAGTTGGGTTATAGGAAAGCTGTTAAACTGAGTTTGAAGAATTTGTCATTATTCTGTTTACCTATTCATGAAGCAACTTCTCATGTTTTTGTCTTAAGTGAGAAGCCCTGTCCTACAATAGGGACTTGTGGTATTTTGTTTTATTAAGAACAAGAAATGGGATAAAATCCGTGTGGAATGATTTTGAAGTCCCAATATTAAAACTAGTTGGTGTAATCTTGAAGTCACAAGATGTTTTAAAGTTGTCATCCTGATTTTCAAATATGTTTCAAACTAGATTGCCAAGCCTTCTGAGATGTTTCTGTCACTAAAATTGGAGAGATTTGGCATGTTGTATATCTGAGAAGATTGTTTAGAAATTGCAGGGTACTGTGTCTACAATTGGCGAAGCTGAAGGAGTTTGTGGGTTATAAACCACATAATTAGGTTATTCTGAACTCTTGAATAAGTGATATAAAATATAGCACTTGGGGATCTTGAGCCTGCTTCCTGATTGCTCCTCCTTCTCCCATCCCCACTCTCTGCAGCACTGTTAGTCCTTTTTTTCTTCTTTGTTCCTTTTCCCGCTTTACATATGTGTAAAATTTGTACCATATGTTAAAATAATGCTAATATTTAAAAAATAAAATAATGGTAATATTTAAATTCTAGACTTACTTATATTTATACATAAGGAAAATTCTGAATTACAAGTCCATGTAATGTAAGGGTTCTTGGTGAAGCAGAAAGGTGGGATAAACATTGTATTTTATACATTAAAGGACTCCCAGACCTGTAAAGAAAGCAAAGTCAACATTGTTCTTGTTGGCTTAGACTATAGGAAATTTAGGGCATTAGGAAAAGGCTAGCTTTTTTAAAAAAAAATTAGTTTCTCTCTGTTTTCCTTCTCTTCAGATAGAGAAGCTCGGTATTACAGCAAGACATTTAACTGTGTAGGTCATTTGTGTTTTGAATTTCATTATGAAAATCAAAAAGGGCAAAAGTAAAATAGAGTGTAGTAAGTACATGGAATCATCAGTGTCTGAGATAGTGGTGAGACAACTTCAAGATAAAGAGTAAATCAGACAATTTCCTTTTTTTCTATAACCACATACAATTATGACCTTCCAAATGGCTTACTTGCTTTGGTAAAGTCTATTCTTTACAAGATCGATCCCCTGAGTGATCCTTTTGAAATGTAAACCAGATCATGTCAACCCAAAACCCTCCAATGACTTTTCATCTCAGAATAAAATCCAGAGTTCTGTCAATGACCTTACAAGGTCCTATGCAATTTGTATCTCCTGTTCCACTGACCTCCTTTCTCTTAGCATCTTCAAATTTGCTCATCAGCTGCCTAAACTGCTTTCCCCCTAAGATGTTCCAATGGTTTCTTCTCTCATCTCCTTTGGGTCTTTGGTTAGCGACTCCTTTTCAGGATATCTTCCTTGACCACTTTACCCAGCCACTCTCCACCCTGACTCCTACTATTTCTTATTTCCATTGGCTTTATTTTTATCCTTAGCACTTTTAAAAATCTAACACTAGATACGTTACATGTTTATCTTGTCTTCCATTTGTTTGTCTTTCTAGTTCCTACTAAAATTCAAAACTAAGTGTAGGAATCTCTATCTGATTAGTGAAGTAATGCATTTCAAACACACAAAACAAAATCTGACACATAGTATGGTCTTAGTAGATATTTGTTGGTAAATACTTACTGGATGAATAAGTCATCTGTAAACAGAAGCTGAAAGAAATCTGCCATTTTCCCCTTGATATTTATAAAGAACCATAGTCTGAGCGAAGCAGAACAAGCAAAGTCACTGGTTGGATACCTGAAAATTTTTTTTCAATTTATTTATGTAGTTTCCTGCTTTGGTATATACTTATAGGAAAGGCCTGGTGAGACTTCCACAAGATGATGGTGTGGGAAATCCTGAATCACCTTCTTCTACAGGCATACCAAATCTATAATTGTTGATAGTTTTGGTTTTTTTTTAAGAGCAAGAGAGTGTGTGTGTGTGAGTGGGGGCCAAAGGCAGAGGGAGAGGGAGAGAGATAATCTTAAGCAGGCTCCACACTCAGTGCAGAGCCTGATGCGGGGCTTGATCCCACCACCCTGGAATCAGGACCTGAGCCAAAATCAAGAGTCAGACACTCAACCGAGCCACCCAGGAACCCTGACATACCAGATCTGTAGCTAAGTATGGATTATTTCTCTATGGTAAAGATCTGAAATCTAGATGACTTCTCCACACAAAGGATATAAAAACCACATAGAGATGGCTGGGAGAGTCAGAGACATTCTCACCAAAAACCCTATGTCTGGTGCAGCAATACATAATAGTGAGGGATCTCACTAGTCTTCACTTCTGGAAGAGAAAAGCATTGGTGCCCCACATCAGGCTCCTCAACCTTGGGGATTTGTACTGGAGAGAGAAGCCCCCAAAAGTCTGGCTTAGAAAATCAATTGGGCTGGTGTCTAAAGGATCCAAAATGCTATAGGAAACAGATTCTCTTTTTAGAGAGCTCATGTAGAATCTCATTTGCTCTGAGATTTGGTGAAAAAAACAGTAGTTTAAAAAGCACCTAGACTGTATGTGAAAGAGATTTATTTGCTTATGTAAAAGCATCTGCTGGAGGGGTAGGAAACACTTGAAACTCTCCCTAGAGATGGAGGTGCTGGCAGAAGCCAATTTTGCACTCTCCACCTACACTGCTAGCACCCGTGGGTGAACTTGGATGTGAAATCCCCTCCCCCAACTGCCTTACTAAGACAGAAGAGGCAAGGAGATACAGCTCTATATGTCTGCCTTGCTGAAGCTGGGGAGCACTGTGGTTGCAGTACTCCACACTCCTTGACTGGGGTAGGTTTGGGTAGGCAAGTGTGAACAACCATTTTCTTGCTCCCAGCTAAAGCCAGTATGTGCACACAGACAAGGCACTCTCCCACTGCATTTCTGAAGTTCATGGGCATGGGCAATAAAGACATTTTCCTGCTGCTTTTCTGATGCTGGTGAGTATGGTCTCTCCCCTACAGTCTCCAACTGACTAGCTAAAGCTAACAGGCATGGACAGTCCACAAAGTGGATGCTCCTTGATTACCTGGTTCTGGTGGCCAAAAGGGGCTGGTGTTCCACAGGAATACAATAGTCAGAAAGATAGTTCTTGTCAGGCTACTACCACCGGGCACTGCACAAATAGCAGACTGAAACCCAGTATTCCTGTGAAAAAGGCCTATTATCTTGGGGCTTTAAACTGAGGGACAAGCTTTAGACTCTCATGTCTCTATAGGCCAATAAGGCACTTCCAGGGAAAGGAAGGAGGGAGACATCATCCTTGTGCACCGCTTTGGCTTTAATATAGCCAATGAGACCTCCCAAAAAGGAGCTTATGCACTCATGTAGAGCCCCAATACTTTCAAATATCACTCAGGGAACATCTCTAGATCCCCTGGTCTGGAGGCCAGGAGGGATTACAATTGTAGCCCCACAATAGTGTATATATCACATACTTTGAAAGCTGCTTCCTGAGGGTCTGGCTTACAATAAGCCCAGAACTACATGTTAAATGAGATTTCTCTCTTTGGAACCTTGACAGATCTTGGCATGCCTTCAACAACTGGGACATATCAAGAATAAAACAGGCAGTTTCAACAATCACAAAGGTTTGAGAGATAACTAAGAGGGCAAGATTGAATGAAAAGTATCATTACCTACTCAAGGCCACTCCTTCAAGACTAAAAAAGGTAGCTGTTTGGCCTAACACGCACGAACAAATACAAAGAGTCAAGCAAAATGAAGAAACAGAGAAATATGTTCCAAGTGAAAGAATAAAACAAACCTCACAAAAGAAAAAAGATAAGTAATCTATCTTAGAATTCTAATAAAGATTTCAAAGTAATTGTCATAAAGATGGTCACTGAACTCAGGAAAAGAATGGATGAGCACAGTGAAAACTTCAATGGAGAGATAAATTATTAGAAAGTACCAAACAAAAGTCACAGAGCCAAAGAATACAATACAATAAGTCAACTGAAAAATACACTAAAGGGGTTTAACAGCAAACTGGGTGAAACAGAAGTATAGATCAGCAAGCTGGAAGACTAAGCAGTGGAACTCATCCAGAGAAACAGAAAGAAAAAGAAATAAGAAAAATCTAAGGAACTTCTAGTCTAGTACTAACATTTGCACTTTAGGGGTCCCAGAAGGAGAAGAGTGAGAGATACGGGCAGGGACCTTATTTGAAGAAAGAATGGCTGAAAACTTCCCTAACCCATGGAAGGAAACAGAAATATCCAGGTTCAGGAAGTGCAGAGAATTCCAATTAAGATGAGCCCAAAGAGATCCACACCAGGACACATTATAATTAAAATGTCAAAAGTTAGATAAAGAGAGAATTTTAAAAGCAGCAAGAGAAAACAAATTGCTGAATACAAAGGAAACTCCAGAAAGCTATCAGAAGATTTCTCAGTAGAAAATTTGCAGGCAAGGAGGAAGTAGGATGGCATATTAAAAATGTTGAAAAGAAAAGCATTCAGCTAAGAATACCTGACCTGGCAAGATTATCATTTAGAATTGAAGGAAAGATAAAGAGTTTTCCAGGCAAACAAAAGCTAAAGGAGTTCATCACTATTAAAGTAGCCTTACAAGAAATGTTAAAGAGACTTCTTTATGCTGAAAAGAAATAGCACCAATTAATGATAAGGAAACATGCAAAAGTAAAAATGTCACTCAAAAGGTAAATATATACTTAAGATAATGGTTTAATCACTTATAAAGCTACTAGGAAGTTTCAAAGACAAAAGTGGTAAAATGAACGAAAACTACAATAATTAGTTAAGGGATACATAAAATAAAAAGATGTAAAATGTGACTTCAAGAACCTAAAATGTAGTGGGAGATTAGTAAAATTGTAGAGTTTTGGAATGTGTTCAAATTTAAGTTGCTATAAACTTAAAAGAGACTGTTATATACATAGAGGGTGTTATATGTGAACCTCACAGTAACCACTAAGCAAAAACTTATAGTAAATACTCAGAAGAAAATGAGAAAGGAATTTAAATATAACAGTGAAAAAGGGCATCAAACCACAAGGGAACGGATAGAGAGAAGTAGAAAACAACAGAGAAGAACTACACAATTGGCCAGGAAACAAGTAACAAATGTCAGTAAGTGCATACCTATCAATAATTACTTTAAATATAAATGGACTAAATTCTCCAATCAAAAGAAATAAGATAGCTGAAGGGACTAAAATAAAAATAAAAAATTCCAAGATACATCTATATACTGCCTACAAGAGACTCACTTCAGAAGTAAAAACACACACAAAATAAAAGTAAAGGGATGAAAAGAGTTATTCTATGAAAATGAAAATGAAAAGAAAGCTGGTGTAGCTATACTCTTATCAGACAAAACAGACTTTAAGACAAAGACTGTAATAAAAGACAGTGAGGATATTACATAATGATAAAGGGGTCAGTCTGGCAAGAAGATATAACATTTATAAATATATATGCATCCAACATAGAAGGACCAAAAATGATAATAATAAGAGACTTAACACCCCACTTCCATCAATGGATATTGATGTAGATCATACAGACAGAAAATCAATAAGGAAGCATTAACCTGAAATGACACATTAGACCAGATGGACTTAATAGAGATGTACAGAACATTCCATCCAAAAGCAGGAGAATAAATATTCTTCTCAAGTGCACATGGAACATTCTCTAAGACATATCACATGTTAGGCCACAAAACAAGTCTCAATAAATTTCAAAAAGCTTGAAATCATATCAAGCATCTTTTCTGACCACAATGGTATGGAACTAAAAATCAATTACAAGAATAAAACTGGAAAAACTACAAATACATGGAAATTAAACAACATGTTACTGAATAACTACTGGTTCAGAGAAGAAATCAAAGTAATTTAAGAATGCCTGGAGATGAATGAAAACAGAAATGCAACATACAAAAATCTATGGGATACAGCAAAAGTGGTTCTAAGAGGGAAGTTTATAGAAATATAGGCCTACTGGTAAGTAGAAACAAGAGAAATATCAAGTAAATAATTTAACCTAAAGGAACTAAAAAGAGAAGAAGTGAAACTGAAAGTAAACAAATAGGGCTACATCAAACTAAAAAGGTTCTGCACAGCAAAGGAAACCATGAACAAAATGAAAAAACAACCTAGTGAATGGGAGAAGATATTTACAAATAATATATCCAATAAGGGGCTAATATCCAAAATATATAAAGAACTCACACAACTCAGTAACAAAAAAAACCGAACACTCTACTTAAAAAATGACCAAAGGATCTGAATAGACGTTTTGCAAAGAAGACATACAGATGGGCAACAGACACATGAAAAACTGCTCAAAATTACTAATCATCACTAATCATCAGGGAAATGCAAATAAAAACCATAATGAGGTATCACCTCACATCTGTCAGAATTATTCTCAAAAAGACAAGAAATAACAAATATTGTAAAGGATGTGTAGAAAAGGAGAACCTTGTGCATTTTTGTTGGGAATGTAAACTAGTGCAGCCTTTATGAAAAATAGTAAGGAGGTTCCTCAAAAAATTAAAGGTAGAACTATCATGTGATCCAGAACTTCTACTACTGAATAACTATCCAAAGAAAATGAAAACACTAATTCAAAAAGACAAGTATTTTCATGTTCATTGAAGAATTATAATAGTCAAGATATGGAAACAATCTCAGTGTCCATGGATAGATGAATGGATATCCGATCATATATATGTGTGTGTATACACACACACACACACACACACACACTGGAATTATTCAGCCATTAAAAAGAGTGCAATCTTGCCATATCTGGCAATGTGGATGGGCCCTGAGGATATTATGCTAAGTGAAGTAAGGTAGATGGAGAAAGACAAATACCCGATTTAACTTATATGTGGATTTTAAAAAACAAAAACAAGCAAGCAAACAAAACTTGTATCTCTTAGATACAAGAACTGATTGGTTGTTACCAGAGGGGAAGTGATTGGGAGAGTGAAATGGGTGAAAAGGATCAAGAAGTACAGACTTCCTGTTATAAAATAAATAAGTCATGAGAATGTGTAACATTGAGAATATAATCAATAACATTGTATTAATTTTGTATGGTGACAGATACTAGACTTTTTATGGTGACCATTTTGCAATGCACACAAGTGTAGAATCAGTATGTTGTGCTCTTGAAACTAATATAGTATTGTATGTGAATTAAATCCCAATAAAAACAAAATTGTGAGAGAAGCCTAGAGGTTTACCTAAATTATTAACTAATTTAAATCTCTATTTCTATTTTGCTGCAGGAGGAAATCCACTTGTAGTGTCTCAGCCCATGGACTAATGTCATATTGACTGAATAAAACAATTTGGCTTGGAAGGAGTTTGTTACATGCTGGATGAGAAAAAGTGTCTAAGCAGCTTTGCAGTTGGTCAAACTTGGATTTGAGTCCCAACTCCAGCAATGATTTTTAATGTACACTTGGTGAAGTTGCCGACCTTTTCTTGAATTTGATTTTCTCTTTCTTTATAAATGGGGTTCTATGGGGTATTGTATTAGTTTCTTCTGGCTTTTGTAACAAATTAGTACAAACTCCATGCCTTAGTAAACCCAGAAATTTATTCTCTCAGAGTCCTGGAAGCCAGAAGTCCAAAGTCAGTATTACTGGGCTAAAACCAAGGTGTGGGCAGGATGATGCACCCCATGGAGACTCTCGGGTAGAATTTTCTTTTGCATCTTCCAGTTTCTTGTGGCTATTGGCATCCCCATTGCTTGTGACCACATCACTCTAATCTTTGCTTTCTCTTCTTTTGTCCATATGATCTCTTTGGCATCTTTCTTATAAAGACACTTGCGATTGCTTTTAGTACTAACCCAGATTTTCAAAATAATTTCAGGGCCCCTGGCTGGCTCAGTTGGAAGGGCATATAACTCTTGATCTAAGGGTTGTAAGTTTGAGCTCCATGTTGGGTGTAGAGATTACTTTTTTAAAAATCTTAAAAAAAATAATCTCACCATCTGAAGATCCTTAATTTAGTCATATCTGCAAAGACCCTATTTCCTAATCAGGTAACATTTACACTTTCCATAGATTATGATGTGTATATGTTTGGGTGGGGAACATTTTTCAGCCCACTAAAGGTATCCTCTTTGGGTTGATATTACAATGTCTGGCATATTTTATGAATTCAATAACCTTCCCTTTCCCATTACTTTTCCCTCTCTTCCTCCAAATTTCCATAATTATCCTCTACAGTACCACCTTCCACCTCTAAGCAAGATAAAACTATAAAACAGGCTATGCCTGCCCTTGACATCCCTATGCCTTTCAGTCTTTCCTTTCATAATTAGTCAAAAACATTTCTTTAGGAATCACTAAATGCAATGCCTTAGACTTTAGGTGGCATAGAAGAAGCAGAAGCAGAAGCAGAAGCAGAAGCAGAAGCATTCCCTATCCACAATAACTTATACTCTGGGGCGGGAGATAGGTAATTAAACAAGCACTTGTAAAGTAAGGAGGAAGAATTTATGGCTTACACAGAAGTATCTGCAATGCACAGTAAGTTAATGAAGGAAACAATGCTACTGAGAGGTAGAGGCCAGAGAAAGTATCTTGGAGCCAATGAAATTTGAACTGGGCCATGAAGATAAGAAGGATGCCAATGGGTTAACAATGTTGAAAGAGTTTTCCAGACAGGGGAAAGACACACAGGAGAAAGAGCTCTCTCTTATTTCTCTGGAAAATCACTATCTTCTCACTTCCCTCTGGCTGCCTTAAACATTCCCCCTGGGTCAACCTATCAAAACCTGCTTTCTCCTCAGTTCACAATGTGGGAAAATATCCTCTCCTCTAAATCTCCCTCCAATTAGCTGCTTCAATCTAGGTGTTGAAAGGAAAATAATAAGATTAATCTAATTCGCTATATGGTGTGTGTGGCTGATAGCTTCTAAAATCCCCTAGAACAAAAAGAAGAGTTTCTTAACACCAATAAATTTCTTTTGGGATTTTATGCCATGTGTAAAATTATATCCAGGAAGAGTGTGTTCCTAAATCACTTCTATTAAGGAAGATTACTCTAAATGAAGAAAACGATAAGCATAGGAAATATTCCAAATGGTAAAAGTGCCTAATTAAGCAGCAAAGATTTTGAGCTATCGAAGACCACTTCATTATTTTTTATTCTCCATCATGCCAATGTTGTCAGAAGAATTCTGCGTCCCAATCTCATCCCTGCCCTACTCTCCAAAGAGAGGAAAGAAAAAAATCATTTTTAATTTTCTCTTTGCATGTTTTAAGAGGCAACTTGGGAAGCAATGGACAGAAACAAATCAGGCAACCCTCCCCACCCTTTTTTTTTTCTCCAGCTAATTCAGAATGAATTGGATTTACACAAGCAACCGTGCTTAAGCAAAACCGTTCCTATGGTTACACAGAAGGCTTTCTAAATGTGGCACAAGATGCAGGCAGCCAAAATGACTTGACTGTTTATGTTAAATATGAAGTCTATTCCCTATTGAAATTTAATGATCTACTAGCTGCATTTTAGCAGCTTGCACCCTGATAAAATTAACATTTCGAATACATTTGGAGAGATAAATTGCTTTAGCAATTGGCGAGTATTCACTCATTTTTATTTGATCACATCAGTGATTCAGATGAAAGCATTTCCCCCTGCACTATTAGAAATTGGGTCTACAAATTATCCTCATCTCTGGGCCTGCAAGTCCCCAAACACATTTTATTATCTTTTTGCAGGTTTGTTGGTGCCAGATGTTAAACCTAACACTTGGTAAGAGAGCTCAGAAAAAAATATGTATTTTTTTTTTCTTTTACAGGAACCAGGCAGAGTAGGATCAACACTGTTTTCTTGTGGCACCTCTTGAGCCATTCAGTGGTTCTCAAATATCCAACAAGGTGAGTGAGCAGTTCAGACAGGGTGAAGTCTGTTCCTCACCTCCCCCTGCTTCTCCTGAATGAAAAAGACAATCTGTCTGTTTTGAAAAGCTGACAGGAAATTGGAGCCTGGAAAGATATATTCACTGCATATTTTAGCTGACACCATTCAAATTTGCTACATAAGGGCGTTCCTTGATGTCTGTTAGTAGGAACCTCCCATTCAGAAAAAAACAGAAAATGAAAACAGCCTACAGGATGCCAGCCTCATGTATTTACATATTTAGTTCAATTCAACTAATATTTATTAATCATCTTGTATAGACTAGGCACCATGTAAAAGACTGTGGTTATAGCAATAAAACACATAGTCCCTAAGCACAAATAGCTCTTGGTCAAGTAGAGAGATAGGCAATAAATTATGTTATGCCGTATCTTTCTTCTCAGTAGCAGACTATGTGTTTCTCCAAATCATCTTCAGTATCTCACACCAAACATAAGAATTTTACAAAAGATTTGAGTTATCAGAGAAGGATTATTATACACATATCACTTGGAGTACCTCGCTAATTCATTTCCCCTAAATCACTTCTCAGTATAGTCACCCACTGGGAAATCCCTTCTTCCTTCCCTCTTTCTCTACAGACCCCCAATTCATTGGTATCTTTCTCTCTCTTGTGGGACCTCACTGTCAAAACACATTCAGGCTCAGAAAATCTGTCAGCTTTTCTATCCAGAACCCAAATCTTCATTTTCCAGAGCCTAGGCCTGTGAATGTCGAGACCTTAATAGGTGAATTATATGAAATTCAGCTGCAATGCACTTAAATCCTTGAAACAGAAATTTATCAAAACTTCTCTAGCCTTTCCTCATTAGAGGCAAAATATTTCATTCTAAATAGCACACTAGACAAGCTGGACATTTAATAGTAGTTTAATTATAATTTATCTCTTGAGATGAATGTACTTAACAAATTTGACACTTGAGAATTTTAATCTGTTTGAGGAAATTTATTTTGAATTGGCAAGTAGAAATACATTCATCACATATTGATTCCCTTGTCATGGTAATTCCCAAATTTAAGTTACCTCTTAGAGCTCTAATTGGTCATTCTAGAAGTGATTAATTACTATGATCATTGTTATTAATATATTTTTTGAAACTTTTAGTAAATTTTTCCTGTAGAACATTCATTGAATAAATAAAAGATGTAAATTTGCCCTTTTATTCTTGAAAAAATAGCTTTAATATCTATTCTTTCAGAATAAGTTGCAAGGGCCTGGTATCCAAATACAAGAGACTTATTGAAATATGTGTCTGTAGGCTTGACAGATAATGTCCCAAAGTCTGACAGTGAAATGAGTTTTGAAAGTGATCCATACCTTTTGAGAGAGTATTCCTAACAAGTCAGTATAGTTCAGAGGAATTTTACTCTGCATTTTATACCTTGCTTTCCCCAAATCTCAATCCTCTAAGAATATCGGGGTTCCTGGAAAAGAATTGATAGTTTGTTAAAAGTAAAGTACTGAGAAGTCTCCCAAAAATCCAGCTTCCACACAATGAATTATTCACCAAAATTCTACTTTCTTTTTTACTGTTTATAACCAGTCCACAAATCCACTAGAATATTGTTTAGATAAAGATGAGAACTGAGCTAAATATAAGTTTCTTTTTCCTGAGAAAATGGATCTTCATACAGAGCTCTGGAATCGTAGAACTTTGATAAAAAAAAAAAAAACTGCAGAGTTGGATCTTTGTTATGTAGGAACGACGTATGTGGGGGATAAAGACTGAGAATGGTTTAGTAGAGGAGTGAAATGATCAAACTTGATTTTGGACAGAGGAGGAGAATATTACTCAGCATCTCACTCCTTGACAACATGGGGTTATGAGCACGAATGTTATGGCAAGTCAGAGAGTTTCATGGCTTTAGCTGCAGGAGACAGGTAGGTAACCAGATGCCAAGAAGAGCATATGTCTACAAAAAATTGTTTTTTCAAGAAATGATGAGTCATTTTCCAGTCCGAAATTCATGATTTCAGATTCAAACAGGAATGTTTATTATGCAGTATCTTGGAAGACATATATTTGCTCTTTCCATCCTTGTTCTCTGCCCTTTTTATTTAAAAAAAGTGGGGTGGGGGGAAGAAAAATGAATGCCAGATGAATTTTAAAATGATGACTCTAAAATATTGATGCCTCAAGTGCAAATATGAGGAACTTTAATAATTGTTTCCACTATGCAATGAAGGAGATTTAAATAATGTATTCATGGGGTAGAAACAGTTAATTTTCCAGGGCTGATTTCCAGAATTCAGGTCAACAATCCATGCATAACATAATGTAAGATGTATTTAAATACCCAAAAGTAATTTCATTAGGCAGTGAACCACAGTGTTGTTCCCGTTTGTTCTTACTCAGAACACACTCACCAGTTCACTCTGCATCCATCACTTTTATTTTGTATCAGATACTCATTGTCTGAAGTAATAATGGATAAGTGATCCAAAGAACAGAGTATTGCTTTGAACTGCTGACACACTGAAGAATGCAGCATTATGCAGGATTTTACTGCTAGCCAAAATACCCATGTTTAGCTCTAGCTCTTTCCAGAAAGCATGCCCTTGTTCCCCCATTTCTGTATAATATGCATTCTTTTTTTAAAAATTTCTTAATGTTTTGTTTATTTTTGAGGGGGGAGGGAGAGGTAGAGAGAGAGGGGGAGACACAGAATCTGAAGTAGGCTCCAGACTGAGCTGTCAGCACAGAGCCCAACGCAAGGCTCGAACTCATGGACTGAGAGATTATGACCTGAGCCAAAGTCAGATGCTTAACTGACTGAGCCAACCAGGCGCCCCTCTGTATAATAGGTATTCTACAGTGAGTGATTAAAAATGGAAGTTTTTCTCATTTTGTTCGATAGAATGGGAAATGGTATATGATGTATTTAATTTTAATCATACTACTCCGTAGACACATTTTTAATGAACTGTGTTTGAAAGGCTGCTTTTTATTTGTTTAGTGTAAAATATCTTGAAATAGTAACTAATATGAGACAAAAATGAGACAGTGCTTTTGTATTTTTATGTGAATTGTTTGGGATGCAAACTTACATTATGTAAAATTAAAGTCCTCGGGGGCGGGGGGATCTATCTCACCCAAACACCACTGACTAATCAACTAAAAATAGAATCAAAGAAGCCCCTTCTACTTTGCAAGATCTGGATTTGTGGTTATTTTCTAATGACCCACATTCAGCACAACGGCACAATCCCAGGGGAAATCTGTATATGACATGAGACCAGTTGCATGAATGTTGTGGCAAGATGGACATAGTTTACTACAGAAAACAGAGAAGACATTTTTTCCTTGTTGCCACAGAGGTAAAAATGTGTGTGTGTGTGTGTGTGCGTGTGTGTGTATCTGTGAGTGTATGTCTGTGTCAGTATCTGTGCATATGCGTGTGTGTGTGTGTGTGTAGATAGATACAGATATGTGTAGGTATCATTTTTAAGAGATGCAGATTGTAGATGTAGTCTTGAGTTCAGGGAGGAGATAGTGAAGACCATGACTAGTATGGAGGTGTGTGAGCTCTTCCCTTGGCACACGGTGAGACACACATTTTGGTTTTTGCTGCCACTTGTTTGCATACAATATAGGGACTATGTCTGTGTCTTTGATGATTTGGGAACTTGAATTTTGCACAATAATATGGTACCCCATAGCCTAGATCCAAGTTTTACTTTGCAAGCTAAACAGAAGACCCTGAACGTGAGAGGAATAGGGAAAAGGCCAAATTACAACTGTTGCGTCAAGTGGGTGGAATGAAAAAGGATGTGCAGCATTGTAAAATTGCATGTGTAGCTGAAAACTATTGGCCTCTAGCCTTAAAGTCATGGAAGATTACATAAAATGCATTGTTAACCTCATGGAATTATGCCTGACTTACTAAATATGAGTATTATAATTTGTCCTTCCAATCCTAAAAGTTCAATGTGTCCATTATTCCATTGTGGTTTCTTGAAAGTTCTTTCTAGTTGAGTTATAGACAATGGCTGCTGTTCTATATTTATACTTATGAAAAGTCAGAAACATTCCCCATCAATGCTTTGAAATTCCCTGGCTATCTTCTAGAAAAATACCATCATTTGCATTAACAAAAGTCATTAGGTTTCAATCATAAAAACTTATCTCTTGACTTCTGACATCAGTTATAATTTCAGTTGGATGTTTTGCTGCATGATAAGATGAAATGAATATAATTAATTTTAGTGTTGATAATGTTGAAATATTTGGAGGCATTTTCCTGTGAAACTAACTTCCTTTCAGCACCCAATAGCTACTATTTTCCATTATGGTAAAGAAAGTTATGTTGGCCTTTATAATTAGAAGAAAATGACACTACTGCCTTCCCATCACAGGAGGATTCTTACTTGTTTCTCCATTAGTGTGAATAGATTTTCATTGATCCATTTGCACTCTGTTACTTTGTCTCTCTTGTGGTTGCAGGCACTGTTTCTGAAACGTTCACCAGGGTAGAAGGAGAAGCGTAGATAGCTGAGTACTACCACATGCTCTGCTGGAAAGTGACCTGGCTCTGACATTTTCCAGTTATCTGGATAAGTCACGTAACCGGTCAGGCCTCAGCTTTCTCCTCTCAACTGAGTTGCTTGGAATAGATTATTCTATTTCCATACAGAATTTTTTAAAAATGTATGTGAACCAGATTTTTGCCTCTCCCTTGCCCGCTTTTATTAAGAAAACCTTCATATATAAAGAGAGATAAAAGAATAATACAATGATCAGTTATACATCCCTTACCTATATTTAAAAATTGTTAATATTTTCCCATTTGTTTCTATTTTCATGAAACATTTAAAAGTAATTTGCAGACATCATGACACTTTACTCTTAAGTGTTTCAGCATGAATCTCCTAAGTGTACCATTCTCCAGCATCACTGTAATACCTTTATCACAACTAAAAAAAAATTAGTAACAATAATTACCTAATAGCTTTTCTTATGTAAATCAAATTCAAATGTCCCATCTGTCTCAAAATTGAATTTTCTATTCCCTTTTGCCCCACCTCCACTTAGGATCCAGTTTTTTTTTTTTCTTACATTACTTATAGTTGTTATTCATGACAACTTATAGTGTCATAGATTGCATGGGCTTTCACATGATGGTAGTTTTTCATTCAGTAGCAGTTGATTGAAAAAATACATAAATGAGAAAAATGAATGAATGAATGAATGAATGAATAAGGATACCTAGTATCTGGTAGTTGTTTAATATTTCCTTGCTGAATACATGAATTTATTAATATTTTTAGGTGACATTGCATTTTACTAAACACAACTGCAGCTTAATATAGTTGCAAAAAAACAAGACATTTCTGGGTGAAAGGCATTTTTAAGTTCAGTCCACAGACTCTAGTAATCGCTAATGTGATTTTGATCACTTACTATGTACCTGGTGTGGAGCCAAGCACTGAGTATTAGCTCATTTAATCTTCATAACAAGCCCACAGGGTACCATTTTATAGACGGAGAAACTGGGCATGTTATGTATTTTGCTAATGATTTCAGAGTCCATAAGAGAAATAATCTATATATAAACCTGAGCTTATCACAAATACTATAGTGCTTTGCAAGACAAGCTTGCTGCAGTTCACCCTCAGCCCCATCTAGCAGATAGCTTGGTATCTGTCTGTCCACTCAACTGCCCCAGAAGAACCACTATCAAACACTTAGCTTAATTATTGCTGTGGCTTTAAGGCATCTCATATCTCTGTGAGGAAGCCCTTTGAAATACAAAGGATCAGTGCACAGTTTTTTTGTTCAGAAAGATCTTTGAGCAAGGTCATGTCTGTTTCCTGAATGAACGGGGTTAGGATAGGAAAACTGGAGAGTTTCCCAGCTCAAAGAGAGCCAAGTTTTCACTGTGTCATTTCATTCTTCCCTTTGAAGTAAATTCCCAGAAAATCAGACACACCCATATCCAAACTTAAGTACAAAACACATCCTACAGCCAACTGGCCATGATTCAGGGAGTATGCCACCATTTTGGATTGCCTGTACTTTTCTTCCCTTTCATTAGTGAGGATAATCGCATGTTTCCTGTAACTTCAAAAAAAGTGCAGATTAATCCAGTACAGGCATATCACTGTAAAGGATCCTAAATTGTAAAGAGGATAAATCAGAAAAAGGAAGAGATCAACTTTACTAAACATCTGATCCCTTCACAGCTGCAATTCAGTTTGGTCTGTTCTTTCAACCTGCCATTATAGACTCTCCCTTATTTTTGTGGCTTCATTTCCCATGAAGTAAATTTTTATTTAAATTTTTTTTTTAATGTTCATTTTTTTTTTGAGAGAGACACAGAGCATGAATGGGGGAGAGGCCGAGAGAAGCGGGAGACACAGAATCCAAAGCAAGCTCTAGGCTCTGAGCTGTCAGCACAGAGCCGGATGCAAGTCTCAAACTCACGAACCACGAGATCATGACCTGAGCCAAAGTTGGGTGCTTAACTGACTGAGCCACCCAGGTGCTCCATGAATTCTTATTATTGATTCTGTAAGTTAGTGGTCTGCTCACTTAAAATAGATATATTTATACTCTTAAGGAGAAAGTCCTTTCTAAAAATCCAAGTAGATGGATTGAAAAAAGAAAAAATAGCCCCCAGGAAAATGTCTGGCCAGCAGTTGGCCTTCTTTGTGGAATTAACTTCAAACCTCCTAACACGTTTTATAAAAACATGAATGAACTAAATTAAATGTCAACAAAAGTCAAAATTAATCATAATAGTGATCAATACTATGTATGAGAAAGTCTTGTTCATATGGATATAAAAGCAGTCTGTGAGACACATATTTTTAGATGCCTTATAAACTAAACTTATGGAGAAGAAATCACACAAGGTTTGACCACAGATGAAATGTGGATCAGTCCCACAACTTTCTAGTCACCTAATTTGTAAGTGCCCTCAATGCCTCCCATTCTGGGCACTCAATAAATACTAAACAGGGCAGCAATTTCCTTTCCTGTCTAGTCAGGGTATCATTATTTCTGTACAGTCTCTGAGCTAGTGAGCACATAGAAAAACACAGTTCACCACAGCTTGAAATATGTCTTTCGCTCTCCCACCTCCTCTTTTCTGTGTGCCTTCAGTTGCTGTAAAACCTTCTGGAAATCTAAGAATGTTAGCTCTCAGTTACCACTTATTAAACCTTAACCTTTCCTCTCCCAAATGCCAAGTCCTAGCAGATATAATCAGCGTATTTTATTCTGCCCTTTCAATCAGCCGTTTGGTGATGTTGATTTGCTGCTAAAGGAAGTTTATAAAAAAAAGAAACCCACTAGCTTTTGAACATGTCTCCGTTCCTTAAGGAGAATGTCATTTTACGTAACTGTGTGTCAGGATGTTGTCAACAGTTGCTTTCTCCATTTTGGAGGTCCTGAGGGAGAGCTCACTTGTAACTTTCACATCTCTTTTATTTATTAAAGCACAAAAATACAAATCATTAACATCCAAATATACTTATTACTTTGGCACTGAGCCTCCTTTCATGCTGCTGAACAGCCATCTCTGTCACTATGCACCATGATGCGAGTCCTATGCTCAAACATTCCTTTGGTTTCTAGGATGCCACACCCACTTTCTTTCCTTTTCAGCCTCCTTCATTGACCCCTCCTCTGTCCTCTAAACGTTTAGAGGACACTGAGTCCTCTAACACTGTTTTCGTGTTCAATTCTCCAGCTTCTCCTCTCTAGGGACATTTGCTCCTTGGGACTCCTCATCTCTCCAGAACTACATATCCAAAACATCTCATTTTTTTCTTTCCATTTTGGAGTTCTGAGCTCCAGATTATTATACTCCTTATTAAACATCTTGACTGAAAATCTGTAAGGTTTTATAGACTTACTACAACAATAAGAGAACTTTTTATGATTTCTCCAAAAGTACACTTCCTCTTGGGGTGCCAGGGTGGCTCAGTCAGTTAAGTGTCCAACTCTTGAGTTTTGCTCAGGTTATGATCTTGGGGTCATGGGATGGAGCCCTGTGTCAGGCTCCACAGTGGGTGTGGACCCTGCTTGGGTTTCTCTCTCCTCTCTCTCTCTCAAAATAAACTTCTTTTTTTTTTTAAAGTACATTTCCTCCAGGCTTCCCATTTCAATAAAATCTGCTACCATTCAACCAGTTGGTCAAGCCAATATCATAGGGGCATCCTTGGTTTCTTTATTTCCTTCCTTTTCCATATATAGTACAAGTGCTACCATCACTTTCTCTGAAATATATCCTCAAGTTGCTCCCTTCTGTCTCCAGTGATAGGACTCTCACCCAAACTACCATCATCTCTTGCCATTAACTACTGAAGAAACCCCAGGCTCGTTTCTAGCTTCAGTCTTTCCCCTCTACAGTCTGTACACCTGAGTGATTTAAAGCATAGATGCATATAAGATGACATAACTTCCTGGTCAAAACTCTAAAATAGCTTCCCATTAGAAGTCGAAGAAAACACAAACTTCCTGACCATGGCCTACAAAGTCCGCATGGCCTCCCACCCCCCATCTGTTGCCACTTTCCCTTCACTCACTGGGCTGCAGCCACCCTAGCCCACTTGCTTCCCTCCAAACACATAGAGGCGAACCCTGCCTCATGGCCTGGTACTTGCTTCTTTCTCTGCCTGGAACACTCTTTCCTCTGATTTCCACATGGCTCCTCCTTTACATCATCCCAGTCCTTACTGAAGTATCATCTCAGAGAAGTATCCCCCTTTGAAACTGCTTCTCCCCCCACGTCTCCAGTTAATCTCAAACTCCACATGCTATTTTACTTTTCTTCATGGCACCATTACTGCTTGGACATATTTCATTATTTTTTAAGCAGTCCATTGCTTGCCTCCTCTACTAGAATGGAAGCTCAGTGAGGACAGTGACTTTGCCTATCTTGTTCAGACAAAACATCCTGTGTCTCCAACATTTGGAATGGTGACTGACATATGATAGTCACTTAATAATATCTGATGAATAAATGAGTAACCGGTCAGAAGTCCTCGGTAAATAAGATAATCTAATCCATCATGTGACTTGTTTTATTGTTCTTTATGAATTGTGCTATTTGTTTATTTGTTTTTATATTAGTGGTCCACTAATTTCAAAAAGGATATACCCATATTCTTACAGAGAAACCCTTCCTAAAAGTCTGGGTGGATGTGATTTAACAATAGCAAAAAACCAAACTAAAACAAAAACTGTTGGTATTGCTAAAAATTTGGATTTATATTGTCACTCAGTCACCTGAAAAGGCCTATTTTTTTGTCCAAATCTCTAAATGATCATGGCCATGAGGCTTAAACGTTAATGTTCATAGTAATCAGCTAGGGAAACTGGCTGGTAAATCTGGTATTCGGTTCTAAATCTTGATTTGTTGACAAACCCCCAGGTGATGTTGATGTAACTGCTCCTTAAACAGTTTTCAGAAATACCGGATTGTGGGTTTTGTGATTCCTTTCATAACTTTGAGAAAAATAGATATGTACCTATGTGATTTACCTCAAATTGAGAACCAAATTTTGTCACTTAGGTGCCGGTGCTGGGTTCCCAAAGAGCACATCTTAGTCATGTGAGGCATCTGTCAACTATCGGGGAGCCCAGGTGAGAGGTAAGTTGAAAACAAAAACCTTTTGGAATTCTGTTGCAAGATCACATGGGGAGTATAGGTAAGGAAGCAGAGACAGAGCCAAATAAACCCGAAGACCAAGAAGACAAGAACAGGAGGACAAAAGAAGGCTAGGAGGGGAGCAGAGATTTTCCTAAATGAGACTAGAGTTCTTCAGAAACTGCCTGGGGCAGTTGTGATTTGCACTGGGGACACCCATGCCTTTAAGACTGATTTGTGGGCAAGAGGAATGGGAGAGGAATGAGGTCTTAGTTATGATTTACAGTTCACTAGTCCCAGCAAATAGGCTAGTGTCACTCCCAGTTTTCAGGCCAACAAGGATAAGGACCTGGAACATGAAAGGATTTAACAATCAAGTTAAAGGTGAGTTCAGATTTCTAGATAAGACACACTTCAAACAGTGTTTATGCTATTTGGATATCATGCTCAGGAAACCAAGTTAGAAAGAAACGGGTTTCCTTCCATTGCCTGGCTAAATAGATAGGACACAAAAGGAAATCCTGATATAGAACTATTCCTGTCACAGGGAGGCATAGAATCCTGAGTGGAAAATGGAACAGACTTTCCATTTTTTATCCCCTCTCGCCTTTTATCCTTTAGCAGAATTTATTGCAGTGATTTGTTTAATTGTCGGTCCTCCCTGTGATGGTGTGATCCCTGGGAGGGCCACCGGGTCTCCTCTTCTCACCATTGTATCCGGTGTTGGTTACAAAGAATGTGCTCAATCCCTGCCAGTTACTGGAAGCAATGCCCAAGTGAATGTTTAAAAGAACACAAGACCCTCATATTAGCAAATAAACTATATTGAAGGAAAGATAGGTCCTGACTCACTTCACAGATACTAGATGAGATGCCCTTAAGTCTTGTTAAGGCCACCTACGCAATCATTTTAAAAGTCAAGATTATAATGATAAGCATTAGAATTGTGCTCTTCATATGCACAGTGCACTTTGCAAATGACAACTGCAAAATATCTGGCTACAGTCCTTAAAGCCCAGAAATAGTTATATTTGACGTCTATGCCAACAGAATGGATATATTTAATACACTGGTGGCTAAAAGCCATGTAAAAATTCTCTTTTTATTCCCCACCCCTCACCCTTCTCTCTACCCATGTAAGGGTAGACCGACCTAGGCACCGTGGTGCAAAACTCTACCATAACATCACTCCTGGAATTACCTGGCTTTGGTACATTTGTACATAACTGTTCTAATGTAACAGCGAGAATTTTTCCCCTCCTGTTTATTTCTCTGAAGCTGTAATAAGCAATCCTGTGTGACATTGCCTGTGGAGCGGTTGCCAGGCAGCAGAAAGAGATCTACAGCAGGAGGCGGGAGAGCTGGGGGAAGAGGGGAGAGCAGCAGCAAGAGGGGGAGGGATAGAGGAGGAAGGGAGGAAGACTGAGCCAGTGGGGGCTGGGTTCCCAAAGTGCTGAGCCAGAATTCCATGTCCTCGTCATCCTTCATGTTCCCTGAGCATAATGAGCCAATAAGCTGAACCTTAGAGGGGGAAATAAAGATGGAAAAGAAGCAGTTGAAAGTTTTCATTAAATAGGGTGTCAGCAATGTTTCTCATCTGGCGAAGAAAGGGTTTCTGATCTTTTTTTTTTTTTTTTTTTTTTTCTGTTGAACTTTGCTTCTTGGGAAATGCAGCTCTACAAATATCATAAAAGGGCCGGCTTCTCAGTGGGCCTGCTTTGCTGTAAAGCAACAAACAATTAGCACATAATATCTTCCAGTGCTGTGCATGGGGAACATACACATTATAACTTGAAAGGTTTCAACTTCTCTTGTGGCATGGAAAGGTAAAACACAGAGAAATGGTACTCAGCCCTTTACAGAATATGCAGTATTGGGAGGCATCTTGGTGACCGTGAGCCACGAGGTTATTCAAGGCGTTTCAAGAAGCTGGCTCTGTCAGTGTGAGGCTTTGTGCAATTGGCGAAATTGGGAGCCAGGGCTGAATCCCATCTCTTGGCTTTATAAGAATCTTGCTCTAATGAGATTAAAATGATTGGACTGGGCTCTGAGCAGAAGGGGTGGGGGCAGATGGCACGCAGGTCCCTCCACGCTGGCCTGGATGTCCCCCAGCACAACGCGTCTTGCCTTTTGCCAGCCTTCCAAGCTGTCTGTGACTCGTTGGACACTCTCCAGTGGTAACAGACAATGATTTTTATTTAGATGTTTGATTATTCTTGTTAATCAAATAGAACCAGAACAGAAGGTTTGTTCAAAACAAACAATGTATTTACAGATAGCTCTATTTGGTGGATGCACAAACTTTAAGGCGCTGAAGTTACTAGTCATTCTTCTCAGAAGATGCACACCCACCAGCTGGGAGAGAAAATAGGACAAAACATGTTAAAGTGGCAAGATGATTGGAATGAACTTGAAATTAATGTAATGATGACCAAGTTTGTCTTTTCACTTTAGCAGTGGGAGCTAAGGATGGGAGGGGAAATGTAAAATGAGGATGATCGACTGAAAATTGTGAGGAGTAACAGATGGGCCCTCTCCCCCATCTCCTGTAGCATATTCAAGCTTCTTTCTCCTGTCCAGTGGCCTGGCTTTTTAGTCCCAACTAAGGTCACGAATGAATCAATCAAGATAGTCAGTGATTTTCTGCTCATTTTAGGAAAAAGATAAAGTGTCAGAAGAAAAATACTCCTTAGCCTAAACCACACAGAGATAAAAAGGAGTTACAGACATGGGACGCATCAAAGAGACGGCCTGCCTAAAAGAAGGCACACAAACCAAATCCACCAAGAACCAGGGCTAGATGCAGGGACAATCCTACTCTGCTGTTTCAGAAGGCTAACACTTTTTCCTAAGGAACTGCAAAATATTTACAGACACTTGACAGTTCTCTAGGTAGCACAGTTGGAGTATGGACACTCAAGCTCTCTGGAATGTCTTATGATTGAGGTTTTGTCTATACTGCACAGCAGGAGAAACTAATCAGGGAAGCTGCTGATTCGCCTGACCACACTGGTTAATGACCGTCTCCAGAGAGCCTCCCTGGAAACGGGAGATGAAATATCACACTATTTCATGTGAAATTGCACTTTTAATCAAAGCAAAAGGGAAAAATACTCTAGAGTCAGTCTCATAGTTGGGCCACAATGGAAATTTCTACCAGAGTCTACAATCACTGTTTTTTACTCTTTATAGATTTTATCTCTTAAAGTTTAGTTTTTGCTTTATCAAAGTTATGCATGACCTACAAAACGTTAATGGAACTTTTCCTAATCTCTCATAGTCGATAGCAAGGGATGAAAAAATCCACACATTCTAATGAGCGATGGACCTTCTATGCAGGACTTGCCAAGAAGCAGTCCAAACACAATATTGTGACCTTGAAACCGCATGCACCTGCGGCCTAGACATAACAGATTTCTCAGATAATGAAAGGCCATTTCTGTAATAGAGCTGACTGTCCTGTGTGAATGTTCTAGCATTGCCCCTTAATTTCCTTATTCTTCTCTATCGCAAACCATCTCAAACCATGCAGGGAGATTCCATGGGACTTGTGTCACCATGGGAATGGAACATGAGAGGATTCTTAGGGGAAATGGAGTTGTGTCTCCTGATGTTTGGGAAACCATGGGTTTCAAGAAGAGCACCATTTGGCATCATATTTGTCCAAAGTGAACAAAGGCATCATCTTGGACCATGAAGGAGGTAACACAAGAAGATGGAAAATGTAAGTGGTTAAATTTTTATTACTAAGACAAAGGTGTTGGTCCAGTTAAAATTCAAAGTGAAGTACTTTTGTTGGATTTAACTCAGTTGGAACCGATTAGACAGATTCCATTTTCTACGTGCTGATAATAATGCTTAGGGAAGGACTAAGGTATGGAAGAGATCAAACACAAGGCCTCCTTATAAACACACCTGTGCACAGCACTTATAATGTACACATAATAGTCAGCATATCTTTCCTCATGAGGTTTAGATTGTCGAAAAGGTGTTAACACAATTTACAATGGGGTGTGTTTTTTATTTGCAGTGCAAATAGGAAAGGACTTTTGATCCAAAACCTTCCCAATGCAGAAGCAAGACATAATTTTCAGGGTAAGAAAGATAAAGAAAAATAGAATCTGCATCTCCTTTTGAAGAATCCAGCTCTAGCTGCCAAGAATAACAGCACAAATAGATTCCTGTGAGGGGATAAGCACCTTTTCAATCCTGGGAGCTTTGTCATTTTTCAAAACTAGTGCATTTTTCATAGTTTGCCACAGTGATCTTCAAGTGGATAAATGGATATGGTCAAAAGCAAGTTAATTCCCATCTCATCCCTTTTTTAAGGATAACAGATATCCCCAAAGAGAAGTGGCAAAAGGCAATGGCAGATGAAGAAAATAGAGGCGCAGCCAGAAAATGAGCGGATTCAGAAACCAATTAAAATAAAGCACAGCTTTAAAAGATTCCTTAAGCCATTCACATGTTGCACTACTGGAAAGACAACGGTTGCTCTCAGCCATTCCTTCTTAAATGTTTTGTTTTTGTTTCCAGAAATAACAGGTTTAATTAAATGTGCAAGATACACTCAAGTGATCCAGACTAATGCACCCAGGGATTTTCAAGTCACTTAGAAGATTTTAGAAAGGATTTTGATTTGCCAGGCTCAGATACTAATGAAGAAAGCTGGTCTTCAGGGAAGAAGCATGAATGCCGTGTATGGCTCTGTTACTGCTGTCAAAGCCAGTTATTACATTATTGGGAAAGAATGGTTTTGAAAGTAGCAAACATTAAGTAAACTGGAAAGGAAATTAGCTTTATTAAACTCCTTATATGTGCCAAGGTACTTTCACATGCATTATTTCAATTAAATCTTAAAACAACCCTGAGGAATGGATATTATTGCCCCATTTTTAAGATACAGAAGCCAAGGGTTTGAGAGAGCCAGGAATAGTAGGGCATGCAAACCCAGGGCATCTCCTGGCAAATCTACTTCCTTTGCCATTACACTGGCTTGTCCTCCATGCTAATGAGGATGCATGGTCACTAAATGCTGCCCCCACCCCCACCCCAAGCGAGAGATCAAGGTGCCTAGTAATACACTAAACACATGCTACACTTTTCATTTAAAACAACGATATCCCTGAACAGCCCAGGTAGAACACAATTGTATGTTAAGGATTATAATGCAACATCAAGCCTTCCACAGAATTTAACAGGAACGGTCACAAAATGTTGACAATGAGATTTACTGAACTTGAATACAAATGCTAGTTGCAGGAATACACGTACTGTGACCTTAAGAATTATTTTTGTATGAGAAGGGAAAAGAGAGAGAGAGCTGCAAATCACTCAAGACCACCAAAATGTTGCTATTTATCTGTGATTAGAAATTTGAAAACAAGCTGTATAAAAGTCTTAAGTTTTAAAAGGTATAAATGCATTAGACATGCCACAATAATACTGTCTTTTTCTATAAGCCACAAAGATAATGAATGAAGCTTAGCACATACGTCAAGTAGGTCGAACTACCTTATGTTTTATTACTATACAGAATAACACCCTGGCAAGTCACATGGGTGTTTAGCACTGGACTTTAAGTCACGAGACTTGGGCTCCAGTCTTTTTAACTATGAACATGAGAATTTTCGAGCGAATTGGTCTTTCTTGGCTCCAGTTTCCCAGATGTGATATAGAAATACCCTTTAACGTGTATCAGCATTTATGAGGGTGCAGTAAGTGCATTCACAATATGTGTTTTTATTATTTTTTTATTTTTTTTAACGTTTATTTATTTTTGAGACAGAGAGAGACAGAGCATGAATGGGGGAGGGTCAGAGAGAGGGAGACACAGAATCCGAAACAGGCTCCAGGCTCTGAGCTGTCAGCACAGAGCCTGACGAGGGGCTCGAACTCACGGACCGCGAGATCGTGACCTGAGCCGAAGTCGGCTGCTCAACCGACGGAGCCACCCAGGCGCCACAGTTTTTTTTTTTTTAATTTTTTTTTTAATGTTTATTTATTTTTGAGACAGAAAGAGACAGAGCATGAGTGGGGGAGGGTCATACAATATGTGGTTTTAAATGAATTTATAAAACAAGGAATTGGGTTTGATTTTTTTCTGAGGTCCCATAATATTCTAACTTTTTATTAACTGGGATTTATTGAACATATCCAAATCCCAGATACTTCCAGAAGAAGCTATTCAAAACAAACTACAAGAATAAACGAGCTTTTCTCAGAGTTCTCTGCCAAGGACACAAAGCATGTCCAACTTTTTCAGCTAAACAAATGTGACTGGAAATAGGATATGAAATGTGAAGAGAAAGGAGGATAGATTTACAAATAAGTTAAAGCATTTACATAAGACTTCCCATTAATAATGTGTTATGTTGTAGAAAGGGTACTGAGACAGGAGCCAGCACATAGATGGGATTCATTTCTGGTTCTAGAACTAGACAGCACCATGCCTTTGACTGTCATTCATTCCCTCTGGTTCATAGCTTCCTGAGCTATAAAATTAATTGCAGCATCATACCACAGAGGTAAAATGAGGGATGGCCAAAATGTCATATAGCCAAGAAAAAGCAGACCTTTGAGGAAAATCCACATTGTGGAAAAAAAGCACCATATTCAACCAAACAGAAAAATTGATGCTCACGTCATCATATCAGTGTAGTGAGTAGAGGGAAATTTCCTTTATTACTATTATTATTACATTTCCCAATAACTGTATGTTTATCCATGACACAAAGATACACTAGAATTAAAAATATATTTGAAATTAGCAGTATCATATTCCAAATACTCTTTTCAGCCTGTTTACTTATATAAAAAGTCAGGGTCCAGAATAATTAGGTTACAGGAAGCTGGGTAAAAAGAAAGCAGAATGAGATGGCAGATACAAATTTAAATATAATCTGACTACTACAAAAAGGAGTGGGTCTGAATGTAGTGGTGTTATAACACATAAAAAACAACCTAAACGCAAAACATAGATATGTTTTTAAAATATCAAATATATATGAAAATATTTCATATACACACATATATACATATACATATATATATGTACACACACATATATACATATGTATATATGTATATGTGTGTATTACGTATATATAATATGTAAATGTATTTACACATTACATACATGTATGTACATACATATTATACATACATATTATGTAATATACATAATATACATGCATATTATGTATGTATACATACATATTATGTAATATGTACACAATATACATACATATTATGTAATATTATGTATTATAATGTATACATATTACGTATACATATAATGTATACATATTACATAATATGTATGCATATAATGTATACATATTATGTAATATGTATACATAATATGTAAATGTATACATTTATGTATACATCATATGTAAATGTATACATTTATGTATACATCATATGTAAATGTATACATTTATGTATACATAATATGTAAATGTACATAGTGTAAATGTACATACATTTTATGTATATTATGTATACATAATATATACATATATTGTATAATATAATATAATATATAATATATAATGTAATGTATATAATATAATATATAATGTATATATAATATAATATAATATAATATAATATATAATGTATACATCATATTATGTATACATAATATCTAATGTACATAATATGTAAATGTATGTATACACAATATGTAATATGTATACATAATATGTAAATGTATTTACATATTACATACATGTATGTACATAATACATACATATATATGTAATATGTAAATGTATTTAAAAATTCTGAAAACTGGTCCCTACTGGGGAAGTTGCCAGGACTGGAAATTGGGTGAAAGAAGTGATGTGAAAACGATGTCCACATTGACTACATATACCTGGCAGTGTATAGATTGTGCCCTGTGAGAATATATGTATGCATTACACTGTCATCTAAAAATCATTTTAGAGACACTAATAAAAAGAGAAACAAAAAGAGCACGGGCTACAGAGTCAGATAGCACTGGGATTTATCCTAACCCTATTCCTTATTAGCTCTTTATATTTGAATAAGTTAATTAACTTTTCTCACTGACATTTTTCTTATCATAGAACAGAGATAAAAATAGCTACCTTACAGTGTTGTGATAAGGATTAAAGAGAATGTATGTAAAGCACCTGGAACATGTTCAAAATTTAATAAATTGTAATCGTTATTATATGAAGAAGATAGATGATACAATCTTGGTTTTATTTTATGGATCAATGAAATAGATTATCATTAGAACCCTTTATTGCCCTATACAAACGCCCCCTCCTCCTGCCCGTTTGGTTAAAAAGGCATTGGAGGCTTGGAAAGAACAGAATGGATGTTCCGTTTTTCCCTCAGCCACACAGCCCCCTCTGGCAGGTCATGGGATCTGCAGGTTGTAGCGGAAGCATGAGCATCGTGTGGGTCTTTGGTCCTGAGAAACCTGCATCCTTGGAGCGCAGCACAGAGAAGGAGTGACAACAGGAGGAGTATAGACTTTAGGACGCTTTCTACAGCAGAATTCAGTATCTTGTTGCACACTTCACTCTCCTCGTGGCTTTTTTCCTCCTTTCCTCGCTCCTCTTGGAGATGATGTCGGCGGGAAAGAAGAGAGGCTGTGATCTGAGGCAGCTGGTCGTCCAACCAACGAGTCTCGAGTCTCGGCTACACCACCAAGATCAAACCCTATAAAATGCCTTTCAATCTGGGAGGCTATCCTGGCAGGAAAAAGCAAAACACCACAACTGGCACAAAGTGGTCGGGGCTACCTGACCTCCTGCAAACTGTTGGAATGATGACTCAGAAGAAAGGGTGGAAAGGAAGGAAAAATGTTTGGAATATCAAGGCCTGTATAATACATCAGGGGACAATAGGTATTTTTGCTTTTGGTTTTTAAAAACCAACTGATGAAAATGGCCCAAACACCCTGTACTTATGGAAAGGAGATGATGGAGGAGATGATGAGTGCCCTCTGGAACTCTACTCCTCCCTATTTAGGAATGGGGTCACAGATGTACATTTTAGTCTAATTTCTTATAATTCCTGTTTATTCAGGGTCACCCTTAGCTCATATAGTATGTAAAGAAAAATGCACTTCTTCCTCTGGGCAGATGAACCTATGCCAGGGAGGATGCCTGTGAAAGCAGAATATGGGTTGGATTTCAGCTCCACTTGTCCCTTTGGTCAGGCACTCTTGTGCAGTGAACAACCTGCATAACACTATGCAGCAGCCCTAATCTCATATACCCAAAGTGCCAATCACTTGCCCCTCTGTTCTGGCACCTTTGTGCAGTGAACAACCAGCACAACACTATGCAATATCCTTTCTCTTATATACACAAAGTGCCAATCAACCTGGGACAAATGCTGTGTTTTCCTCATCTTCTTGCCTTTGTTTATCTGTTTTCCTTCCTCTGAGCTCAAAACTGGCCAGAACTATGGTGAATGTTTAGAAATTAATCCTCTCAACAATCCTATTAATTAGGTATTATTATCATGTATTTCTTCCAGATGAGAAAAACCAAGCTTCAAGAATCAAATCAGTCACCCAAGGTTGCACAGCTCATTACTAACATGGCTAAGTTTGAACTCAGCTTTGGATAGCTCAGGAGCCCTTTTTTTTTTTAAGTTTATTTTTTATTTTGAGAGAGAGAGAGAGAGAGAGAGAATCCCAAGCAGGCTTCACACCCAGTGCAGAGCCTGACATGGGGCTCAAACCCACAAACCATGAGATCACGACCTGAGCTGAAACCAAGAATCAGACGCTTAACCGACTGAGCTACCCAGGTGCCCCTCATGAGTCCATTTTTAACACCTTTGTCCCTTCCTAACCTCAAGGTTGAATTAACATTCAAATTCTTTAAAGTGAAATAATTAAAATTTCAGCCATGTATTTGATTTAAATAGAAGGAAGCAACCTCTCTCTAAATATTAATTAAGAATTCCTTTGAGGGGCTACTGGGTGGCTTAGCTGGATGAGCATCTGACTCTTGATTTCGGCTTAGCTCACCATCCAGGATTGTGGGATTGAGCCCCATGTAGGTTCCACGCTAAGCATGGAACCTGCTTAAGATTCTCTGAGCCTCTCCTTCTGCTTCTCCCCTGCTCCTAACACATAGGTATTTTGTAGCTATTAAAAGGAATCTGTATAGCCTCCCTCAGTGATAGTTATGACAATGCGTACTGATTCAGAATTCAAATAATCCTCCCTGCCATCATCTGAGACTCTGAGTTGAACTGACCTCTAGTCCCCTTTTTACGTATTTTTGCACATCAACATGTTGACCCCATATTGGTGAAGATAGAAATAACCCTCCATGTGAGCTGTTTCTTAACTCCAGGTCCAGGAAGGACAATACACTGTACAGTAAGCTGTTGTAGTTGGAGAAAAATCTCTTCCACACCTTAACTATTCGTCAAAACTTGCTCTGACACTGAATTATTAAATAAACTATTGGGATATGAAAAGCCTTAAGGGGAAAAAAAGTCTAATTTCCAACTCAAGATCAAAGAGGCTCAGTCAGCCAGAAAACAGTCAGATTGCTAGGAAGATGCTTTAAAGCAATTCTCCATCTGGTCTGCTTTTGAAAGATTAGCAAATTAATCACATGGAAGTATGAGCAAACAGAAAGTGTAAAGCCATCCACAACAAACACAAACAAACAAACAAACACACAAAAGACATTTGCAACATGAAATAAAAAGCAAAATGAAGGGAATTGTAGGCCAAACTCTATAACCTAACATACTTTTTTTTTTTAACATAAAATGGAAATTTTTAGAAAATACAGGTTAATTTATACAGGTTTCTTTTTCCTAAAGAAAGCATTAGGAGAGAGATGGCGGTCACTAGTGCTGTTTGCCAAATATTTTCAGTTCTCCACGTTTCTATGTATGTGATAGGACTGTTTGCAGACCCTTGTAGTCAGGGGGAGTTACAGAACTAGTGTGGACCAATGAATTCAGCTCAGAAGTGATATGTTATTTTAGGGCTAGAGCATTTAACTGACATACCTTGCAAAGCTCACATTTTCCTTTAGCACAAGACTGGCAATGTTTGCTGATTCATCACTCTGAATCTCCCCTGGGGCTGCTAGGAACAGGACCCCACTATCAACCCAGGACGGTCATGGACAGTGGGCAAGGAATACATTTTGTTATTTTAAGCAACTGGAATTTTGGTATTTGCTACTGTGGCATCCTAAGTAATCAAACATTAAGTAAGATCAAACAATAATGAAAACAGCAACTGAAATGACTGAGATCATTGTTGAATGTAGTAGTTATTAGAAATATGATATAGGGGTACCTGGGTGGCTCAGTCTGTTAAGCCTCCAACTTTGGCTCAGGTCATGATCTCACAGCTTGTGGGTTCAAATTCCGCATTGGGCTCTGTGCTGACAGCTCAGAGCCTGGAGCCTGCTTCGAATTCTGTGTCTCCCTCTTTCTCTGTCCTCCTCTGCTCCCACTCTGTCTCTGTCTCTCTTCCTCTCACAAATAAATAAACATTAAAAAATTAAAAAAAAAAAGAAATATGTAAAAAAAACAAAACAAAACAAAACTCAATAGAGCACATTAAAATGCAAGACCAAAGAGCAAATATGGAAGATGGCACTTGGAAACGTAATTTGTGAAAAATAAGAATTACTAGTAAAGACAAAAATATGGAGGGGCGCCTGGTTGACTGAGTCCGTTGAGCATCTGACTTCGGCTCAGGACATGATCTCCTGGTTCCTGAGTTCCAGCCCCACGTCTGGCTCTGTGCTGACAGCATAGAGCCTGGAGCCTGCTTTGAATTCTGTTTCCCTCTCTCTCTGCTTCTCCCCCACTTATGCTCTGTCTCTCTCTCTCTTTCAAATATAAATTTAAAAAAAAAAGACAAAAATGTGGAAAATAATAGATTTACTTGATCTTATTAAAAATAAGAAATGAATACTTTGGATAAGAAAAGCTCATCACATATGAAGGGGAATTATTAAATGTGAAAAGCAACAATATAGCTTACTAGAGTAACACATTAACAAACCAAAAAAAAAAAAAGAAAGAAAAGTTGGGGGTAAAGCTAAAACTCTGAGATTGGGCAAAAGTTTATCAATAAAACAGAAACACATGTTAACATTTAAAACAATCTAAGTATTTCAAAAAGGGGAATGATTAAATTATGGGGCTTCTCTTTTATGCAGTATTATGGATCCATTAAAATTATTTTAAAGATTAAGTAAAAACAGGGTAAAATATGTATCATATAATGTAAAACTTAAAAAATTGAATCCCTAGATTTTTATTTCGCTGTAAATGCAACTTTTACAAATTTTGCATTTCAAATGGGCAGGAAAAGGAAATTTTAAAACTTGTTGCACCAGGGTAGTGGAATTAGAGATTATTATCATAATATTTATTATAACAATAAACTATCACAAGCATTTAAGTTAATGCATCAATAGTCAAGAGCATAAAGGCCTCTTGATTTCTTGAAGACTTTATTTATTTATTTATTGCTTTATTTTTTTATGAAATTTATTGTCAAATTGGTTTCCATACAACACCCAGTGCTCATTCCAAAAGGTGCCCTCCTCAATGCCCATCACCCACTTTCCTGTCCCTCCCCCACCCTCCCATCAACCTTCAGTTTATTCTCAGTTTTTAAGAGTCTCTTATGGTTCGGCTCCCTCCCTTTCTAACTTTTTTTTTTCCTTACCCTCCCCCATGGGTTTCTGTTAAGTTTCTCCGAATCCACATAAGAGTGAAAACATATGGTATCTGTATTTCTTTGTATGACTTATTTCACTTAGCATAACACTCTCTAGTTCCATCCACATTGTGACAAAAGGCCATATATCATTCTTTCTCATTGCCAAGTAGTATCCCATTGTATATACAAACCACAACTTCTTTATCCATTCATCAGTTGATGGACATTTAGGCTCTTTCCACAATTTGGCTATTGTTGAAAGTGCTGCTATAAACATTGGGGTACAAGTGCCCCTATGCATCAGCACTCCTGTATCCCTTGGGTAAATTCCTAGCAGTGCTATTGCTGGGTCATAGGGTAGGTCTATTTTTAGTTTTTTGAGGAACCTCCCCACTGTTTTCCAGAGTGGCTGCACAAGTTTGCATTCCACCAACAGTGCAAGAGGGTTCCTGTTTCTCCACATCCTCTCCAGCCTCTATAGTCTTCTGATTTGTTCATTTTAGCCACTCTGACTGGCATGAGGTGGTATCTCAGTGTGGTTTTGATTTGTATTTCTCTGATGAGGAGCGACGTTGAGCATCTTTTCATGTGCCTGTTGGCCATCTGGATGTCTTCTTTAGAGAAGTGTCTATTCATGTCTCCTGCCCATTTCTTCACTGGATTATTTGTTTTTCAGGTGTGGAGTTTGGTGAGCTCTTTATAGATTTTGGATACTAGCCCTTTGTCTGATATGTCATTTGCAAATATCTTTTCTCATTCTGTTGGTTGCCTTTTAGTTTTGTTGATTGTTTCCTTTGCAGTGCAGACGCTTTTTATCTTTATGAGGTCCCAATAGTTCATTTTTGCTTTTAATTCCCTTGCCTTTGGGGATGTGTCAAGTAACAAATTGCTGCAGCTGAGGTCAGAGAGGTTTTTTTCCCGCTTTCTCCTCTAGGGTTTTGATGGTTTCCTGTCTCATTCAGGTCCTTTATCCATTTTGAGTTTATTTTTGTGAGTGGTGTAAGAAAGTGGTCTAGTTTCATTCTTCTGCATGTTGCTGTCCAGTTCTCCCAGCACCATTTGTTAAAGAGACTGTCTTTTTTCCTTTGGATGCCCTTTCCTGCTTTGTCAAAGATTTGCTGGCCATACTTTTGTGGGTCCAATTCTGGAATCTCTATTCCATTGGCCTATGTGTCTGTTTTTGTGCCAATGCCATGCTGTCTTGATGATGACAGCTTTGTAGTAGAGGCTAAAGTCTGGGATTGTGATGCCTCCTGCTTTGGTCTTCTTCAAAATTACTTTGGCTAAAAGATGTAAAAGATCTCTATGCTGAAAACTATAGAAAGCTTATGAAGGTAGTTGAAGAAGATATAAAGAAATGGAAAGACATTCCCTGCTCATGGATTGGAAGAATAAATATTGTCAAAATGTCAATACTACCCAAAGCTATCTACACATTCAATGCAATCCCAATCAAAATTGCACCAGCATTCTTCTTGAAACTAGAACAGGCAATCCTAAAATTCATATGGAACCACAAAAGGCCCCGAATAGCCAAAGGAATTTTGAAGAAGAAGACCAAAGCAGGAGGCATCACAATCCCAGACTTTAGCCTCTACTACAAAGCTGTCATCATCAAGACAGCATGGTATTGGCACAAAAACAGACACATAGACCAATGGAATAGAATAGAAACCCCAGAACTAGACCCACAAACGTATGGCCAACAAATCTTTGACAAAGCAGGAAAGGGCATCCAAAGGAAAAAAGACAGTCTCTTTAACAAATGGTGCCGGGAGAACTGGACAGCAACATGCAGAAGAATGAAACTGGACCATTTTCTCACACCATTCACAAAAATAAATTCAACATGAATAAAGGACCTGAATGTGAGACAGGAAACCATCAAAACCCTAGAGGAGAAAGTGGGAAAAGACCTCTCTGACCTCAGCCGTAGCAATCTCTTACTTGACACATCCCCAAAGGCAAGGGAATTAAAAGCAAAAGTGAACTACTGGGACCTTATGAAGATAAAAAGCTTCTGCATAGCAAAGGAAACAACCAACAAAACTAAAAGGCAACCAACAGAATGGGAAAAGATATTTGCAAATGACACATCGGACAAAGGGCTAGTATCCAAAATCTATAAAGAGCTCACCAAACTCCACACCTGAAAAACAAATAACCCAGTGAAGAAATGGGCAGAAAACATGAATAGACACTTCTCTAAAGAAGACATCCGGATGGCCAATAGGCACATGAAAAGATGCTCAACGTCGCTCCTCATCAGAGAAATACAAATCACAACCACACTCAGATATCACCTCATGCCAGTCAGAGTGGCCAAAATGAACAAATCAGGAGACTATAGATGCTGGAGAGGATGTGGAGAAATGGCAACCCTCTTGCACTGTTGGTGGGAATGCAAATTGGTGCAGCCGCTCTGGAAAGCAGTGTGGAGGTTCCTCAGAAAATTAAAAATAGACCTACCCTATGACCCAGCAATAGCACTGCTAGGAATTTATCCAAGGGATATAGGAGTACTGATGCATAGGGGCACTTGTACCCCAATGTTTATAGCAGCACTCTCAACAATAGCCAAATTGTGGAAAGAGCCTAAATGTCCATCAACTGATGAATGGATAAAGAAATTGTGGTTTATATACACAATGAAATGCTACTTGGCAATGAGAAAGAATGAAATATGGCCTTTTGTAGCAACGTGGATGGAACTGGAGAGTGTGATGCTAAGTGAAATAAGCCATACAGAGAAAGACAGATACCATATGGTTTCACCCTTATGTGGATCTTGAAAAACTTAACAGAAACCCATGGGGGAGGGGAAGGAAAAAAAAAAAGAGGTTAGAGTGGGAGAGAGCCAAAGCATAAGAGACTGTTAAAGACTGAGAACAAACTGAGGGTTGATGGGGGGTGGGAGGGAGGGGAGGGTGGGTGATGGGTATTGAGGAGGGCACCTTTTGGGATGAGC
Organism: Prionailurus bengalensis; assembly: GCF_016509475.1. NCBI lineage: Eukaryota > Metazoa > Chordata > Mammalia > Carnivora > Felidae > Prionailurus > Prionailurus bengalensis. The sequence goes on along the minus strand of NC_057350.1, from coordinate 89,252,054 downwards.
ACTGGGTGTTGTATGGAAACCAACTTGACAATAAATTTCATATATTGAAAAACAAAACAAAACAAAACAAAATTACTTTGGCTATTCGGGGCCTTTTGTGGTTCCATACAAATTTAGGATTGCTTGTTCTAGCTTTAAGAAGAATGCTGGTGCAATTTTTATTGGGATTGCATTGAATGTGTAGATAGCTTTGGGTAGTATTGACATTTTAACAATATTTATTCTTCCAATCTACGAGCACGGAATATTTTTCTATTTCTTTATATCTTCTTCAATTTCCTTGAAGACTTGATTTAAATAAGACAGATTTTATGCCTGAGTACTCATCCTTAAGCAACTTCGTAAAGCCTAAAATTTCATAAGAAATTATCTCCAACTTTTCTCCCTCTAAGAGATATATGATCTTTGACTATTATCATTTATTCTGAATTAAAGAAAATATGAATGTGGAAGGATTCAGTAAAATAAAATTAATCACCTTTAAAGAAAAATACTTAATTCAGATAGACACTATTCTAATCATTTTTGTAGTATTTCTATCATCATAATTAATCTAATATATCTTTTTCATTACACAGTGGGTTATTTCTTTTTTAACAAGATTATTAGTTTCTGTGTGTGTTGGTGGGGCCATGTTCCACTCTTGTGTTTGACCTATGTCAAAATTCTTTCTTATTGAAGAGTAAAGTTTAATGTTCATTGATGGAATCTGAAAAAAAGACATCAGAAGCTAGATGAAGATGTACTTGTTGAACCTTTAGGTAGTGAAGTCATCTATAGTTTCTGTATTTGCATTAGGAATTTAGGTAGAGTTATATATGTAAGGATGCTATATATATGCTACGATCACTGTTACTGATAGTATCTTTAATGAGTACTGAGCACACAAATCCAGCACTGGCCAGATAGAAAAATAAATATGCCTTGGTCTAGTAGCCATAATAGAGTGCCAAGGCTGCTGGATTTACATCAAGATAGATCACTGACTTCAAAAGCAAGGCTAAATGGCTCCTGTGTTCCCAACATAATGTGATGTACATTCAATATCATTTCACTCTTATTGAAAAAATTGTTATGAATAAATACATTACATGATGGAAGGAAATACACTAAAATTTAAATATGGATATTACTGGGAAGTGACTTCTACTTTATTCATTTATTTTACCAGATTTCTATAATATCTACAAAAGCATGAATTACTTTTATGATAAAAAAAATTAAATTTAGGCTACCCAGAAAGTCAACCTAAAAAATGAAAGCTAGCTGTTCTATTTTTTGGAATTTATTTTTAATAATTTTATTTAAGTATATATATGGTATAATTATCATTCCAGAATATGGGACTGGTCTTTGTAAATTTGTATACATCAAATACCTTTTTAGTATCTGCACCCCCACCCCACACTCCACCGAAGTCTGGCTGCGTGCAGTGTTTGGTGTTTCATTATAACAAAAGAATCCCGGTGAACAAAACCACGTAGGTAGAATCCTTCACTATGTTCTGTCTTAGCAAGTCTTATTTTGTTCAGGTATGCTGCACAAATATACTCACGTTGGGTCTCTACCTCCTGTAGTCACCTTCAAGGACTTAGTAACTATGACCTCTTCCCCGGTGAATATGGAAAATTCATTTCAGATCACACTCTGTCATTTTCAGTGATTTTAATGAATTATGAACGTCTGATCTTATAAGATTCCTCCACCCACATCCTCCCCCAGTTCCCCACACTTTGCATTTCCCATTGCCTCTAGGCCTGAAGTTTCATTCATTTGAAAACTATTCTTGGAAAGATCTCCCCTCCTCCAGCTGTTAATCTGTCATTAATGGACCATAAGTCATTCAGATATACTGCGCTCTTATGCAACCTCAACAGAGTGGAAAAAATCATTTGCTTTACTGTCAATGTAAAAACTTTTATCTTTTTTGACAGTTTTATTCAGAAAACCTCAGCTTTATTTTAATTTGATTCTAATGATGGTTTTCAGAAAATGATTTGAGTAAGTAAAAAGTTTAGTGCAGTGATAGCAGTCATGATTTCTGTGGTGGTTTCTTTCTGGGGTATTTATTGAAAAGATGGATTCCAGATACAGTGCATCATTTTTGGCACAGTGGATGGAAGTTAATTATTCAGAGCTGGTAATGTGGTAGTATTTACTCAGGAATTTAAATGAGGAAGGCCCATTTGTTTTATCTCCTCTCTCTTTCCTAGCTGGAACTTCCCTGAGCAAAACTTAGATTCACAGATATCCCCACAGCTCTGAACTGATAGCAATTGTTAATTGTAAGGATGAGGTTAAATGACCTTCACATTTTCTATTCATAAAAATAATGACCTGAAATGCATTCAGCATGCAGTGAAAATGAAATGGCTTTTTGCTCCTTTTAAAAAAAATATTTATTTATTTATTTTATTTTTTAAGACTGTGAACTGCCATGTTGAAATCAAGGGTAGAGATATATGTAACAATCTGAGGTTGTTTTATTTTGGACATTTATGAACTGAATTAAGCATAATTAGGGCTCTACCTATATTTTCAAACTCATTTTCATGTAGTAGAGAAATATTAATCACATCTGAGTTTACAAGTCTGTAATGAATTTATGCTTGGTTGTTAGTAGTTAAAAGAAACTAAAGCCTGTATTCTAAAAATAGTTTTATTTGGAAATATTTACATCAGCTTTTCACAAAGTACTATGACCAGCTAAAGTCTACATTAGCCTAAATAATGGAGTTATCTAATGGCAGTTCATTTGGTTATCAGTAATTTTGCCGTGGAATATCATCCTTCATGGAAATTATGGCAGTGATAGCTAAGGAAACAAGGCTATGCACATTTTCAGTCAAGAGATCTATGTATGAGCAATCTGAAAAATCCATCACTGTGCAACTGCTAAATTAATAACACTTTAAATGATTTTAAGACTCCATTGTGATTTCAAAGGGGCAGCTAGCTAAGGTTAGCTCACAGAATCAAATATGAAATTGAAAGTAGACATTTTCTCTCAAAGCTTATTTTATCCAGAATTGCAAAGATGTAAAACAGGTAACAAAATACAAAATACATGTCAAAGAAGAATAGTCCTTTTGTTTGTTTTATTTATTTCTTTACCTGGATGGAGGCAAAGGTGGGTGGATAGCTGCCATGGAACAGGTGTAGAAAAGCCTCAAAGAGGAGTATCTTCAAATATTCCACAGCTGTGTTTCAAATACTTACTTGCATAGTGTCTCTGGGGAAATTGACATATTCCAGTAAAAGATAACACTAACCATCATGTTCTGTATTTTGCAATTTTGTTATTAGGTATTAAGTGAAAAGGAACAGAATTTTTTTCATCTTTCTTTCTTTTTTTCCCAGATTGCATCTTTATGCGACATTCCTCAGACTTCTCTGAGGAAAAAACATGTTAGTGAGAGGATTATGTTCCCATTCCACCCTAATTATTTCAAACAGAAAAGTTCAAATCAAACAATGAAGCTTTTCTAAATCTGAAAATGTTTCCAATCTAAAGATCTAAAGGCCCTAATAGTTTATAAGCTCTGCCTGCATAATTTAGGCAGGATGGTAAACACAGTTTCAAGAAATTTTAAGCCTTGCTTTCTAGACAGCATTAACTTTTATCCTCACTAGATGAAATCTTATAATACCTTACTGAATTGTTCCATTGTATTTAAACAACAACAACAACAAACCGTACAGATTTAGCAAATGTTAAAAAGGACATTAATTTCACTGTAGTTAAGAAAAGACAATTCACTACTTAACAGAAAGCTATACGTGGGACAACCATGTAATTCTTGTAGATATATATTTTGTTAATTAACACAAAGTGAAAGTTTGCTTTGCAAACACCTAATGGGTGGGGTGGTGTTCCTATCAGAGTAATTGGGAAAGAAGGTACTGATGTCTGCTATAATTTGTATGCTTCATTTTGTTCAACTGCTTACATTTAATCTCTTTTTGTCTATTTAGCTTGGGTATAGGCCATTCATCATTTCACCAAATGTCCCCCCTCTACAGGAGGGATGGGCTTTGCAAAGTCTGTCCTCTGGACTTCATTAGCAGATGTCAGATAGATTGAGAGGGAGGAGGGAGAATCATTCTTTCTCATGCACAGGCATGGTGATGTTGCCCAGCTGTAGTCCACTCAGACATCAGAGCAGACACACCAGTTCCCAGCTGAGTGTTTCCAGGGTCAGAGCCAGCAGACATATAAAAAAGAAATACTTATTACCCATCCAGTCCTTTGGGACTGATTCCATATTTACATTCACAACAATTTCAAGCAATCATATTGTTTTGATTCATTCTCAGGGTACTTTTTAATGTTACTGAGGGGTCCTGAGAGCCTATTTGAATACTTACAGATTTTTTGGTTCCATTTGTCTTCATGATTTTTCAGAATTTGTTTTCAATTAGTTTTCAATTTCAATCCAGTGAAAATCTGGATTGGAATTTATGCAAGTTTGAAGAGACCACTTGGCTATTTACTGTCTGTGCATATATTGTTTAAAACCACAAGATAAAAGTGCTTATTAGAAGATAAATGAACAGATTATTTTCAATATATGAATAAAACTACTTGGATAAATGTCTTTGAGGTAATGCAGTGTTCATTCTAGTCTTAATAATTCTCTGTTCCACCCTAAAGGACATTATCTTTTTTTTTCTTTTTGCTGTTAGACCAACAGAAGATACATGATAAAAAATTGTTACAATTTATTTAATAGGCACTATATATACATTATTTAATTTGATTCTAATAACAAGTATATTACACTGCTTTTTATCCCTATTTCACAGGTCAAGAAACTGAGTCTCAAATATTTGATGGAAGTCTACCTGGGTCTAAAGCTTGGGCTTCTAACCAAGCCACAACATAGTGTTTGAATCTAAGGAAATATCCTGCCATTGGATGGAGCCACTCCATTTCTTCCTCTGTGAGTTCTCTTCATGCCTGGTGAAAGGTGTGGCACTTTTGTTTTCTTTTTCATTTTGCTCCTTAAATCGGTGACAACACTGCATAGCAATTAAGGCCCTGATGGTTGGAGTTTGGCTGAACTTGGGTTTGAGTTCTAGCAATGATTTCATGGATATGAAACCAGAAACACAGGCAACAAAAGTAAAAAATAGACCCATGGTTCCACATTAAATTAAAAAATTTCTGCACAGCAAAGAAAACAATCAACAGAGTGAAAAGCCAACCTATGAAATGGGAGAAAATATTTGCAAACCATATATCTAAAAAGGAGTAATATCCAAAAATATACAAGGAACTCCTACAGCTCAATAGCAAAAAACCTAACAACCTGATTTATAAAATGAGCTAAGAACTTGAATAGACATTTCTCTAAAGAAAACATATATATAGTCAGTAGAAATAGCAAAAAATTAATTACTCAATGTCACTAATCAAATTAAAACTATGCAAATTAAAACTATGATGAGATTTCACTTCAGACCTGTCAGGATGGCTAGTATCAAAAAAAAAAAAAAAAAAAAGACAAGTGTTGGCAAGAATGTGGAGAAATTGAAATGCTTGTCCACTTTCGGTGAATGCAAAATGATGCAACAGCTATGGAAAAGAGTACAGAGGTGCCTCAAAAAACTAAAAATAGGGGGCGCCTGGGTGGCGCAGTCGGTTAAGCGTCTGACTTCAGCCAGGTCATGATCTCATGGTCCGTGAGTTCGAGCCCCGAGTCAGGCTCTGGGCTGATGGCTCGGAGCCTGGAGCCTGTTTCCGATTCTGTGTCTCCCTCTCTCTCTGCCCCTCCCCCGTTCATGCTCTGTCTCTCTCTGTCCCAAAAATAAATAAAAACGTTAAAAAAAAATTAAAAAAAAACAAACTAAAAATAGAACTACCATATACTATAGTATTCCCACTTCTGGGTATTTATCCAGAAGAATTGAAATCAGGATCTTGAAGAGATATTAGCATTCCATATTCATTGCAGCACTATTCACAAAATCCAAGGGGTGGAACCAACCTAAATGTCCATCACTGGATGAATGGATAAAGTGTGGTATATACATACAATGGAATATTTTTTCAGCCCTAATAAAGATGGGAATTCACCATATTCAACAACACAGATGGCCTTAAAGACGTTATGCTAAGTAAAATAAGCCAGTGACAGAAATACAAATACTACATGATTCCACTTATATGAGGTATCTTAAAAAGTCATATTCATAGAATTGAAGAGTGGAGAGGTGCCAAGCTGGCTTAGTTGGTGAAGCACGCAACTCTTGATCTCAGGATCATGTGTTCATGCCCCACATTGGATGTAGAGTTTACTTTAAAAAAGTAAAATTAAAAAAAAAAAGGATTGAAGAGTGGAATGGAGGAGGGGAAAATGGGGAGCGACTGATCAATAGGTATAAAGTTTCAGTTAAGCAAGATGAATAAGTGCTTGAGATCAAGTACTTATAGTACAATATAATACTGTACCTATAGTCAACAATACTGTATTATATACTTATGGGTTAAGAGGGTAGATCTCATGTTATATGTTCATGGTAAGTGTTCTTACATTAAGATGAAATTTTTTTTTAAGTCTTATTGTAGAGGACACCTAGCTGGCTCAGTTGGAAGAGCATAAGACTCTTGATCTCAGGGTTGTGGGTTCGAGCCCTATGTTGGGTATAGAGATTACATGAACAAATAAATAAATAAAAGTCTTATTGGAACTTTCATTGAGGAAGCATTACATTTAATGGTTAACTTAAGGAAATTGATCATGTCAAAACTTTTGATTCAAGAAGGTACACCTTTCTATTTGTTCAAATATCTTGTGTCCTCAGTAGTATTTTAGAATGATTTCTTCAAACAAATCTTGCACATTTTCTTGTTCAGATGATTCTTATCTTTTTTTTAATTTTTAAAATGTTTTATTTATTTTTGAGAGAGAGAGAGAGAGCGTGAGCATGAATTGGGGATGGGCAGAGAGAGAGGGAGACAAAGAATCTGAAGCAGGCTTCAGGCTCAGAGCTGTCAGCACAGAGCCAGACGCAGGGCTTGAACTCACAAATCTCAAGATCATGACCTGAGTTAGAGGCTTAATTGACTGAGCCACCAGGTGCCCGTATTATTATATATTTTTATTGCAGTTTTGATATTTAAATACGATCTTTCCTTCCATTATATCCTCTGTTTTTAAAATATGCAGACTATTGATTTCTACATATTCATATGTGTCTAGCAGCTTACATTTTTTTTAAGTTTCTTTTTTGAGTTTTTCAAACTTAAGGTTTTAATTGCATGCTCAAGAATCAAAAAGCTTGGTGATTGTTGGTGATACTTCCTGACTTCTCATGTGCCACTATGCCACCACAAACATACTGAATGCTTATCATTCAAAAATGCTTCAAAAAATTGTTGAATACAGACAATTTTTGGATACTTTTGCCTTTTCTATAGTATCACTCTGCCTATAGTCTGCTCTTTCACTTCTACTGGTACATTTGTAGGGAGAACACTTCATCTTTGTTTGGACTCAGTTTATGTGTCCCCTTTTCTGAGAACCCATTTAGATCCCTCAGACACAGTTAGGTTATCTCTTCTTTCTGTTTTCATAGTGCTCAGTATAAGACTGATTTACTTCAGTCATCTTCTTACATTACCTCAGAGTGTCAAAGAAATTTTGGAATTTATTTGTTTTCCCACCAAAATTAGATCCAAACCTCAATCTCTTCCATACTTCCATGTGCATTTCTCTCTAATCTTTTTCTGACCTAAATATTAGATTAATCTAATCTAATCTAATTTAATCTAAATCTCTGAATTCTGTTGGTGGTATTCCTTTTTTGTGACTCACGGTACTTACAAAACCCTTCTACCTATATTATTTGGGATGGAATCTTCTACCCTTTCTAACCAAGCCTCCACTTCTCTTCCTACCTCTCCCATCAATGTGGTCAGAGCTTAGGGCATTGTTGGACCCCAGTTACTACGAGTGTGGTTATTATGTCCTAAAGATGAACAATTTATGTGAGGTACTCTCTTTTGTACTTACTTCTCCTGTGTGATATATCATACATAAGCAGGACATGGATTCTTGAGGTAAGCCCAAGGATCTCTTTTTCTATGCTAGCTTTTCCACACTAACAACTGAATGGTGAGTTAAGCTTAGAGGCAGACACAGCCCCTCAAATAGAAGAGGGAATCAGTAATCCTGCTTTAAGCTATATATAACAGTTCATTTTTTAAAATTTCTTTATTTATTTTGAGAGAGGGGAGGAGGGGCAGAGAGAGGGAGAAACAAAATCCCAAGCAGGCTGCACGCTGTCAACAGAGCCCAACATGGGGCTCAAACTCACAAACCATGAGATCATGACCTAAATCAAGATTGAGAGTTGAAGGCTTAACTGAATGAGCCATCCAGGCACCCCTATAACAGCTCATTTTAATAAAGACTCAGAATTTAGAATTTAGGGTACTGATTTTGGTGTGATACACATAATTTTCCAAATTTAATGAATAATTGTAATGAATCCAAGAAGCTAAACAAATCAAATTTGAGATAACACCAAGTAAAGCACAGCAAGGTAATTCATAATCAACTTTCTGAAGTACAATGACATGAAACAAAATCTTAAAAAATACACAGAGGAAAAAAAGACCTATTACATATATGGGGAGAATGATTCAAATGAGGGCTGAAATTATTTACAAAAACCATGGAGGCCAGGAGACTGTGGAATGACATCTTAAAGTGTTGAATGAAAAGAAAATCTGTCAACATTGAATTCTATATCCAGTGAAAATATCCCTCAAGTTTAAAAGCAAAGTAAATCATTTTCAGACAAACAAAAGCAGAGAGAATCTTAATAGCAGGTAAATATTGAAAGAAATATTAAAGGAAAATTTTCAGGCAGAATAAAAGAGTAAATGGAAACTTGGATCTATAAATAGAAATGTGGAGTTCTGGAAATAATAAATATGTGATTAAACATAATATAGTTTATTTTTTTCATTTTGAAAAGGATAATTAACTTTTTACAGCAAAAATAATATATTGTGGCTTTAAATACGTATAGAAGCCAAAATATGTGCAACAAATGCACCAAAAACACAAGGCACAGAATGGAAATATATTGTTTTAAGGTTTATATATTATATATGAATATTTATATATTATATTTGAAGACAACATGTGATGAAGATATGTGTTGTAATCCTAGAGAAAACACACACACACACACACACACACACACACACAAGGCAAGGCAAAACAAAGAAGTATAATGAAATACGAATTAGGAAGTAAATGGGAATATTAAAATATATTCAACTAATGCAAAATACAACTATTAAAGAAGGAAATAGCAAAGAACAGATGCACAAATAGAAAACAAATAACAAAATGGCAGGCTTACACCAATCATAGGAAAATTGTATCAAATGTAAATAGACTAGGGGTTCTTCTGGAATGGCTGAGTAGTTCCTAAAAGATGGTACCCTTTCATAGATAACCAATATTAGTTCTAGACAAAATACTACATAAACAAACAAACAAACCAAAAACAGTGCTTGAAGGCAATGAAGAGCTAACAACAAAAGCAGCCAGATTCTGGAGGCAAAGTACACATTTGAAAAAGGCAACAGCACAGGGTAACTTACTGGGTTTCACATCTTTTATCTGGAAAGCAGGTGAGATTTGGCACTACATGGGGTGACTGAGTTTTTAATTAAAAAGTGCATAGACTTTCTAGACTGAAGAACCAGAGGACAGAACCTGGAGAAATACTAGCTGCTTAAAAGAAATTATGTTTTCTATGATATTTAAAGTCAGAGACTGGGAGCCCTACCTTCTTTGTATAAGCTCTGCCCAAATCTCTGATTTATCTCTGCATATGCACGTGTGGGACAGACTCTAGTGAAGCCAGGGGTGGGGGGTAAGGGGGATGAACTAAGGTTTGAGATGCTATCAAGAGTTTGGAGTATAAAACCAACTTGGAATTTCCAGAAGCCATTTTCCCACAATATAGAATTCAAAAGATCCAAAACACAATCCAGTTTTACCCATTTTATAAGAATGTTTCTGCTTCTGCCAACCCATTGTAAGATAGAATAGCAATCCAAGGAGACAGACCCTGACAGGGTGCAGCTCTTGGTATTAACATACATGGATTTCAAAGCACTACTATAATTAACCTCAGGAGGTTTAAAAAAATGCTCAAGGGGCGCCTGGGTGGCTCAGACGGTTGTGAGTGTCCGACTTTGGCTCAGGTCATGATCTCACGGTTCGTGAGTTCGAGCCCCACGTTGGGCTCTGTGTTGACAGCTCTGAGCCTGGAGCCTGCTTCGGATTCTGTGTCTCCCTCTCTCTTTGCCCTCCCCGGCTTGCACTCTGTCTCTGTGTCTCTCAAAAAATAAATAAACATTAAATTTTTTTTTAAAAAAATGCTCAAGAGCATGGAAAGGGGACATCCCAGCAGAAAAAAAAAAAGTATATAAAAAAGATCCAACTGGAAAGTTGTAGAATTGAAAAATACAATATGCTAAAAAAATGTTCACTGGATGGGATGATCCACAAAAAGGAGATGACAGCGTAAAAAGACACTGAACTTGAAACAGAAATAGAAATTACATATTTTGAAGCCTAGAGAAAAAAAAAACATGTAAAGAACAGACCTTCGTGGACCTCTGGAACGTTATCAAAGGACTAACATTTGGGACTCGAATTCCAGAAGCAGGGGGCAGTGAGAAGAGGACAGAAGAAATATTTGATGAAATAATGGCTGAAAATACCCCAATTTTGTAAAAGAGATAATTTATAAATTCAAGAAAACTAGCAGACCCTAACCAGGACAAACACACACACACAAGCATGACTAGAAACTTCACAGTCAAACTTCTAAAAACCCAAGATAAAGAAACAATTTTGTAGCAGCCAAAGAAAAATGACATATTATAGAGGACGCAATAATTAGACAAATAAAGACCAGAACACAGTGGGGAAACATCTTTAAAGTTCTAAAAGAGGAAAAAACCAAAACCAAACAAAACCAGTCCTCTCCAAATTCTATATCCGACAAAATACCTACCAAGAAAGAGAGAAAAAAGACATTTTCAAAGAGGGGCGAACTTTTAAACATTATCCTCAGTAGATGTACACTACAAACAATGGTAAAGGAATTTCTTCATTATGAAATAAAATACAGTTGACCCTTGAACGACATGGATTTGAACTGCGTGGGTCTACTTCAACACAGATTTTTTCTTCTTCTTCTTTTCTTTCCCTCCCTCCTCCTCAGCCCTGCAAAAAGCTTTCGTATTTCCATTTGAATTGGGCTCCAGGGTGGTTAAAAAGCTGCTCAGTTGCTTCAGGGAGAGGCGAGGGCAGAAGCCCTGACGCCAGGGGGATGCCAGAGGGACCCCTCAAAGGCAGCCGGGCCCTGGCGGCTTCCAGCCATGCTTGAGGGTGAGCCTTCCCAAGAGATAGTCATCCAGCCCAGCCCAGCCAGCCTGAAGCGGTTACTCAGGTGGTCGCCCCTCTTCTTTGTGAGTTTCACCTGCTCATCCAGGAAGTGGTTCTCTGGGAAGTCACTGAGTCTGCGCAGGCAGAACCCAGGGCGCGCAGGTATAAAAGGGCCTGGCTCTGGTTCGTCTCCAGGATCTGGGTAGTTTTTATGGAGCCCAAGGTTTTCTCCTATTTATCTTGGGTCAGCTTCTGCGCGTCCTGGAAGAAGGCGAGAGTGCTGCTCTGGTTTTGCGTCTTCAGTCGCTCGGAGCTCTCCTGCTTCTCTTTGGCCAACTCCCAGAAGTGGCCCAGCCCTCCAGAGCCACGTGTCCGTGAAAACAGACGCCAGGAGAGAGGTAAGTGTAAGTCCTGCAGATGCCCGTTGACCGGGTGGTTGATGGCCGTCTCCATCTCGGTGGAATAATTCTGACACATCTTGGAGCTCATGGTAGATTGGCAGTAAAGAGCTAAGATTAGAAAAATGGTGTTGATTGGTTCTGGAAGCAGAGGATGGTTGAGAAAATGGTTTCTAAGGTTGCGGCTGGAAAAAATGTTGGAAGGCCGTGGAGGCTGGAAGAAGGCGGTGGAGGCTGGCATCTCTGGTTCTGTTTTGTCTGAACATAGTTAAAAAAAATTTTTTTTTAATCTTTATTTTTGAGAGAGAGAGAGGGAGGGGTAGAGAGAGAGGGAGACACAGAATCTGAAACAGGCTCCAGGTTCTAAGCTGTCAACACAGAGCCCTAAGCAGCGCTCAGACTCACAGACGTGAGATCTTGACCTGAGCTGAAGTCTGTCAGTTAACTGACTGGGCCATCCAGGTGCCCCTGTTCTGTGTGAACATTGTTGAAGCAAAAGGCAAATCCAGGGACCACTGGGAGCAGTGCTTACATGTAGATTTTTTACAGTACTGTAAATATATTTTCTCTTTCTAATGACTTTCTTAATAACATTTTCTTTATTTTAAGAATATGGTATACATATACAAAATGTGTACATAAAGTAAAATATGTGTAATGGACTGTTTATATTATTGATGACTTTCAATCAACAGTCAACTATTAGTACTTAAGCTATTAGGAGTCAAAAGTTACACATAATTTTCCATTGCTCCAGGGGTGTTGGTGCCCCTGACTCCCATGTTGTTTAAAGGTCAACTGTAATACCAAAGCAAAACTCAGATCTTCAGGAAAGGATTGAGATAGTCAGAAGTGGTAAATATCTGGAAAAATGTAAAAGCCTATTGCTTTTTATGTTAATTTCTAAAAATACTTAGTTCTGATTAAAGCAAAAGTATAACATGCAGGGTATATAGTGGTGTAGTGGTAATGCCTTTGACACTATAGTATAAGTGAATGTGAAGAGGAAAACGGATCTATGATGTTAGAAGGTTTATACATGTGAGTAAGCCAAATACTCCCAATTATAGGACAGAGATTATCAGGTAGAATAAAGAAGCTAATTTTTTAAGTACCATGCACATATTAATTTTAAGAAATGTAGAATAGGTATATTAATATATCAGAAAATAAAGTTCAGGAAAAAGGAAACATTCTATAATGATAAAAAGAACAGTTCTTCAAGACGTCCTAACAATACTAAATGTGTATGTACCTAATAGAATTTCAAAATGATTGGGGGAAAATATTAACAGAACATGAAGGAAAAACCAATGTATCTACAGTTACAGTAGGAGATTCAAAACTCCTCTCTCAGTAAATGATAGAACTAATTGAGAGAAAAATCAGTAAGAACATAAACAACTTGAAAAATTTTATTAACCAACCTGATGGTATTGACATTTATAGAGCACTGCATCTAACAACCTGCAGCATGCTAATTGCTTTCAAACAAACGCACACAGAGCATTCACCAAGATGGGACATATTCTGAGCCATTTAAAAAGTTTCAATTTCAAAGATTGAAACTATACCGTGTATATTTTTTTACCACTGAGGAATTAAAGTAGAAATCAATAAGAAATGACATCTAGAAAAGCCTCAAATATTTAGAAATTAAGCAATCCAGGTCTAAGAAGCCTATGAGTGATAGAAGAAATAACAAAATACAGAATATTCTAAGATAAATGATAATGTCCAAAAATTATGATTTGTGGAAGGCAGTTAAAACAGTGCTTAGAGGGAAATTTATAGCTCTATGTGTTTAGTTTGGGGGAAAAAAAAGCAAGGTTTAAAAGCCAGTCATCTATCCTTCCAGCATGAGAAGTTAAAAAAAGAAGCAAGTTCAAATCGACATTAAGTAGAATAATGAAAATAATAAGAGGAGAATAAATTAGTGAAATAGATACACAGTAAAGCAATAAATGAAATTAACTGTGGTTCTCTCAAAAGATTGTTAAAATTGATAATCTCCCTATCTACATCCACCAAGGAAAAAAAGAGTACACAATGCCCAATGCCAGTAATGAAATAAGGATGCTACTATAGATCTTATACATATTAAAACGATAAAAAGACATTTTAAAAACACTTGAGCCAATAAGCTTAACAATTTTGATGAAACAGAGAAATTTCTTGGCAGGAGCTGGGGGTGTGTGTGGACAAACTGTTTTTTAAAAAAAAAGATTTTGAGTAGCCCAGGATCTATTAGTGAAATATATTAGTAATTAAAAATAATTCTCCAAAGAAAGTACCAGGCCCACAATGCTTCCTTTGTGAATTCTGTCAGAATTTAAACAACAGGATTGCCTGGTGCTTCAGTTGTTTAAGCATCAGACTCTTGATTTTGGCTCAGGTCACGATCTCACAATCGTGGGATTGAGCCTGTGTCGGGCTCTGCGCTGACATCATGGAGCCTCCCTGGGATTCTCTGTCTCTCCCTCTCTCTCTCTCTGTCCCTGCCCTGCTAGCACACATGCACACATACTCTCTGTCTCTCAAAAATAAATAAACATTTAAAAAAAAAACATTTAAGCAGCAAAAATGCATATCCTATATAAACTCATTTACAAAATAGAAAGAAACACTTTACAATTCATTTAATAAGGTCAGCATTACCCCAATATCTAACACAGAAAAAATCGTTACAATAAAATAGATCTACAGGCTGAAATCCCTCATAAGCAAAATTCTTTAACAAAACAGTAGTAATACACACACACGCACACATGCATGAACACCCCAGTGGGGTCTATCCCATTTCTACAGTTCAGCATTCAAAAGTCAGTGTAATTTACAATCTTAATAGAACATTTCAGAACAATCTGGAAAATCTGTAAACACCGAAATACATGCATAGGAAACATTTGACAAAACCCAAAACTCATTTAGATCAAAACTCTCTCTAAACTAGGGAGAGAAAAAGACTTCATTTTGATGAAGAGCATCTAAGAAAAACCTATAGTTAGCATCATACCTAATAACGAATGACTGAACACTTTTCCCTGGAGAATGAGAATAAGGCCAGCATATCTGCTTCACCACTTCTATTCTACTTTGTAATTTAAGTTATAACCAGTGAAATAAACTAAGGAAAAAAAAGATGACAGTCATGTAGATTGGAAGGAAAAATAAAGCTGTCTTTATTTACAGATAATAGAAATTTTAAGTAGTTCAAGCAGTCTTGATTAAGTGAATTAGGCAAAATTATATGATACAAGGTCAATTTATTTCTGTATGGTAGCATTGAATGAATGGAAATGATTAACAAATACAGTTTACATTAGCATTAGAAAACAAACTACTTAAGATGAACTTAATATTAAAGTACAAAGCTTGTATACCGAAAACTGGCAGACTATGAGAGAAATTAAAGAAGACTTAAATAGAGATATATCATACTTATGTGTTTTGGAAAATTCACAATTAATGAGATGTCAGTTTTTCTCAAATTAAACTATAGTTTCAATGTAGTCTTAACCAAAATTTCATCCATTTTTTAAGATGTAAACCAACAAGTTACTTCTAAAATTTATGTGGAAATGAGAGTGCTTAGAATTTTAAAATAATCTTGAAAAAGGAAACAACAATAAAGTTTGAGTTCTTACAAATGATTTGAGGACTTATAAAAAAGCTAAAAAGAGAGTATGCTTTTGACATAAGAATATATCGATGGAGTAGGTTAGAGTCCAAAAAATATTTATACCTTCATTGTGAAGTTTCAACGAAGACTCCAGATTATTCCAATGGGGGAAAAATGTCTTTTCAATAAATGGTGCTGGGATAACAGGATCATGATATGGGGGGAGAAAACCTTGTGTCATGCTTCACTTCATATATAAAATTTAACTTGAGATGGATCTCAGAACCAACCATAAAATCTAATACTATAAAGTTACCAGAAGAAAACATTGAATAATATTTTCAGTACCTTGAGATAGACACATATTTTTTAGGACATAAAAAATCAGGACATAACTTTAAAAAACTATTAAAGTTTACACTATCAAAATTGAACATTCTTTTTTTTAATGTTTATTTATTTATTTTGAGAGAGAGAGAGAGAAAGAGGCAGAAAGAGGGGGAGATAATCCCAGCAGGCTCCACGCTGTCAGCATAGAGCCTGATGTGGGGTTTGATCTCATGAACCAAGAGATCATGACCTGAGCTGGAATCAAGAGTCCCATGCTTAACTGACTGAGCCACCCAGGTGCCCCTTGAACACCTCTTTTCAAATGACACAATTTAGTAAGTGTAGAGATAAGCCATAGACTGGCAGAAAATGTTTGCAATGCATGTATCTGACAAAGAACTTCTATCCAGACTATACTGCAAACTCCTACAATTCAATAAAAATAAAGGCAACCAGTCTGATCAAAACATAAACAAAATATTCGTGGTTGTCACCGTAAGAGGATGGAGAATATATTGATTGAAAGACGTACTAGGATTTTTCTGGGGTGTTAAAAAAAACACCTTGATCTAGATGTGGATTACAGGGTGCTGTTTTCAGAACTCTTCAAATGATATACTTAAGATCTATGACCCTCTGTTTTTGTAAATGGTACCTGAATAGAAAAAAAAATACGGTGTTACTTTAATTTCCAAATTTGCTACAACACCAATCTGGTAATGATTTCCTCTTTTGTATCAGGTAAGTTAAAAAATCACAGGTCCAGTAATTTATTTTAATAAAAATGCAGAACATTTTAAAAGACCATCAGTATTACAATATGTGTTCAAATCTAGAAAGCCTATTTGCTGGAGGATGTATGGGAAATGAAACTATCATCTGAGCTCAGGTTATGGTAAATAACTGTTTTGCTGCGATTAATAGAAGTGTTTACTTCTCATTTAAGAAGTAAAAAAATATATACACCCATTAATTTTTCACTTGCTAATGCAATAATCAGGTATGATTTTAAGACAAGGAAAGACAATTCTTCAGTCAACATGATGTAGCAAAAATAACAAGGACCAAAGTCAGGCAGTCTAAACTAGATTCTTGGCACTGGCACTTTGGAATTGTGCATTGAACCCCAGAGAAGTCTCTAGCTCTCTGGTCTTCCCTTCTCTCATTTACAAAATGAAGTGATTGAACTGAATGACCTCCAAGTTCCTTCCTCCAACATTCTGTGATCTATGATCCATTCCTTGAACTCTGATCATAGGTGTTCTCTGTTTTGACATTTTAATATGTCATGGCACTTATGCTTATATTCATTCATTATATTGCTGTTTAAAGTTCAAATTCAGGAAGCTGTTTTAGGAATATCAGAAATATAAATTAATTTTAGTTAATATTTATGATCCTGTTAGCACATTATTTGTTGTTAAGGTCACATAAAGAACTAATCATTCCCACTTTGATTCCAGAGGCATAGTGTATATTACAATAACATAAATCATATTCATGTGAATGTGAGATGAATTTCAAAAAGAGACAAATTCCATGCTTTGCTTAGTATTTCCATATTGCATGTTATGAATTTATTTCTTATTCATGGTACTAACATTAATTACAATAAATTTGTTTTATATTCATGTAGATGTCACACACTTCTGGAATTTAGCATTTATAATACATGAATAAATGGCCACTAGCCTTTTATGCTCCTGTTTCAGATGTAGTTACTCAAATGAATAGTCACAAAATTAACAAGCTATGAAACTAGGAAAAAACAATCTGGTGATTGCATTTTGTTGATTTTGTCACAATATCAAAATATATAATTGCTTACCTCTGGCATCTATTTAGTAATTTCATGTTAATTATTTATCAATAGCCAATGGCCTAAGTGGAAATTACTTTGATTTGGGTTTAGTACTTAAAGAAGCTGGTTTAAGACGGCTGGATATTCAGTGAAACCAGCATTCCTATTAAAGCATAGACCTGGATTCATATTTATGTTCCTTCACATCTCCTTGTTTTGATGAGAGACAATGTGATACAATGCAAAGGATTAAAATCAAGACACCAGAAAATGGGTTGAAGTTTCAGTTGTACCACTTAAAATGGGCTTATTTCAGGCCAGTTTCTCAATTTCTCTAGATGTGCAGTATGTAGGTAACATAGCAATGTAATTCACCATTTGTGAATATACCTGGAACTGTATAGGCAATCAATATTAATTGGATATAGATTTGCATCCAATGTCTTCAGTCTAACTCTAGTTTCTGTTTTCTTAATCCTTTCATTTTACAATTACTCTATTAGATGAAAAACCCTTCCTCTGTTCTCTCACTCTGTGTTCTCATTAATTCCCTATCCAGACTACTATATGCATCCCTGCTGTGTCATCGAGGATCCCAGCTCCTTAACAGTGGGTTTGTTGGCTCCCATCTTTGGAGACAAATCATTCTACCCCCCCCCCCCCCACCAGCCTCTTCCTGAAGCACTTCTGCTACCTTTTTTGAATGACACTTTCAAAATGTCACTCTTCCTTAATGATATTGGAACCAAAAAGAGAAAAAAAATACTACTACTGAAGAAAATTCTTCCTTCTCCAGTTCTTAATATTGCTTCATTGGACACCGAACTGTAGCTTTCTCACTGGCATCCTTATTATTCTGTAGTCCCATCATTTGTTCAGCCATTTGATTCATTTCTATTTTTTTAATTTTTTCATGTTTAGTTTTAGAGAGAGAGAGAGGCAGAGAGAGAGAGAGAGAGAGAGAGAGAGAGAGAGGGAGGGAGGCAGGCAGGCAGGCAGGCAGGCAGGCAGAAGATCTGAAGCAGGCTTTGTGCTGACAGCAGAGAGCCTGATACAGGGCTTAAACCCACGAGCTGTGAGATCATGACCTGAGCTGAAGTAGGATGCCTAACCGACTGAGCCACCCAAGGTGCTCCTGATTCATTTCTGAATCACTCCTGATATCATTCCCTGGCTCAGATCTTTATTGACTTCTTATGGCTAACATGATAAATTCTAAGTAAATCACATGACTTTAAGGGCCTCTGTTAATCTGGCTCAAACATTCCTTTTAAATCCTAATCTCTACATCTTCTTGCAAGACTAATTTTGGTTACATTGAACTGATGCTTGTATCTCTTCCTTCTTTCCATCTTCATAGTTGTGTCCATATTCTCTCTACCCAAAAAGTATGTTTCCCTCCTAACCCCACATTTTAAATGATGCCCATTTGTCACCTGCAGACTCCAATTCCATCTCTTCCTGAAATTTCCTTGAGTTACTAAGAAATAATCTTTTTCTATAGTATGTTGGTCCTGTCCCTTATAACTTGCTACATGTACTCATATACTGAGATACATGTCTCGTCTCCCCATGTGTACCTTGATTACGGAACACATATGTGATTTGGCTGTGACTGTCTAAAGAGGTAGCACATGATTTATAGAAAACAGCTTCAGTAAATGAAAGAAAATATCTCTGTTATTAAAATGAAACAATTTCCCATAAGCTTTACAAAAACTACAGAATGCAGAAAATTATCGTATCTATAAAAGAACCCCAATGGAACTAAATTTGGCAAAAAGAGTGAATTTATTATGATGGTATAAGAATATCTCAAGTACCATAAGGGCTGTGAATTGGCAGGACTTGGGAATGGACTACAACCAAACACTGGCCCACTGTAGGGAGACTGAGAAATCATTTCTCTCCATTTCTCATCTATGATTCTTTCTGAATGTCTGATATTGTTTGATCTCTGTCTCCAAAAATGGATTTTTCTTTGCCTCTCATCCCATATTACAGACCTCAGCTGTGACAGCTTTGAATTTTCACTTCTTCTGTTAAAGAATATCTGTGCTACAACAATTCAGATCACTTAGTTATAAATTTCATTGCCAGGGAAGGACTCTAATATACCTGGCATTATCAAGTGCCCATCTTTAGTTGTGTCATCTTTGATTAGAGAGCAGAGTCATATTATCAGAGTTTTCTGGAGAAACTGCCCTTTCCCCAAAATACATATGATTATAGTAGGTACCAAGGCCCTCTTTTACATCCAAGGATGTCTGTAACCATTTGCATCTTTGGGAAAGAGAAGATTTTTGAGAAAAGTGTGCAGGTGGTGCAGGTGACCCATTAGGTTACAGAGCAGTCTGTAAATTATAAAAATTTATAACTCACCATTCTGTAATTTTGCCTGGCTGCTAATTCTTCACAAATACTTTCTGAAGTACTGTTCCTTTACATTTTGTTCCAGATGCATTAATTCAATCATTGAAGCCATTACTATTGAAAGGTTCAAGTCAGAGTTACAGCTTTTGATGAAAACTTGTGAAATCATTTTGACTGCTTGAGGCTGTTTATCTTTGAAATTGGCAAAAGATCACTTTTGTCACCAAACAAGTTCCTGAAATAGCCCCTCATCTTAGAATGAAGATAGAGTCATCCAGCAAGGTGTAAAGAATCATTATTCTTCCATAGGCTAGAGGGCAACTGACCTCCAACATAGGATTTCGTGAGTTTGAAAAAGAAGATAAATCAGTCTACTCTAAATACAAGTTATTCTGGCCATTAAATGTTCGTTTTTTTGGCAGCCAGTTTCAGGCATGATTAGAAAGACTATTTTTTTTTTTTTTACCCATAAATGTATCTCATGCCCTTCTCTGGCCAGAGTTCAAGTGGGATGAAGTGATCCAAGGACTCCTGTGTTAGGGGCAGATGCTCTCACATGAGGTTGAGATGTGAGGTAAGGAACTGAGGGCAAGTTCAGGAAATTGTTTCCTGGACCTGGGAGAAGTCAAAGGAAGGAGAATAAGTCTCAACAGCGACTAAGTGAAGGACTAGAATCTAAGTGGGGATTGAATATTGATAATTGAGTGGGCTGGGGGTAAGGGGGAGGTAGGTAATGAGGAATCTGAGAATGAGGGTTGTGGAGCAAGCAGATGGGTAATGGCCTATAGAAAAATCAAGAGTACTGACACAGTTATTTACTCAGTTCACACATTCCTGCTTTGTTTGGGTAGGGATTTTTTCTAATGGTCTGGGACTGTGTATATAAAAGCTTATCCTCACATGGCTCTTCTGATGTTAGGTGCTGCTATTTGAGAGGTGGCAGGACGGACATAAGGGGTAAGGGAAGAGTTAAATAAGGACATGGCAAATTGAACATTAGGCCACTGACCTCTCCCCTCTTTTTTTCTGGGAGTGAGAGAAGACATATATTCAAAACCCTACTTTTAGTCCTTTCTATTATGATAGGCCACAAATGATAGCTGTCAATTACTTTATCTGGTGGGAAAGTTGTTAATTTAATAAAATTGTACCATTGATATTTCTGTTTGGCCCCTTATGTCAGTAAGTAATATATTCAGTTGCAACAACCAAAACTTTCAAATAGCAGTGGATTTATCCCTGTGGACAAAAATTATGGTGGAAACAAACCAGGGCTAGTGACAGTTCTGTGACACGTCTTTCCTCTCTACCATCCTTAGAGCAGAGGCCTTTGATTTGTGATAGTCATATCTTGGTTGAAGAAAAGCTTCTGTACCTTTGGAAGCTTTGTGTCTGCATTCCAAGCAGAAAAAATGAGAGAGACTGAAGGGCTGGGTTTCTGATTGTCCTAAATAGAATTGAGAAGTTATTAATTATTAAGAAGGGAATAAAATTTGAGGAGGCAAGCAGTGGTATTTGCCTTACCTTCCCTTGATCAATTCATATCTTTTTCATTTTTTTCTCTTATTTTTTCTTCATTAAGAGATCAAGTTGAACTATGAAATGAGGTTAGTGTATGGCTTATCGCCTGTCCTAGGAACTGGGGATTGACAGTGCCTTGGTTGAGCAGACCTAGTCTCTACTTAATTTTTCAAAGGCAGGTAAGGTCTCTTGCATTGCCGATGGTCCATACAATGTCTGTGAGTTCTTTCACTTGACCCTCTGCACATTTGTCGTGAAGGAGGAAGAGGACAGAAGGTGGATAGGATGTACAAGTGTTTGGGAGAGAAATGGCCCTGTTGCATGGTGTGACCATGTGTAAAGCTGTGGTTCAGTGACAAAGCAGGAAGCCGGGGTGCTGGGGAAATGTGAATTGGGAAAGGATGATGTCTGTGGTGTGAAGTGGTTGGAGTTTTTCTTACCATAACAGAGAACTTATGAGGGATTTAAGCAGGAGAATATGTGAAAAGCCAGAAGAATCCTCAAGAGATGAGTGAGATGGCAACAGAGAACACTCATGTTATTGTCTTTTGTTTTTGTTTTTGTTTTTGTTTTTGCATCCATGTACTAGCTCTGAACATTGGAACTTAGAAAACATAAAACATGGGGTGCCTGGGTGGCTCAGTCGGTTAAGCGTCCGGCTTCAGCTAAGGTCATGATCTCGCGGTCTGTGAGTTTGAGCCCCACATTGGGCTCTGTGCTGACAGCTCAGAGCCCGGAGCCTGCTTCAGATTCTGTGTCTCCCTCTGCCCCTCCCCTGCTCATGCTCTATCTCCCTCTGTCTCAAAAATAAAATAAACGTTAAGAAAAAGAAAACATAAAACATGTAATTCCCTTATTCTTTAAGTTACCACATTAGACTTCATAGAAGGTAATATATCAAAGTAGTTTTTCTTTATTCCCTTACCTGAATTTAAGGTATTCTTTTTCTTCTCTGTTTAAAGAATTGCAGATTTATACTTATTAATATTTAATATAAAGTAATTCAGCTGGGTCCAGGATTGCAAGACAAGTTGGGAGAAAAATCTGAAAGATACATGCTCCACCAGCAGCTTGAATTTACACAAGCTCTGTAACTACATGGGATCTGAGGCCCACTGTTCATATTAAGGAATGTGCTGCTTTCTGTTCCAGACAAGCGGATAAACTACCAACCGTACTGGGAACCAGATGACCTCCTCCGTGTGAAATACCCAAGCAGCAGGTGTAGACAAAACAAAGACAGCCTTCCTTTATCCCAAAGGAAGAAGAGACCCAGATCTTTACACCAAGCCAAAATCCATAAAAAGGATCAAATAAAGGCTTTAATCAATTTAGGTTTCTTTTCCAAAGAGAGAAATTGAGCACATTACTATTTCCTGAATTTAAAATTTAAGAAAAGAGTACATAAAATTTTATTTAGTTTCTTTTGTTTAACTCTGGCATTTGAAAAGGTGTATATTTCTCTGGGTGGCTGACAGCTACCTGGAAAAAAAAAAAAATAAGACCTAGATATCTAATCTGCCATTTTACAGTCAAGCTGTTTTAACTCAGGAACTCAAAAATTCTTTGGGATTCTGAGTTTTACCTATGAAGTGGGATTTTTTTTTACTCCATTCAAAAATGTCTTTGTCTATTTCAAGGAAGATTCTATTTAATCTTTAAGCTGCTCAGCCAAAGTGTGAGCAAAGAAAGCATTTCCCTATATAATGTCCTATAAAAAATAGATTGGATTCCTCTGGATATGAATATATAGTCAGTTGAAATACATAACTTCAATAATTGTAAGTCCATTCAAATTCCAACAAACATAGTAAGTTTTATGTGACATGGAGGGTGGTGCTGAAAGCAAACAGGCTTCATGTTCAAGAAGAATTTTAATGCTTTTTGTTGTAATTTAATTCTTTTGGATCAATTAATTACCAATTAACACCTTAGTCCAGATTTACCGACAACCAGATAGATGTAATACAACTTGAGAAGGTGAGAAACTAGATATCAAAGTGGTTTTGATGAGGTTTGTGAGTGAATAGGAAATAAGCTTCCTATTGTCACCTTTTGACTCTAAGACTTAAGTGTTTGCTTTAAATTTTCTCAAGTCCAAAGTAACAATGACATTTCTCCAAATATTGTCCTGTATTTAAAAACCTTTCAACACAATGCTGTTCTTGCCAAGGTGATAGTTCTCATTGGCTCATAGCAATTTTTGTGAAATTTGTTTAAGCTATAGGAAACCAATAGCAAGAAAGGATTTTACCAGAATTGATAGCTGCATTCATGTTTGTTTGCCATAGCAATAGTTCTCCTAAAAGAGGGCTAGAAAACAAAATGATGATTCCCCATTCTCTCATGCGGAAAGAGAAGAAAAGGTGTTTGAATTGCCTTTTTAAGTGTAGTAACTTTGCTATAAAACAAGACAGCTCCTTTTTTGCTGATCTCTTTAAAACCCTGGAGAGTGCTTTTGAAAGTAACATGGCAATAGGATCTGACTCTCAAAGTATCCCTTACGTTTCACTCTGGTGATGACTTCAAACCGAAATCCTCCAGGTAGGACCCACTGTTCTATATGGAGATTTTTACTGCAGGATTAGCAGGAATGGGAAGTAGCTAAAAGAAACTTTTGATTGGGGTGCCTGGGTGACTCAGTCGGTTAAGTGCCTGACTTCAGTTCAGGTCATGATCTCGCAGTTCATGAGTTTGGGCCCCGCTTCGGACTCCATGCTGACAGCTCAGAGCCTGGAGTCTGCTGCAGAATCTGTGTCTCCCTCTCCCTCTACCCCTCCCTGCTCACAGTGTCTGTCTGTCTGTCTCTCTCTCTCTCTCTGTCTCTGTCTCAAAAATAAATAAACATTTAAAAAAAGAAACTTTGGAAATAACCTAAATGTAAAATGTTTTAGAATGCTTAGTTCTTAGATTGAGAATTATGTTACCTCCATAAAATATTACTGTATCTAAAAAGATAATATTATTTAAACAGGCTTCTAAATCAACAATAGAATTTTTCAACATTCTAGTATTGTGCTGGCACTGCTTTGTGAATATCGAGATGCTAAGAAAACATGGCCAGAGATGTGTGTGTGTGTGTGTGTGTGTGTGTGTGTGTGTGTGTGAGAGAGAGAGAGAGAGAGAGAGGGAGAGAGAGAGAGACACACACACACACACACACGAGAGAGAGGTGGACTCTTGATGGCATGCTCAATCTTATCAAATAACAGAAAAATATTGTATATAAAGTAGTAATGGATAGACAGTGAGATATGCATATCTCTTAAAGTGGTGGCTTTAAGTCTGTGTGTGTGTGTTCATTCTAATTTGAGGGAAACCAGGAAGCCAGCTGTAGAGTTAAGGAAGATACTTTTTCAACTCAAAAGCTGTGTGAGTACAGGAGAGACATGATAAATTTCTATGTGTTTGGCCATCTGTTTGCTTTCCCCCATCTATGCTTCTGAACAGAGACTTTTTAAGGTCAAGAAGACAGTGAATGGAGCCCAGGAAGATCCTCACCACCTATCTGTTGGCAAACATCATTTTTGCATTAAACTTTCTCCTTTTAGAACAGGAGCAGAAAGATAGAACACATGAGATTTATGAGAAAATAATGCAAATGAAGGAGAAATAATTCTGAAGCATCAGAGAGAATAGCAGATCTCTGCAGTTGATCAACTAAAAGAACCAGAAGAAAACCTTCTGGGTGTTAACAATAGGATGAGCAGAGTTGTGAATGGAATAGGATGAGACAGTTACTAGAAGAGAGGAGATTGAGAAAAAAACAGAAGAAGTGCAAAGCAAATAAACTGAGATTAAAATAATAATAAAAAATAGGAAAACCAAAATTCAGTAGAAGAATAAAATTGTGCATAGAAAATACTATCTAGTCAGTATAGCAGAAAAAAGAGAGAAGGAAGGACAGGTTAAAATCTAACTTGCACATTCTCCAAAAATAATAGACAAGAAGAAAGGAATACAAATAATAACAGAATACTAAAGAGAAAAAGAAGATTTAATATGCAAAAATTGGGGGCGCCTGGGTGGCGCAGTC
Organism: Prionailurus bengalensis; assembly: GCF_016509475.1. Lineage (NCBI taxonomy): Eukaryota > Metazoa > Chordata > Mammalia > Carnivora > Felidae > Prionailurus > Prionailurus bengalensis. Next base: position 89,226,547 of record NC_057350.1, on the reverse strand, counting down.
GGTTAAGCGTCCGACTTCAGCCAGGTCACGATCTCGTGGTCCGTGAGTTCGAGCCCCGCGTCAGGCTCTGGGCTGATGGCTCAGAGCCTGGAGCCTGTTTCCAATTCTGTGACTCCCTCTCTCTCTGCCCCTCCCCCGTTCATGCTCTGATTCTGTCCCAAAAATAAAATAAACGTTGAAAAAAAAAAATTAAAAAAAAATTGTGGTGTTCTGCAGTGTAAACCAAGTACAATAAAGCAAAAGTCAAGAATAAAAATATAAATTAAAAAGGCAACTATAATTAATAGTTTGAGAAAGAATCTGGTGGTGCAGATGAAATGAATCATATTCTTTCAAGCAGTTTTAATGACAAGAGAACCACATATGGATACTTTTTGCATAATTAAGTTCAAGACAAAATTCTATAAATATCTAGACAGAACAAACTCAGAAACAGTTACTACCACCACAGTAATAAAAAAGTTGACCTAAATGATGTTTATTCCTTTGCTACTAGCTGTCTAAATGCTGCTGTTGAGAACTATTCTGGAAAATCAGAATTTGAAAGATGAAGTCACAACTCAAGCATTTATCCTAAACAGACTTGATCTTTGTGGTCAAGGCAACAGAAAAAATCATGAGACAAATATGTAAGGACTCAGAAAACACACAACACACCTGACTCTCTTGAAAATCTTAGAAGAAGTAAATAAATAATTATTAAATTCATCATCTGCAGAAAGCACAAAATATATCGTTTCATTCTAAACTTAAAAAAATAAGCATGTTATTTAACTATTGTTTTCTTTAAACTTAGAGTTAACAAATGGATTAATAATGAAATATTATGTCATTTTATGATTTTTTATTGGAGTATGATTAATGTTTAGTATTATATTAGTTTCAGGTGCACATCATGGTGATTCAACAATTCTATACATTACTCAGTCCTCCTCACAGTATGAGTACTCTTAATTACCTTCACTTGCTTCACCCATCCCCCCCCCCCACCTACCTCCCCTCTGGCAATCACCATTTGTTCACTGTATTTAACAATCTTTGTCTCTTAAATTCCACATGTGAGTGAAATCATTTGGTATTTTTCTTTCTGAGTTTCTGATTTCACTTAGCAATATACCCGTAGGTTCATCCATGTTGTTGCAGATGGCAAAAATCTCATTCTTTTTTATGGCTCAGTAATATTCCTGTGTGTGTGCATGTGTGTGTGTACATATATACCATTCTTCTTTTTCCATTCATCTATCAATGGACGCTTGGGTTGTTTCCATAATTTGGCTATGTAAATAATGCTGCAACAAACATAGGGGTGCATATATCTTTTTGAATTTGTGTTTTTGTTTTCTTTGGGTAAATACCTAGTAGCAGAATTACTGAATCATACTGTAGTTCTACTTTTAATTTTTTGAGGAATCTCCATACTGTTTTCCACATTGGCTCTACCATTTTACATCCCCATCAACAGTGCATGGAAATTCCTTTTTCTCCACATCCTCACTGACACTTATTATTTCTTGTCATTTTGATTCTAGCCATTGTGACAGGTGTTAGCTGATACCTCATTGTGATTTTGGTATGCATTTCCCTGATAAGTAATGTTGAGCATCTTTTCATGTGTCTGTTGGCTATTTGAATGGCTTTGGAAAAATGTCCATTCAGGCCTTCTGCCCATTTTTTAATTGGATTAATTGGTTTTTGGTTTTGAGTTAAGTAAGTTGTATAAGTTCTTTGTATATTTTGGATATTAACTCCTAATCAGATATATCATTTGCAAATATCTTCTCCCATTCAGTAGGCTGTCTTGTTTTTTGGATGGCTTCTTTTACTATGCAAAAGGTTTTTATTTTGACATAGTCCCAATATTTTAATGTTGTTTTTGTTTCTCTTGCCTCAGAAAACCTACCTAGAAAAAGCTTCTATGGCTGATGTTGAAGACATTACTGACTATATTTTCTCTAGGAGCTTTATGGTTTCAGTTCTCACATTTAGGTCGTTAATTCATTTTGAGTTTTATTTTTGTGTATGGTGTAAGAAAGTGGTCCAGTTTCATTCTTTTGCACGTAGCTGTACAGTTTGCCCAGCACTGTTTGTTGAAGAGATTGTCTTTTCCTCATAGTATATTCTTGCATCCTTTGTCATAGAATAATTGACCATATAATAATGAGTTTATTTCTGACCTCTCTATTGTGTCCTTTGATCTGTGTGTCTATTTTTGTGTCAGCACCATACTGTTTGATAGCTACAGTTTTGTAGTGTATCTTGAAATCTGGGAATTGATACCTCCAGCTTTCTTCTCATTTCTTAAGATTGCTGTTATGCCATTTTAAACTTAATTTTCCTCTACTGGCCATTTTGGTGACCTTTTTTCTATTTTAACTCATGCTAAAATGAAAGAACCTGTGTCCTAGAAGTCTTACAATTTCCTTATAATTAATTATAAAAATTGCACAGAAATGAAAGTTTAAATTTTATAGAATATTCAATGCATAAACAATTTTATGATGTGATGTTAAGAATAGAACAAGAAAACAAGAGAGACCATGTAAGTCATAGCCTGTAAAACTGTGCTCATAAACACACACATACACAGAAGGAGGGGCATCACTAAAAACCTAAAAAGTGGCTATTTGTTGATCATGAGATTGGGAGTGATTTTTATTTCACTCTTTAATATTTTCAGATTTTTCTTCACTTATTTATTTTTATTACAGTTAAAATGAATGATCAAATTGATGAAAATTTGATTTGATAAAAATGAATATATTTATAGAATTTTAAATTCAAGAAATAATATATTTCTGCTGTTTTGTTACTATATTATATAAAAATAACTGGATTGATATTCTTCACTTTTGGAGTATATTGTTGGAATGAAAATTTATTGAACATGTTAAATATATGTTACATAGTTCATGTCATCATCATTAAAGATTTTCATTCAAATAATCCCTAAAAGAATTACAGAAAACTATTTAGCCACTCATACATTTTTAAAAAATATAAATGTTTTACCATAAGTGGTTAGTTTTAAGAAATATAATTTCTAGTGTTTTGGAAATACTGGCATTTTAAATTAAAACTGTTATATCCCTTTTCAAATTGTACCCAATAGAATCTAAATAGAATAGGATAAATAGAATAGAAACGGCTTAGTAACAAGGCCCATGGTGGGGCTTTATTTCACGAACTGTGAGATGATGACCTGAGCTAATATCAATTGAGCCACCCAGGCGCCCCAGGAGAGAAAGAAACTAAAGCAGACTCCAAACCCAGCGCAGTGCCTGACATGGGGCTTGATCTCCTGATTGTGAGATCATAACCTGAGCCAAAAACAAGAGTCGGAGGCTTTACTGACTGAGCCAACCAGGTGCCCCCACATTGCATATTTTAGACGAACATTACTGTTGAATGTGCTTATTTTTTGAAATAAGACTGCTTTAAGCTTCAATTTGAATCCTATATTGAATTTCTTTACAAATGCAAATCCTAAAAAACCTGTTCATCTTATAAATAGGTAAATAAGTAGATGGGGTGGAAAGGAATTTTTTATGCAATGTTATTCATTTATTTGAACTTATTCCCAATTATGTCAAAGAAACAGAGGCCCTATCACTAAAATTATATTTAATCTGTAAGTGGATAAATAAATTATGTCTCTCTTAAATTTTGTTGGAAATAAAACCACCTGACTTGTAAAGATATTTGTTACCCCATCAGTAGAGTTCCCACTCCCCTAGAATGTCGGAATTAAACCAAATACCTTTTATAGACTTAGCAACTGTTTCACTTAGAGGCACCTTATTTAGCCTAACATACAAAAAAAAGCATTTAAAAGAAATCACATATTGAAAATGTCAACATCTTTGCTGATGTATAACTTTAAACAGTAAAATCAGTAACCAGAATTATGATAGAGTATATTAACCCTATGAAATTGCCATGATCTATCCACAGTCAATCCTCTCTCTTCCAGCCCCATCTGCTTTCTGTCACTAAATTTCAGCCTTTTTCTAAAAGTGTACGTATATAGAATAATACAGTATTAGTCTTTTGTGTCTGAGTCCTTATAAAAATGTATTGAAATTCATTCTTGTGTTTTTCAAGTTATCTATAATTCTTTTATGTTGCTGAACCATACTATGAATGTACCATACTATGCCTACCTTTCACCAGCTGATGGATATTTGGGCTGTTTCTAGTTAGAATCCATGGCAAATTAAGTTTCTATAAATATTCAAGTCTCCGTTTTCATTTCTCCTATGTAAATACCTGGGAGTGGGATTGCTAAATTGTGGGATTTGGGACAGATTTGGAAATGTGCCTTCATTTCTTCCATTTAAAATGGGGAGTATAAGCTTTTACCATCTCAATATTTGCAATTCAACACATTGTTTTAAAAAAGGACTGGATTCAAATAACAAAAGGGATACCTGTACCAGCACCAAATCATAAATGTCAAGAACTAATACTTCCCGGGCGCCTGGGTGGCGCAGTCGGTTAAGCGTCCGACTTCAGCCAGGTCACGATCTCACGGTCCGAGAGTTCGAGCCCCGCGTCAGGCTCTGGGCTGATGGCTTGGAGCCTGGAGCCTGTTTCCGATTCTGTGTCTCCCTCTCTCTCTGCCCCTCCCCCGTTCATGCTCTGTCTCTCTCTGTCCCAAAAATAAATAAAAACGTTGAGAAGAAAAAAAAAATAAAAAAAAGAACTAATACTTCCAAATGACAGGTGACAATTGTTGATAGAGTGCTACTCACGTGGACAGCCATATGCAGCAGCTAATCATTATGTAGCAGGAAAAAAAAAATTTAAAGAGAGTTTATAATAGTACTTAGAAACATGGGGAGTATAGTTAATAAAATAGAAATAGCATATATTCTATTCAAAAAACTCTTACTCAAGCTTTCATGACTGTTCAGAGAAAATGCTTGCAATGTATTAAAGGTTATAAAATTGTATAGTAGTTATTATTATTAATTTTCTATTAAAAATGTTAATATATATACACATAAAGCACATTTATAATATCTTAGAGAAGAAATTTCGCCTGATTTTTATTTCCTAATTTGTACCTTTTTACCCTATCCGTTTTTTTCTGTGATGAGAATCTATATTTTTATAATGGAAAACCAAAAACAAATCTTATCCTTTTATTTGATCTTCACATGAGCAAGGTTTTCAGAGAATAACTCATAAAGAAAAAAATTGATAAATGTAACTTCTGAAAAATTTAGCCTTTTATAATGGCATATATACCATAAATAACTTCAAAGGTAAATTACACACATACTGGCAGAATATTAGTAACACATATGTGTATGTATATATGTGTGTGTGTGTGTGTGTATTTAAAGTTTTTTTTTTTTCATTTTTGACAGAATGAGCAGGGGAGGGGCAGACAGACAAGGAGAGAGAGAATCCTAAGCAGGCTCCACGCTTAGTGGAGAGCTGGTAGTGCAGAGCCAGACACAGGGCTCAATGCCATAAACTATGAACTAATGAGCTGAAAAGTCAGATGCTTAATTGACTGAGCCACTAAGGCGCCCCAGAATATTAGTGATATATTTAATTTGTAGGGAATTTGTAATAATATGTAAGATAGTACCCCAAGAGTAAAATACTCCTATAGAAATATAGGGAAAGACCAGTTTACTAAAAAAACACAAGTAGACAATAACACAGAAAAACATGACTGCCTATGTGAAGATAATTTTTTTTAATGTTTATCTATTTTTGAGACAGGGAGAGACAGCATGAATGGGGGAGGGTCAGAGAGAGAGGGAGACACAGAATCCGAAACAGGCTCCAGGCTCTGAGCTGCCAGCACAGAGCCTGACACGGAGCTCAAACTCATGGACTGCGAGATCATGACCTGAGCCAAAGTCAGATGCTCAACCGACTGAGCCAGCCAGGCGCCCCACAGATAATTAAAATTAAAACAAGACCTTGCATTTCTACTATTATAGTAGCAAAAACTAAAGTAATAATGACTCAAAGGACCATACTCCACCTTTGGGATGAGCTGAGGAGAGAAAGGAAACCAGATATGGATATAAAGCCTGAGTGATTTAGAGCCAGTAGAGGCAGGAGACCAGAACAAGAGATCATGAAGGAGCTTTGGATACAGTGAAGGTGAAAACTTCTATCCCACATGGTTTTCCAATGCATAGGAGATGGGGTGCAAGCCATTGTAATTAAAAAGTTAAATAATGACCCCATAAATTCCTAGGGAAAATCCAGAATCTAACCTCTGGTATAGAGGTTTAGATGTATAAATTTGCTCCACCATTTTTCATCATTTACTCATTTGCATTAGTTTTGTTTTTAACCATACTTTCGTATGTTGTACTTTTTACCCAACTCAGTATTTCCACCAGTCAAGAACTATATAATTGATGTCTTGCTTATGCACTCCTCTAACCAAGGCACAAGAAAACACATGCAAATCACTACAGTTTAGGTCTGGTCCCAATATTGCATACTCTATTCAACAAATATGACTCCTGAAGTTATTCAGCATTCTCTTTTAGAAGACCATTATGTAATCATTTTTTTTCTACTAAAACATTTTAATATACATCCTTTGAAGAATCTTCTTACCACAGATGTGTCCTCTTAAGGGTAATATTCAGCTGGTATACATCACTGTAGCAAAGTCCTTGTTTATCATCAACGCCCATTGTGATTGCTCTATGCCTAATTCTGATTGGTTGATGTTCTTGACGTGTGTTGTTAAATATTTTGATTATTGCTGCATTATTATAGTATCCCTTCAAAACATACACAGTTTCTGGAACAACACCCCCTATATTTTGCTCTACGTCGTGTTATCTCTATCACTGTTTGAGAGGAGTTGCTAGGTTGGCCTCCTGTACCACTTCCCATTCATTCGATCTTTCTCCTGACCACGCCCAATAATGTTTGATTTCTCTTCTCAGTAGGTCATGCCAGAGCTCTTTCAATAAATGGCATAAAAGTAGAAACTGGCTCCAGTGGTTCAGGACATTTTCTTGAGTGTAGACCTGGAGTTAATTCCTAGCAGTGGCATCCCTTGAGTGTTCTGAAACTAACACCATGACAGACAGGAGCAGAGAGTTTAGAGACCGGTTTCCAGGTCCAGGTGGAACACGATAAAAATGAATGAATAAAACTGAGAACACAAAGTAATGCCTGAGAAGGTGTGATACAGAAGGATAGATGGGGCAGTTTCAGTCATGAGGGTCAAGCAGCTGCAACTTACCTGGCTTCTGTGGCATTCCTTGAAATTTAAAATTAGTTGTGGTTGATGGGAAATAAATGCTTGGCAGATGGTAAGAACTTAAAAATGTTTCTGTTAAGTAGATATGGGACGAGGTAGGAGTGTGCATATTCTATTTTCTCTCTTTGATCTCAAGGAATGAATTCTCATTGGATATTGTGATATTTTTTAGCTGTAAGAAAGCAAAAACTAATAGTAACATAATTATTTGTTGAGTGTTTACTAAATAACAGATATGTTTAAAGTGCGTTACTTAAAAATATACCTAATGTTACTGACAAATTACTCTATGCCAGACAATAATCTAAATATTTGTACATTAAGTCATTTAATACCGTAAAAATCACGACATAGTTTCAGTTATTACCCTATTTTACATTTGAGAATACTGAATTTCAGAGAGGTTAATTAAGCCTTATCATGTTACATAGCTAATAAATGACAGAACTAGTGCACATACACTCGTTTACACACAATTATTTAAATACATTTTTGTTAAAACATATATTGTTATCCTTAATATTCCTATTAAGGATAATAGAGATGAGCATCTCTATTTTATATTGTTCTGTTATATAAAATGCTTATTATACATAGAGAGTTTGAATCACACAGGTTATAGATTGTGAATCAGGATTCAAACTCAGGCCCATCTGACTGTGAATTCTGCCCTTTCCCCACCATGACAAGGCTGCAATCTATAGGAAAGAAGTAGGACTTTTATGAGTTACTCTAGAAGTCATTGTAAAATGGAACCTAGGTCAGGTGCCTGATACTCATCTATTGTAGAATATAAATGTAAAAGTAACAATAAGATTCCTTTAATCATATTTACTTTATTTGCTTACCTTACATTTATTTTCTATTCTTAACAATGAAATAAACTCTGGTACTGGTATTATCCATCTTGCAGAGATGAAGGGACAATTGTTTAGAGATAGAGAGTAATTTCCCCAAGGTACTAGGCTAACTAAATGGTGGAGGAAGGTTCCTGGCTCTGGGCCTGGGGTTCCTCTTACTCTGTATCACCCAAGTATGGCTTCTTCTAATTATGTCTGTTTCCAGATGTATTTTCTATATCCTCACACATTTTTCTGTTGATCTAGAATGAAAATCCAACCCATTCCACTTCTGGGAGCTTTACATTTGAAGCTCTTCTAGTTGGCTGCTGAAGAGGTCTCTCTGCTGAAGAAACATATAGGTCATTATTATGACCTGGCTGCTGTGACTTTTCTCTAAAATGTTCCAATTCTATTCTAAGTAACGGAAACAAACTCAAAGTGGAAGAAAAATATATTGGAAGGATACAAATCATTGGGGAACATAAGGAACTAGACCAAGGAAATAGCTGGGAACCACTAAAGGCCACCAAATCAAGATCCAAACCAAACTCATGTCTCAGGCACTGTGTGGTTAGAACGCACTGCCAATGGCACTGCCACGGGAGTACTGGCTCCACCATTTTTCTCTATTTCCATCATTAACACCATGGTCAACCTCTAAATCTCTCTAAATTCTTGCAGCTCTCCTTCAAGGTTCTAAGTCCCAGGTGAAAGGAACCCCTGGTCTGACTAAGTCATGTATTCTTTTTCTAGCTTCCGAGACAGCAGAGATGGAAATTTATCCTCTTTGGTTGCTGTGGTGTGATGGGGCTCCATTAAGAATCAGACGATAGATCTTTGAAACCTGAAATAAAAAAGACAAAATGCTTATTACAGACACAAAGTGCAAATTTATGTATCTGATAGAATCCTTCTTTGTAATGGAGTTAAGCACCTAGAACTCAAAATTCAAAAACTTAATATCCCCTATCTTCCAATATAGAGATACACACATATACTTACCTTTAAAAAGTATCATGTGGCCTTCAGGGAATAACCATAGCCCCAGCTTATGCACACCCTCAGTTAGAAAACAGGTACTCTGTTACTGGTCATTCCCTCCTTGGGAGGCTAAATGGATTTATGGCAACACAGACTCTATGGACCTAAAGAAGTCTCAAGAGAAAAGTGCTCTAAGACAAATAAAAAAAGTTCTCATTTTATAGATCGGAAGCAATTCTTCAATTTCTTTAGATTTCTCAACTTAAAACTATCTTTCTTGCAAGACTGATTAGAACTTGCTTGCTATAGTGAAAGAGGGTGAGGTAAACTCCAGAGGCTTGGAAGTACACGACAGACTTCATTCTAAAGAAAAGCCTTGGGGAAATCAGTACTGATGTGTCGCTGGGCTCATGTATACATGGTATAGATGTTAAGATCCCCTGTGGGTGGGGCTCCCTTGGGGCTACTTGGCAGCAGTGCTGTAGCCAAGCATTGTACTCGTTGTGTTCGTGAATTCCAGTTCGAATAAGAATGACTGACTGCTGCACCCATATGCTGTTCTCTTAATTCATGCAAAAGCTGTTAATGAATGAAATGGATGGAAATATGTTTTCCAAATGAAAGACACCATGATTTTTCTAAACAAAATAAAAGTAATAAAATTCACATATATCTCTTGGAAATATGGAGGAAATGAGAAAGAAAAAGGTTACAGTGTCTTATAAAACAGTAACTTGACTATGGAACAGATTTATGATCACATAAAATTTTTAAATAGTGTAAGAGCTTAGTCTCCTGTACATGACAGTCTGAGGACATTTACAATTTGACTCTAAAAAATAAAAAGCTCTTCTTGAGCTACTGTGGTACCAAAGATGCCCTGAAATCGCCATAAAAATCTATTTTTACACTTTTACATGGGAAAGAAAAGATTGAAAAGAATATATAGAGCATGTAATACCAGAACCAACCTGCATATCTGAGTTGTAAATATCTTAAATAGGTGTTCCTGTAAAGGGCACAAATGGAATTGTCAGTTGCTGAAGCTGATTCAGGGAACACACTATTGAGCTTCAGTGGTAGGCATCATTCCTTCAAATGTGTGCTTATATTCTCCATGTCACATTACCACATGTTGCCTGTTGATGTTTCTTGTCCCAGGAGGGAGATGAAAGAGTCTTAATCAAAAACCTCTGTTCCTTTTTCTAACAGTTGACTTCTGAGCCAGATGAACTGTTTGCGAAGGGAACAACATTATGACAGAAACATCCCTTCTTAAAAAAGCATGTCGATTCAAAGTAAACTTCTTAGGACCAAAATAATTTGAACATAGTTTGTTCGAAGGTATGTTAATGCTTGTTGGTGAAGATATTAGACCTGGAGCCAGAACCTGTAGTCATTCCGTGGCCTGTTCCTGTGACAGACATGAAGAAATACAGAATCTTAGGGGTAGAAAAACCAAGTATGAGAACAAGTTCAAGGTAGATGTTTAAGAACCACCACCACTGAGGAGTTGATATAGGAACTCTACTAAAAGAAATTTCAGTGAGGCCCTGAGTTGAATTATATGTAATTAAATTGTAAACAGTTCGTCTGCAAGACCCAAAGTTTGATCTGAATACACATATATAAAGAACTTTATTAAAAGAGCTTGTAGATTATTAACTATTATTGTGCCATTAAAAGAAAATAAAGAACTAGCTAAAGCCTGATTTATGTAGAAATCTTTATTTAATAACATTGATATCTTAAGACTTTTTACATCAATCCATCAAAACATATTTAGGCAAGGTAACCTATGCCAAATATTTTTCCTCAAGGAAGCAAGACAAAATTATGCAAATACCTATAATGTAATCAGGTGGCTATATACTAGAATAACAGGAAATAGGTAACATTAATTCTCACTACAGGAATCAGGATGACTTCATTGAGTAGGCATTTGCTCTGGACTTTGAAAGATGGGCAGAATTTTCTTTTTTTTCATTAAAATTTTTAATGTTTACTTTTGAAAGAGAGAGAGAGAGAGAGACTGAGCATGAGTGGGGGAGGGGCAGAGAGAGAGGGAGACACAGAATCCAAAGCAGGCTCCAGGCTCTGAGCTGTCAGCAGAGTCTGACATGTGGCTCAAACTCATGAGCCGTAAAATCATGACTTGAGCCAAAGTTGAATGCTTAACCAACTGAGCCACCCAGGTGCCCCAGTGGGCAAAATTTTCATAGTTTGAGGATTATGTGAAAGAAATTCACATAGGAGGGAGAAATTCACAGGGAGGGAGAAACAATATGATCAAAGACATATAGACAAAAAGTAACCATTTGCATGTTTGAACAAAAACCATCAGTAGTTGAGCAGTATTATGTAGATGAATCAGAATAGACGGTGAGATGTGTAGTAAGAAATGCTGTTATATGAAGATAGGCTAAGGCCTGATAGTAATCTTTCCATCCTATGTTAATGAGTTTATCTAGGGAGAATAAACTCATTAACATGGTTTTGAAGTAGGAGGCCACTGTAGTGTTTAGAGTCGATGAACAGGTACTGTTTCTGTAATTTGTATCGAATATACATGTCAAATGACTAAGCATCTTGTGCTAAATTAAAAAGAAAAAAATAGCTGTATACTAGGTACAAGGCTTCAAGCAAAGTGGTTATTTCTAATCACCGCAACAACCCCATTAGGGCAAGTATTGTTAGTTATATTGTGCAGTGGGGGACTCAGAGGGTCAGAGAAGTCTGTGAGCTGGCAAGTAGCAGAGCCGCGACTCAAACTCAGACCTTGTCTCACTAAAAAGACCAGGCTGTACATCAGGAGACAGATTTGCCTCTAGAATAGTTGACAAAAAGCATGACAATGTCATGAGTGTCATTTGGGGGGCAGGATCTCAGTGCCCTGGTTGGTAGCACCTGAATGTGAGCTCTAGTAGCCCACAAACTATAAATATAACTGAGGGAATTGGCTTTCCAACACTACTTGCATAGCTTCATATGGTGTAGGAAATTCAGGATCACTTGCTTGTGGGAAGTAGGAAGATATTCTCTTTTTTTCTATAGGAAAAAACAATTATGCACTCAAATAGTAGTGGAAATTCTAACAGATCTTGCCATATGTTGCATGAAGCCACTGGAATGATTGGACCTTATGAATGTTCCATTTTATTCCAAGGAAAACAAAATCCTTCTTGCTTCATATCATTTTGTAATCACTACAATAAAATAAAATAAGAAAACACAGCAAACTGTACATCTGCATTGTCATATATATCTATGTATATATGTGTCTATATCTATATATCTATAGATATATAAGATAAGCTGTAAGCTATTAAGTGCTCTAAGAGGCATAAATTGCAGGTAGTAATTCTTGGAAATCTTAGCCTTAGTTTTCTAAATATTTCATCATGAGAATAAATAGTTCTTACTTTTCTTTTTCCAATAGACAAGAAGAGTCAGAATATTAAATCAGGGAAAGGACATACACTGAGTTAGAAAGGTTAGGAAGTTGAAAAATATGTCAAGTAACAATTTTTAGTAGTTAGTAGCAGATGCATTTTTTGGTGTTTTAGCAACAATGCATTTTAAAACTGGTTCCTAGATATGTTTACACATATTCATTATAATAATGACACATGTGTGTGAGTATGGTGTGTGTGTGTGTGTGTGTGTGTGTGTGTGTGTGTGTGACAGTACCCAGTAGTACAGTTATTCCACTTCTCTTTTCAGGGTGATTTTGACTCATCTTCTTCAATAGATTAATATTCCATTTCTCGCTGATTCAATTCATGGGAGCAACTTAGTCATTTGTCAGAGGTTTGATGATTAACATGACTCTGTAATTAAAACCTAGAGAGTGTATCTTTGTGTTTTACACTGAGTAAAACTGGAGAAAGAGAACTCTTTTCTGTTGCTGTCCTATTCCCCCATTTTATCACATGACCTAATAAATGCAATAATGGCTTCCTAGTACACGTAGAACATAAACTTCTTACCATGCCCTAAACAGCCCTACGTGGTCTGGTACTACTTATCTTTCTGACCTCCTCTCCTTTCTTTCTACTCCTTGCTGCCCCTTGAATATGCCAAACATGTTTTCTTGAACCACTCCACCAGTTGGCATGTATTTAAACACTACCATTTTTACGTGGTGCTCTTAGCTCTTTATTGGTATCCTAGGATGTAAGGACCTCTCTGAGGATAACCTTACTGGGTACAACCTAGAATGACATTTATCCTGGTCAAGGTACCCGCTCCTGATAGTTCCAGAACAGTCAGTCCTTCAAGGGCCAAAAACAGTCTGTGTTCTGTGCAGAGATAGGGAAAATGACCTTCTCTCTTGGTTAAATCTGGGCTTCTGGAAGACCTCATCTTTTCTGTGTTCTGATGTCATTCAAAGTCTCAGGTGAAGAAAGCCTCCTCAGTCTCTACTTATATACCCCCTTTCTATCTATGGGATTTAAAAATTAAAACTTGGGGGTCACCTGGGTGGCGCAGTCGGTTAAGTGTCTGGCTCTTGATTTTGGCTCAGGGCATGATCTCACGGTTTGTGAGTTTGAGCCCCACGTCTGGCTCAGTGCTGACAGTGTGGAGCCTAGAGCCTGCTTCGAGTTCTGCGTCTGCCTCTCTCTCTGCTACTACCCTGCTCATACTCGCTGTCAAAAATTAATCTACATTTAAAAAAATTAAAGAAAAAAACATCGATCTGCCTTTTACCAGCTGTGTAAATCTGGGTAAGTCACTTAGCCTGCCGACTATCAGTTTCTTCATCTGTAAATGGGGAATTTCAGTAGATTCATAGTATTTACAAATTTAATGTTCATGGTGTCAACACTGTGCAAGTGACCATGAAGGACCGTGACATGTGGTGATTTGTAATTTTACTGAGGCATGAAATTGAGGCTTGTGTACCAAGGGGCTATTGTGTAGAAGTGAGACAGTTAGCTGGGGTATGAGCCTTGTTAACTGCTCAGCAGGCAACTAGTCACGTGGTTGCTTGTTTTCTGCTTGACCCTGCAGAAACTCTCCTGAAGCAATTTTTAAAATGTGTGGCTTTGGGGGAGGGGGTGGGGACAACCAGCTGCTTGTTTTGGTGAACAGAGATGAGAAAAATACATGAAAGTATTCAATCTAATGATGTTTTACAGTGAAAAGCAGAAGTCTTCAGTAATTTTTTCCCATCTATGGGAAAAGAACTTTGAAAACTTATGAACCCCTGATACATTTTAAGTCAACATCTAAAGTTTTCTGTCATAAGTTTAATTATTTGAAAATGATGTAATTTCTAGAATGCTACAAGTATTGTTAATTTTAAATATCACTATTATGTCATTCTTTTTTTATTTAAATTGTTTTTAATGTTTTATTTATTTTTTGAGAGCGAGAGACAGAGTGTGAGTGGGAGAGGGGCAGAGAGAGAGGGAGACAGAGAACCCGAAGCAGGCTCCAGGCTCTGAGCTGTCAGCACAGAGCCCAACGCGGGGCTCGAACCCATGAACTGTGAGATCATAACCTGAGCGGAAGTCTAACGCTTAACAGACGAGCCACCCAGGCGTCCCTATTATGTCATTCTTAAATGTCATTCTTCAAAATGACTTGATAACTACTATCACCCATTACAAAATCACATGAACACGCTCTTTTTAAGAGGAAGTTGTATCAATTTTGGCTTTGTAAACTTATATTTCCATTCTACTTAAACCACAAAATTTTATATACCAAAAAAATAAGGTATATTTTATGTGTGAAAGTCTATTATTGATCACTCTATTATGTTTCTTTGCAACAGAAATATATGCATTGAAGTTTTTGTAAATATGGGACCATAAAATTCTGTTTAAAAAACATTTTGAGTTGAATTATCATTATAATTTATAGTAGTATGCAATAGATAGAAACAACATAACAATATAATAAATTTTGAGAAGTCATCAGCATAAAAGAAAAAAATTATTGGAAATGTATCTCCTAAGATATATGAAGCTTGTATCTATGGATAAATATAACTTGCTACTAGACTGAGCCAAGGTTTTTGTTTTTATAGATGGAATTATGAAACAAGTGTCCACATAAAAATATAGATAAAAAGGGAAGGAGTTTTACTATATTGATGCACAATTCTTTGAACGCTTTCCAAATTATGTGCCCAAGTGATTTATCATTAAAAATTATTTTAATTATATATCAGCCAACAACTCAATCAAGCTCTCCTTCAATTCTGTTGAAAGACAACAATTCAAAAGTACTGGATTTGAAAAGGATTATTGCCCATTAATTTAGATCATTTACTTTCCCAACACTGCAGCAGTATTTTAAGTTGTCCTACCATTAGTCACTCAGAGATGTTGCTATCCTATGATAATGCACCATGATAGCATTAGGAATAAGTGAGAGGTATGCTTTTCCTTTATAAAGTGAAAGAAGATGGAATGTAAAGAGGAAGTTGGAAGGAAGACTTGTTTGAGTTGTAAGTTCTCTGTTGAATCAGTTTTTAGGGAACAATATATATGGAAGTTTATGGCCTGGAAATTGTTTTCCTTAAACTAACCAAGTTCCCACATACCTCTTGGGAAGTCTCCATACTATAGTTTGAAGACCTCCAGTATTAGTTAAAAATTAATGACAGAGTATATTTTAATAACTTTTATGTGGCACTCAGTGTGTACTTATAGAGTTGCTTTGAAAAAATAGTACTGCTTTGCATTTTATAGTTAAAACATGCTATTTGAGGTTGGCAACTTTGAAATCCCCACAAATCTTAAGTATCCCTGTTGAATGTTCTAAGTATCGCCCTGCCACAGAGGGTTTGTCTGAAATTAAATGAGATGAAGTAGGTGGAAGTATCGTATCAATGGCAAAACGTGCTGTGACATGGAGGAACAGGCCTCCTTGTGACAGAGGAGAAATCTGAGTGGCTGGGGAGGAGTGTGCAAAGTGGTGAGGTCCAAGAAGCTGATTAGCAGCCAACGGGTGCAAGCAAAGATATTGCTAAAGGACAATAGATACGGAGGCAGGACGTAAACATGCATTTGACAAACAAAGAAGAAAGAATTAGGAATTTTAAAACAGGGTTAGGGTTGTGTTTTCTGGACCTCCATCTGAGAAGCAGAGCCCATCTGTGGCTAAAGGTTAGTTCTGAAGTAAGAGAGAAAATTTATGCTCTGGAAGCACATTTAGTTCCCATGTCTTTTTTTTCCATTTCCTTTGTTGTTTTGTGTTTCTCTTATGGTTTTCTTGTAAATGTCTAAATGTGCTTTCACTGAATTGGGGACAAAATGGGTTTGTATCCTCTGAAACCCATATTACATCAGAGATCAGCCAGCTTGCCTCTTGAGAGCAGACACCAGTAATCTCCCTGGCTCTGCATTTCCTTTGCCATCTCCTTCCAATGCATTCTCCCCACAACTGCATGAATGAGCTTTTAAAAATGGAAATATAATATATTCTCTCCCTTCCTTAAAGTCACCTAATGGCTTTCCACACTGCACTTAGTATAAAGCTTAGTACATCACATAGCCTAAAGTGTGTGTTGGAACTAACTTGTGTAGACCCACGAGATTATTGTTAAATTATTGTTAAATTTTGCGAGCTGATTGTTCAGTACAATCATTATTAAAAGTTAAATTATTTAGGAGCGCCTGGGTGGCTCATTTGGTTGGGTGTCCGACTTCAGCTCAGTTTGTGGGTTCAAGCCCCACGTTGGGCTCTGTCCTGACAGCTCAGAGCCTGGAGCCTCCTTCCAATTCTGTGTCTCCCTCTCCCTCTGCCCCCTGCCCTGCTCACACTCTGTCTCTGTCTCTCAAAAAGTGAATAAACATTAAAAAAAATTAAATTATTTAGCCCTGCCATTAAATAAGTAATATAAAAATAAAGGTAATGAATAGTGAAAATTCATCACTTTTTAATTGTTTTGCATTTTACTCTTACCTATGGTCTTAAAGTTACTTAGGTTTATTGTATTTGTGTGGTGAAATGCACATCTCTCCCCAACTTTGCATTCAGCGATATCAGCTGGTAGCTTGAGATCAGTCATGTGGTCATATTTATAATAAGGGAACCTGCGACACTGTAAATTAGGTTAAATATTTACCAGCACAGCACTGAGAAGACATGATTTGAACCTGGTTTAAAGTAGGGGAAGGCCAAGCTAATTTCTCCCTGAAGATTTTCTTTCATCTCCTTTTTGGTATTTCTTTTTCACAATCACTTCCCAAATAACAAATCATTTTAAATTGATGAAATGTGTTTGTTTTAATTCATTTAATCTTTGAAATGACATTCTTTGAGCAGTCTTTGCCCATCATGTGTCATAAGACCTAGGATAAAATTCATATACTTTAAGAACTTTACTTCTCTGCCCCAGATACTGTGAGACTTTGCTTCTCCAGTATTTAAGTGTATAGCCTGACAGTATTATCTATTCACAGTGTGCTTATTGTTCTTATCGATTGAGTCTTTTTAAATAACACAGTAAATTATTTGAAGACTGTATTTTGTTTAGTTACTCAGTGGCACCGGGGAAATGAACTAACACCCAGGTATTTTAAGGTTAATTTTCTGAGTCCAATTGCTATAATATCTACAGGACTTTTCCTGAACTACATCAAAGAATCTGAAAATTAAATTATGTTCTATTCAGCACTGCCAGTAATAAGGATTTGACAATCATAATTTGTCAATTTGCTTGATAGAACATAAGGCAGAATAGCATCTGGTTTAGCTTTTCCATTTCAGTATTGACTTTAAGATCTTTGAGAAGAGACTGGTTTCACAAGCCCATCAGGAATAGAAATATCTACCATTTTATAGCTATTTTCTCCACAGACTTTCCTTATACCTTTAGGAATAAAATGTAAAAGACAAAGATTTTTGTGCACTTGTGAAATACTAAGCAGAGAATAAGGCTTTAAACCAAAGTGGTTTTTAAATATTCTTCCAAACAATGACAATCACCCCAAGAAATCCAACCAAACCAAACTAAAACACAAGATGCCTGTTAAATACAGCTCACTCCAAATAGTAAGGGAATTTTAAATATTATTAATGCAGCCATGTTCATGTTCTGGGTCACAATGATGGTAACTAATGTGAACATCAGAAATTCATGAGCTAAAGAAAGTCTGTAAATGATAAGTAGACCAGAAGATCCAAGAGGTTATCTACACAAGTCAATGTTAAGAAGATGGAAAGTTAAAGGATTGTCTTTTGGTTTACATGACAATTGCCTTTTAGCGGCATCAGGCAGATATTTGTTTAACATATCCAAATATTTGTGGTTCTCAGAAAGAGATAATGCCTTTGAATTTCATCAATATTCTATCTGGCTTCAAACAGAAGCATGGGTGGATCTAGGTTTTATGGAACCGAAAGTTTTACAGCTTGGGGGAATTGATTTTTTTTAACTCATACAGTTAGAAAAACAAAATTACATTTAATAATAAATATTTAGAATGAAAAAAGAAATCATAATAGTTATAACTATGTACATTTTCTGGCTATATACTCTTTGATGACCTCTTCATAGGACAATGGGTTTGTAATATTTTCTATTTAGAGGAGATAAACCCAGTCTTTTCTCTGACAGAGTTGATCAGATTTTGTTGTTGTGTTTTTTTAGGTAATTCAGATAAATAAAACATGTGACTTCACATACAGATGTCCTCCCTGTTTGTGGGACAGCTACAGATTTGTGCCTCACAAACAAAAGGATTCTGATAAATTCTATCGTGCTTAATACTTTTCAAAAAAGAAAAAAAAAACAATTGTGTGTTGCATTTAGATTGTATATATGTTGCACTGCCTATATAGTTCTGCTGGGAGGAAACTTACATTTTACCTAAGCATTGATAGGAATCTGTTTAACACATATAAAGATTGGGAGAATTTTCCACATATTAACCTCTGTTTCCACACATTTTTTTTTTTAATTTTTTTTTTTCAATGTTCATTTATTTTTGGGACAGAGAGAGACAGAGCATGAACGGGGGAGGGGCAGAGAGAGAGCGAGACACAGAATCGGAAACAGGCTCCAGGCTCTGAGCCATCAGCCCAGAGCCCGACGCGGGGCTCGAACTCACGGACCGCGAGATCGTGACCTGGCTGAAGTCGGACGCTTAACCGACTGCGCCACCCAGGCGCCCCTCCACACATTTTTTTTGCCTTGTTTTTCTCCTTCTGTAGCATCTACTGCCAGGTGTTGGTAAAACTCTTCTATGTTAAAATGCACCTACTGGCCCTACAATTTCATGGCACGGTAGAGTGAGTAGCAATATTCACAGAAGGTATCTATATACCAGAACTCTTTATAGAAGTTACCACAAGCCATTATATCCACTAAACCTAAATTAAGTATGTCCCAAACTCAACTTCCCCATCACTGAATGCATGGGCACCCTAAGGCCACCTGAAGGGAAATTTGAAGAAATTAGGAAGCAATCTTAACCAATATAATTGAATTACATCCTTTTTTAAATGTTACAGAAACAGGAACATTTGAATATATTGCTAGGACTCATTTTTAGACCTTAGAAGGAGCCAGTGCATGTGAGCAGCTCTTAAAGGTTAAACTTCTTTAAACTTCTTGGGGAATCTGTCTCTGGATACTTTAGGATGCACTATAAAGAATTCTGGGAGTTTATCATGGGAGATTGAAGTTTGCTCCACACTAGCAAAATGGAAGACAAGTAGCATACATGAGATCTCAGTATGAATATGGATAATCCAAACCATGTTTCTCCCTCAGAATTTACATCTCAGGGAATGAATCCTGAGAAAGATTCTTTCTTTTCTTCACCATTTTCTTCACCAAGAGAGAAATGATCTCTCTTTTCTTCACCATTACCTTCTTTTCATCAGCAAGTTCTGTGCATTATACCTCTAAACTCTCTCATGAATCTTTTCCATTTTTCTCCACCTTAATACTACTTACTTTGGTCACATCATCATCATCTGTTGCCTGGCATTAGCCAGGTTACCTGAAACCAGCATCATAAAGACTTCATGATTGCCCTAAAAACCACACCTACAATTTCATTCCCCACATAGAAGCCAGGGGTATTGTCTTAAAAATATTAGTCAGATGTGTTACTCTTCTGTCTAAAATCTTCTAATGTCTTTGCCTTCAGCCTAAAATAGCATCTCTGCTATAAATTTGGTTCCCACTTACCTTTCTACCTCAAATTATCCATTCTCCCCACTTCTCTGACTTATTTATAAGCCTCACTCTGCTTTTTTTTTTTTTGATTTTCCAGTTTGTCAAGTTCATTCCTGCCTTGGACTCTTTGTACTAGCTAGTTCTACTTCCTAGATGCTGTAGCTCCTAATCTTTCCTTGGATGATTCTCACTGGCTGAAATGACAGGTCTTCTAATAGGTACCCTTAAGCCATCCTATAAAAATGTTCTCCCTTGGTATCAAAATACCTTATTTAATTTTTATACTACTTATTATACAAAACTATCTTATTTATTTTGTTTTCAAATCGTCTCTTCATGTAAAATGTGTTTTCTACAAGAACGAGAAATTTGTAGGTCTTAATCATTTCAGTCAGAATATACTGTCTAGAATTGTTCCTTGTAAGTGCTAAGTATTCAGATGTACTTGGTGAAAGTATTTTCAAAGAAAAGGAGAAAAAAATGCTTAAATCTGATTCATGGAATATTAAGAGCTGGGAAGTATAGAACAATGATGACAAGGATGTCAGTTACAGAATTACGACATTTCTAAGAAATTGGGAATAGGACTCAGTACATTGATCAATATTACAATTTCTAGGACTTGCATCAGTGTCTTTTAAGATCCTGAGAAATCCCAAGTACCAACAAGACTGAACAGAAAGAAAACAGAGAGGTGACCTGCCATCCAGGGGGCATTTGAAAGGAAATTAGAAAACATCCCATGGACCAAAAAAGTACCCAATTTTGGCATTCTTGGGCACAGGGTTAGCACCTGTTGTTTCAGAGCATGGGCTGTTATCCAGTGCCCACTGCCCATCATGGCTTCCTTCTAGTAGAGCAAAAGAGGCCTCTAGCTTAAAAATAGCTCTAGGCTTATTCTGAACATCTGTGATGAGGCACATACTGGTTACTGCACACCCTGTGGCTCAAAATTGAGGCCATAGTTCTAGGTTCTGTAGTTGAAATATTTCTATTGAAATATTTGATTTGGCTTCAGTGATTTTAGTGCATTTCCTAATGCTTACCATGCTTTATAGAATATTAGGTCACTTTTTAGTCCTGAGTGATCTAAAATGTGTGGTTGATTAATTGATTTTTAAATTTTTGCTCAGATATTTTGACCGGCCAAAAGAATGTTTTCCTCCAGTCAGTTCTCCAGTGAATTTATTGTGCTATTTGTAAGAAACAATTCTGACTATCTACGAAAACCAGATAATATTTCTTATTCCCTCCTTATTTCCCAGAACCCACCAAGCTGTTGCCTTAGGAATGCAGTAGAATCTTTTCCTAAATGTGTGAGACTGAATTTTTAAAGCCATGCATTGATTATTTCTATTTTTTCAACACTGTTGGATTTTATTATAACAAGAAGATCACATAAGTATTTTCAGCTCATCTAAGTAATGTCAGAATTTCATCTTTTTTCCAAAGCAACTGTTTGAGTTGGGTATAGTAGTCACATTAAAGTATGTATAGCGCCATCTTTTGATGGCAATCACTGCAAAGAAAAAAATTACCATCACTGACATCCATCACTTTAGCTTTTGCTAGCTTTTAAAAAATGGTGACAGTCTGCAACCCTCTGAGACACAGACTAGCATTTTCCCTCAGTCACATAGTCACTTCCTTTTTTGTTGTTTTTGTTGTTTTTAGATGAGCCCAGCTGCCTTGTGATCACTGAAATGTCAGGGAGAAAAAAAAAATTTCCATGAGAGAGAAAAAGAAGTAAATATTCTAAGAGGCAAAACACCCACAGAAATCTTTAAAAATCTCAAGAAATGATTCTCTGCTTTTTGTATGCGGGTGACTCCCATTAGTGGTAATGACAGTTTGGGATGCACTAACAGGCAAGGCTGCTCACTTAGTGTTCTTGTCTGTATTCTAGGTTTGTATTTATAGAACAAAGACACAGATAATGGCCATTGGTTTTCAAAGGAAAAATGTAAGGTGCAAAGAACTATTTTATCTAATGCAAGTATTTCACCTATGCGTGATCATAGATAAATGTGAGAACCTATCAGGGCATTATTTCTTTCAATTCCAAAGTTGAGAATAGAACTGGATAATTTTCTCAAACCTCCTTTCACTTAGAAATTTCTGTGATCTGGTTTATTGTTATTGACTTATAACAATGTTTATCACCTTAACTATCAAATAGAAAAATCTACATAAGTGGATGGCCATTTATTATCATATCACCAGTTTGGTAAAAATTTTCCACTCCCAGAGGAAAGAAGGATAATATCTTTTCCTCAGTAAAGAAGTCAAGAATTTCTCTTTATAGTCCTATAATAAGTGTTTGGGGAATTAAAGGGAAGGGATAAGTTTCTTGTGAGATAAATTTGAAAACCATTAAGATTTAAAACAATTTAAATATCTCTAGGTTCACGTGCTTATTTTTCTATAAATATCTCTGTTGTTAATCATTATGTATTTATTATAAGAACCAATAGTGTTCTTATAATTTTATAAAAACACACAAGGTTGTATTTTTATTCTAAGAATCTTAAAAAAGTAACAAAAATTTTAAATATAAATTTCAAGCTGAGAAATGGTATAGTACATGAAGATAAAATGTGTGTGTATGCATGTGTGTGTATGTATGTATGTATGTATATTTATATACTTTTCTCGTTAGTCTGTTTTCAATTGGGAAATTACCCTATAATTAACAAACTTCAGGAAAGCAATACAGTTTTTAAAAGAAGGAAAAATATTGCGTATTCAGGTAAAAAGAAGAAAAATATATCCTTAGAGGATAAAAATAATTATTCCTGCCCTAAGTTGTAAAATATTGAAATGGTACTATTAACAACAGACATTCAATAAATATTATTTCCTCAGAAATAATTATCAAGTATTTTTCATGCATTATATATCAGTTAAGGTCAGGATAAAATTCTAGTATCATCTAGGTACTCTGGAAGAAGAGCTGTATGATAGAAATCATAGGAACACAACTATGAAACTGAAAGAAGGAGGCAGAGGAAAAACAAATACATCAGTCATTCTATTTTTCTACCCTCTAATTTGCAGGCGCCTCTTATTGACTGAACTAGAAACCAGAAGTCAGTGCATTTCTGATGATAGGGCTATCGGGTAAACTCTCATAGGGCACGGATCAGGATACTGACATGTGGAGAATAGATAAGAGTTGGGGTTGGGGCAACCAAAAAGTACAAAGTATCGTAAGATTCTATTTTTTGCCATTTTTAGTTGATTACTTAATTCATTTATTTGTTTTAAAAGTTACTCTAATAGTTTTCCCATACCAGGCACTATTGGGAGTTATAAAGAGAATTAAGAATATAGAAAACTCTAAGGACTCTACAAAAAAAATGTTAAAACTAATAAATGAATTTAATAACCTTGCAGGCTATATAATCAATATGCAAAAATCTTATATTTCTGTATACTAATAATAAACTATCAGAAAGAAATTAAAGACAATCCAATTTACAATAAATAAAAAATAGTAAAATATCTAGGAAGTAATTTAGCCACGTAAGTGAAAAATTTTGCACACTGAAAGCCGTAAGACACTGATGAAAAATTTGAAGACACAAATGAATGGAAAAATATTCCATGCTCATGGATTGGAAAAATATTGTTAAAATGTTCATACGAGCCAAAGCAACCTACAGATTTAGTTCAAACACGATCAAAGTACCAATGGCATTTTTCACAGTATTAGATAATCATACATTCTTTATAGAACCACAAAAGACTCTAAATAGCTAAAACAATCTTGAGAAAGAAGAGCAAAGGTGGAGGTATCATGCTCTCTGATTTTAAACTATATTAGAAAGTCATAGTAATCAAAACAGTATAGTATTGGAGTAAAAACAAATAGATCAATTGAACAGAAAAGAGAGCCCTGAAATGAACCTATAAATATATGGTCAATTTATGACAAAGAAGTCAAGCATATACAATGGGGTAAAGGACAATATCTTCAATAAATGGTGCTGGGAAATTCTACAGTTACATGCAATAATGAAATTGTATCACTATCTTATCCATATGTAAAAATTGACTCAAAATGGATTAAAGACTTGAATATAAGGCCTGAAACCATAAAACTTAAGGAGAAAACCTAAGTGGTAAGTACCTTGACATTGGTCTTAGAGATAATTTTTTAGGTCAAACCAAAAAAGCTTCTGCACAGCCAAGGGACTCATCAACAAAGTAAAAAGGCAACCTAAAGAGTGGAAAAAATATTTGCAAAGCATATATCTGATAAGGGGTTGGTATATTTATATCCAAAATATAAAAAGAATTTAAATCAATAGAAAAACAAACCTAACAATATGCTTTTAAAAAATGGGCAAAGGATCTGAATAGACTTTTTTTCCTTTTCTTTTTCTTTTCTTTTCTTTCTTTCTTTTTTTTTTTTTTTTTTTTTTTGAGAGAGAGAGAGAAAGAAAGTCTTAAGCAGGCTCTAAGCTCAGCACAGAGTCCAATACAGGGCTTGAATCCACGTCTCTGGGATAGTGACCTGAGCTGAAATCAAGAGTCAGATGCTCAACAGACTGAACTACCCAGGCACCTCAAATGGACATTTTTAAAAAGATGCTCAGCATCACTAATAATCAGGGAAATGCAAATCAAAACCACAATAAGATATCACTCATACCTTTTAGTGGCTATCATTAAAAAGACAAGAAATGTTGGCAAAGATGTGGAGAAAAGGCAACCCTTGTGTACTCTGGGTGGGAATGACTGGTATAGGCACTATGGAAAATAGTATGAAGGTTCTTCAAAAAATTCAAAATGGAACTACTAAATGATTCAGCAATTCTACTTCTGTGTATTTATCCTCAAAACACTAATTTTAAAAGGTATATGCATCCCTTTGTTCATTGCAGCATTATTCACAATAGCTAGCATATGTGAAAAAAAACTAAGTGCCTATCAATGGATGAATGGGCAAAAAAGATGTCATATACACAATGGAACATTATTCAGCCATAAAAAAGCATGAAATCTTCCCATTTGCAACCACATGGATGGACCTTGAGGGTCTTCCCTAAGTGAAATAAGTCAGGCAGAAAAAGAAAAAAATAAATGATCTTACTTATATGTACAATCTAATAAAAAAAAAAAACAAGCTCATTGATACAGAAAACAGATTGGTGGTTGCCAAGGATGGAGAAGGGAGATGGGGTAAAATGGGTAAATGTAGTCAAAAGGTACAAACTTCCAGTTATAAAATAAATAAGTAATGGAGATATAATGTACAGCATAGTGACTATAGTTAATAATACTGTATTACATATTTGAAGCTTGCTAAGAGAGTAGATCTTTTAGAAAAGGGAATTAAATGTAGTTCTTATGCTCAAAGAGCTTTGAGATATAGATATTTACAGAAATAATTATAACACTGAGTAGAATGGGGCGCAGGAAGAGAAGTGAATAGCAAATGCTAGGTGTAACCATCCTGGTCAGTAACAGAAAACTTTTTTTCTTGTTTTTTAAAATTTATTTATTTATTTTGAGAGAGACAGAGAGAGAGAAGGGGAGGGGCAGAGAGATAGGGAGACAGAGAATCCCAAGCAGGCTCCATGTCACCAGCACAGAGCCTTTTGTGGGGCTCAACCCCACAAACTGTAAGATCATGACTTGAGCTGACACCAAGAGTTGTTGGCTGCTTAACCCACTGAGCCATCCAGATGCCCCAGTAACAGAAATCTTGATGTTCCATGGCCACAGTATGTTTAGCAGGGAATATAGTCTGTTTCTCCAAATTCTTACTCTCTAAATATTACCATAAAGCCATGGTGTTATTTATACGTACAACCCCAATTCCCATTAAGATCCCCTTTGGATTGATTTATATAGTGCCGTTTTTAGCTTTTTGTTTTCTTGAGAGATAAGAGAGGGTCACTGCACATGTAACAAGACTGCTTCCCATTGTGTGCCAGCCTTTGGGCTCTATTGCTTACCCTTCTATCAAGCTCTCTGTTCTGTTGGTCACCATTGCTGTGATATTCATAGAATGAAACATTTACTCTTGTTCAATAACTCTATACAATCTCACTGCCATCTATGTATTAGTTTTTGAGATCTTGATGAATTCTGGATTTACAATCACCACATGGTCTATGATCCATTTCCTGGACACTAAAAAAAATCTTTACTGTTATTCCTCTTGACATAAGGAAAGCAAATTTCCTTTCTCGCAAGCCTCATTCTCTTCATGTATGTGTCTGTGTGTGTGTGTGTATATATATATATACATATATATATATGTATATATATGTATGTGTATATATATATGTATATATATATATATGTGTGTGTGTATATATGTGTGTGTGTGTATATATATATATATATACACACACACACATATTATTTAAATTCAAGTCAGTTAAGATACTGTGTAGTATTGATTTCAGGAGTGGAACCTGGTGATTCATCACTTACATACAACACCCAGTGTTCATTCCAATAAATACCCTGCTTAATGCCCATCACTTATTTACCTATTTCCTCACTTACCTCCCCTCTAGCAACTCCCAGTTTGTTGTCTGTATTTAAGAGTCTCTTACGGTTTGCCTCCCTGATTTTATCTTATCTTTCCTTCCCTTCCCCTATGTTCATCTGTTGTGTTTCTTAAATTCTACGTATGAGTGAAATCACATGATATTTGTCTTTCTCTGCCTGACTTATCTCGCTTAGCATAATACGCTCTAGTTCCATACATCCATGTTGGATGGAACTGGCAAATGGTGAAATTTTGTTCTTTTTGATCGCCAAGTAATATTCCACGCAAACACATGCAAAATATCTTCTTTATCCATTCATCCATTGATGGACATTTGGGCTTTTCCCCTAATTTGGCTATTGTTGATAGCACTGCTATAAACATTGGGGTGCATGTGCCCCTTTGAATCAACATTTTTGTGTCCTTTGGGTAAGTAAATACCTAGTAGTGCAATTGCTGGGTCTTTGGATAATTCTATTTTGAATTTTTTGAGGACCCTCCACACTGTTTTCCACAGTGGCTGTACCAGTTTGCATTCCCACCAGAAGTGCAAAAGAGTTCCCCTTTCTTTGTATCCTCACCAACATCTGGTTGTTTCCTGAGTTATTCATGTTAGTCATTCTAACAGGTGTGAGGTGGTATCTCATTGTGGTTTTGATTTGCCCTGATTATAAATGATGTTGAGCATCTTTTCATGTGTCTGTTAGCCATCTGGATATCTTCTTTAGAAAAGTATCTATTCATGTCTTCTGCCCATTTCTTCACTGGATTATTTGTTTTTAGGGGTGTTGAGTTTGAGAAGGTCTTTATAGATTTTGGATACTAACCCTTTATCCAGTATGTCATTTGCAAATATCTTCTCCCATTCTGTAGGTTGCCTTTTAGTTTTGTTGATTGTTTCCTTCACTGTACAGAAGCTTTTTCTCTTCAGATATTTTTAAATGACATCTACAGTTTTTTTTTCATAATTTTAAAGAGTTTCAAAGTTACTTGTATATGGCAAATATCAGTATTGTATATTAGCAACTATGTGCTATTAAGGGAGACACAATTGAAATGTAACACATAGTTTGAAAGTACAATGATAGAAAAAGTATATCTTGTAAATACTAACCAAAAGGTAGATGGAGTGGCTGTATTATTAGACAAGCATTTTTTGATACAATTACTAGAGATAAAGAGGCATGTTTAATAACAAATATAAAGTAAATTCAATAGAAAGATGTAACATTCCTTGGGAATGCAAGCTGGTGTAGCCACTCTGGAAAATAGTATGGAGGTTCCTCAAAAAACTAAAAATAGAACTACCCTACGACCTGGAAATTGCACTACTAGGCATTTAGCCACAGGATATAGGTGTGCTGTTTCAAAGGGACACATGCACCCCCAGTTTATAGCAGCACTATAAACAATAGCCAAAGTATGGAAAGAGCCCAAATGTCCATTGATGGATGAATGGATAAAGAAGATGTGGTATGTATATATACAATGGAGTATTACTTAGCAATCAAAAAGAATGAAATCTTGCCATTTGCAACTACGTGGATGGAACTGGAGGGTATTATGCTAAGTGAAATTAGTCAGAGAAAGACAAAAATCATATGACTTCCCTCATATGAGAACTTTAAGAGACAAAACAGGTGAACATAAGGGAAGGGAAGCAAAATTAATACAAAAACATGGAGGGGGACAAAACAGAAGAGACTCATAAATATGGAGAACAAACTGAAGGTTACTGGAGGGGCTGTAGAAAGGGGATGGCCTAAATGCATAAGGGGCATTAAGGAATCTACTCCTGAAATCATTGTTGCACTATATGCTAACTAATTTGGATGTAAATTTTAAAAAATGAAAAATAAAATTGAAAAAAAAGAGAGAAATCAAACCAGACAGAAATCTCACTTCACAATTAAGTATGAAAACCAGAAATATACTACAGAGAAGACAATGAAGGAATAAGAATTAAATCTTATTATCCTAAAAAGTTTCATCCATATGTTCCAGTAATATATGATGTATATACTACTACATAATTAAACAGTTTGATTCTGAGATTGAATCAGAGCACAATTAAAAATTAGGATTTCTGTTGGAGAATAAAAGAAAGATGTAACATTCCTGTATGTATATACACTAATAGTTTCAAAAGACATATAACAGTAAGTGACAGAACCAAAAGGAGCAACACACATTTCCACAATCATATGGGAGATCTTAACACACTCTTCCCTGTAACTAATAAAATAGGTGGACAAAAAAATAATCAGAAAAATACAGAATATATGAACACAAAAGAATAACAAATATATCCAAGAATTGTGGGACAATTACAAAAGATATAAAATATGCATAATGGGAATAGTGGAAGTAGAAGAAAGAGAGTAAAGAGCAGAAGAGTTATTTGAATTAATAATGATGGGGAATTTTCTAAATTCTTTAATGATAGACACCAAACCACAGACCCAGGAAGCTCAGAGAACACTAAGCAGGATAAATAACCAAAAACAATAAGTAAACAAAAACAAAAAATCTACACCTAGGTGTATCATATTTAAGCTGTAGAAAACCAAAGACTAAAAGAAAACCTTGAGGGGTGCCTGGGTGGCTCAGTCAGTTGAGTGTCTGATTTTGGCCCAGGTCCTGATCTCGTGATTCTTGAGTTTGAGCCTCATGTCAGGCTCTGTGCAGACAGCTCAGAGCCTGGAGCCTGCTTCAGATTCTATGTCTCCCTCCCTGTCTGCCCCTCCCCGCTCATGCTCTGTCTCTCAGCAAATAAATAAATGTAAAAAAATAAAATAAAAGTAAATAAAAGCATTAAAAATTTTAAAGTAAATAAAAAGAGAACACCTTGAAAAAGGCAGGTGGGGGGATATCCCTTATCTATAGAAGAACAAGGATAGAATTATGTTGGACTTCTAGTCAGAAATCATGCACACAAGAAGAGAGTAGAGTGAAATATTTACAGAGTTGAAGGAAAAAACACCCCACTAATCTAGAACTCTGTCTAGCAGAGTTACAATTCAAAAGTGAAGGAGGAAGAAATACTTTATCAAACAAACAAAAAGCATTTTTGCCAGTAAACATTTACAAGAAATGTTAAAAGTTCTTCAGAGAGAAGGAAAATGATATGTCAGAAACTTGGGGTAAAGAAAGGAGAAGTATTAGAGAAGGAATAAATGAAGGTAAATACAATATTTTACTTTATTCTTAAACTGAGAGATAACTGTGTGTTCATAGTAATAACAGCAATAATATATTGATTGGTTCCAGTATATGGAAAAGTGACAGGAATGACAGTCCTATAAGAGATGGAAGAAAAGAATTGGGAATACTCTGTTATAAGGTACCTGTACTGTCCATCAAGCAGCATACTGTTATATGAAAGTTAACACAGATTAGTTGTAAATGTATATTGCAAAATCTAAGACAACCCATTAAAATTTTAAAAATGAAGTATAATTGATATGCTTCTCTTCTAGAGAGAAAATGGGATCATATAAAGCAATCAATTAAAAATCAGAATTAGAGTAGATTTTTAAAAGAAATACCAAGTGTAATGAATAGAACACAGTTAAAACATAGTAGATATTAATCCAACTGCATCAATAATCACTTTAAATGTGAATGGTCTAAATATACCAGTTTAAAGACAGAGATTGCCAGAGTGGATCAGAAACCAAGACCCAACTATAGATTGTCTGCAAAGAAACTCGCTTTAAATAGAAAGATAAAAATGCTTTAAAAATAAAGGGAAGAGACACCTTGATGGCTCAGTTGGTTAAGCATCGGACTCTTGATTTCAGTTTAGGTCATGATTTTACAGTTTGTCAGTTTGAGCCCCATGTCAGGCTCCCATGTTGATAGTACAGAACCCGCTTAGGATTCTCTCTCTCTCTCTCTCTCTCTCTCTCTCTCTCTCTGTCCGTCTCTTTGTCTCTTCTGTCTCACAAAATAATAAATGAATGAATGAATGAAGAAATACATACCATGGTAGCACTAATCAAAAGAATGGTGGAGTAGCTCTGTTAATCTAGGATATGGCAGAATTCAGAATGTAGAAAATTATCAGGGATAAATAGGGGCATTGCATAAACAATGAGGGATCAATTCTCCAAGAAGGCATAATAATTTTAATGCATATGTGCCTAACAACAGACCATCAAAATAAGTGTGGCAAAAACTAACAACTGCAAAGAGAAAGACAAATCCATTCATAGCTGGAGCCCTGAATACCCATTTATTAGTAATTGACTCATTCATGAAGCAGAAAATCAGTAATAATATTGCTGAACTGAATAGCATCATTAATCAATTGGATATAATTGACATTTATAGAATACTACATTTAACTACAGCAAAATATATGTTCATATCAAACTCACAGGGAGTATTCCCCATGATAGGCCACATATAGGGCCATAAAACACACCTTAACAAATTTATAAGAACAGAAATCATACGAAGTATGCTTTCAGATCATAATAAAAGTAGAAACTAATATGGAAAAATAGCTGGAAAATTCCAAAATAAAAATAGAGTAGAAACTAATGAAATTTTAACAAGAAATCAATAGAAAAATCAATGAAATCAAAAGCTGGTTCTTTGAAAAGACTTTTTTAAAATTGATAAATCTCTAGACAGGCTAATTAAGAAAACAAAAAAGACATAAATTACTAATATCAGAAATTAAGGGGTGCCTGGTTAGCTCAGTCAGTTAAGTGTCCGGCTTTGGCTTAAGTCATGATCTCGCAGTTCCTGAGTTTGAGCCTCACATTGGGCTCTGTGCTGACAGCTCAGAGCCTGGAGCTTACTTTGGATTCTGTGTCTCCCCCTCTCTCTCTGCCCTCTCCCTCTTGGGCTGTGTTTCTTGCCCTCTCTCAAAAATATACATTAAAAAAAAAAAGAAATTAAAAAGCATTACTACTTATTCCCTAGATATTAAAAGGATAATAAAAGAATTTTATGAACAACTCTATGCCCAGAGATTTGATAATATAGGTGAAGTGTACCAATTCCTTGAAAAAAACACATTATCAAAACTTAGATAAGAAGAAATAGAGAATCAGAATAAGCATATGTATACTAGTGAAATTGAATGAATAATTGATAACTTTTGGAAAAAGAGTGCACAAGGCTAAGATGATTTTTTAACTGTACCTATTTTTTTAAATGTTTTTTTATTTTGAGAGAGCATGTGGGTGCATGAGATAGAGGGGGAGGGGCAGAGAGACAGGAAGAGAGATAATTCCAAGCAGGTTCCAGGCTCAACACAAAGCCCTGTACAGAGCTCCATCCCACAACCACAAGATCACAACCTGAGCCTCTATCAAAAGTCGGACACTTAACCTACTGAGCCACCCAGATGCCTCAAGATGGTTTTATGGATGAATTCTACCAAGCATTTAAAGAATTGATAGCAATTCTCTACAATCTCTTCCAGAAAATAGAAGCAAGGGAAACATTTTTTAACATTCTATGAGGCCAGCATAATACCAGCATAATACCAAAACCAGATAAAGATTTACAAGAAAGGAAAACTACAGACCAGTATCTCTCATGAACATAGAGGTAGTACTCTTCAAAAGATATATATAATAAAAGCATTATATACCATTACCAAGTGAGATTTATTCTAGTTATGAAAGGCTGGTTCAACTTTCAAAAATCAATTAATGCAGTTTATCTCTTTGACAGGTTAAATAAGAAAAAAAATCATATGATCATCTGATTAAGAAGAAAAAATATAAACAATATTTAAATAGTAAATAGATATAATTAGAGTTAGAAAAAGCATTGGCAAATCCATGATAAAAAGTCTCAGCAAATTAGGAATAGAGAAGAACTCCTCAACCTGATAAAGAGCATCTTTAAAAAGCCTACAACTACATCATATTAGTGATGGGAAAATAGATGCTTTCCCTCTATGATTGGGGACAAGGAAAGAATATCCCTTCTCACAACTTTCATTTAACATTGAAATAGCAGTCTAGTAAATTTAGTAAGACAAGAAAAATAAATAAAAACTATATAGAGTAAGGAAAGAAGAAATGACACTGTATGTCTTTGCAGATGATATGATTATAGAAAATAACAATCAACAACAACAACAAAACTCCTGCAGCTAATAAGTGATTATAGCAAGGCTGCAGAATACATGATCAAAATACAAAAAAAAAATCAATTACTTTCCTATATATCAGCAATGAACAATTGGGAAATTAAAAACACAATACCATTTAAGTTCGCACCAAAGAAGGAGAAAGAAAAGAATACCTAGGTATGAGTCTAACAAAACATGTACAGAATTTCTATGAGGAAATTATAAAACTCTAATAAAATGAATCAAAGAAGATCTAAATAGGGATATATTCCATGATTATGGATCGAATATGAATTCTCCAGTGTGTCCATATTATATGTTATTAAGATGTCAATTCTTCCCGACTTTATAGATTCAGTGCAAACTCAGTAATAATCTCAGCAAGTTATTTTGTAGTTGTGGAAAAAATGATTCTGAAGTTTATGTGGAAAGACCAAAGACCCAGAATATGTAGCATGATACTGAAGAAGAATAGAATAGCAAGACTGACATTACCTGACTTCTAGACTTTCTGCCACGCTACAGTAATCAAGACAGCATGATACTGACATACAAAAGTCAAATAGGTCATAGGTCAGTGGAACAAAATAGAGAGCTCAGAATAGACCCACACAAATATAATCAAGTGATCTTTGACAAAAGAGTAGAGGCAATTCAATGGAAAAGGATGATCTTTTGAAAAAAGTGGTGCTAGAATAACTGGACATCCATTTGCCAACAACAACAACAACAAAATCTCACCAGAAAACCTACACTTTTCACAAAAATTAACTCAAAGTGGATCATAGACCTAAAGGTAAATTGAAAAACCATAAAATGCCTAGACGATAACATTAGACAAATGATAGGGGCAGTGGATTTGGTGATAAGTTTTTAGATAGAACATCAAAAGCATGATCCATGAAAGAAAATTACGATAATTTGGACTTGACTAAAATGAAAAAAACTTCTCAGAGAACTACAAGAATAAAAAGACAAACCACAGATTGAGGGAAGATATTTGCAAAACACATATATGATAAAGGCTGTTATGCAAAATATACAAAGAACTCTTTAAACTCAACAACAAGGCAAGGAACAACCCAGTTAAAAAATGAGCAAAAGGAAAAAAAAATGGGCAAAAGACCTAAACAGACACCTCATTAGGGAAGATAAACAGATGGCAAAGAAGCATATGAAAAGATGCTCTACATCATACATCATTAAAGAATTGCAAATTAAAACAACAGAGAGGGGTGCCTGGGTGGTTCAGTCGGTTAAGTGTCTGAGTTCGGCTCAGGTCATGAGTTCACAGTTCCTGAGTTTAAGCCCTGCATAGGGCTCTGTGCTGACAGCTCAGAGCCTAGAGCCTGCTTCAGATTCTGTGTCTCCTTCTCTCTCTGCCCCTCCCCCACTCATGTTCTGTCTCTCTCTCTCTCTCTCTCTCTCTCTCTCTCTCTCTCTCTCTGTCTCAAAAATGAATAAACATTAAAAAAAATTAGAATAACAAAGAGATAACCACTACACAACTATTAGTGCAGCCAAAATCTAGAACACTGACAGCACCAAATGGTGGTGATGTGGAGCGATAGGCTCTCTCATTTATTACTGGTGGGAATGCAAAATGGTGTAACCACTTTCAAAGATAGTTTGGCAGTTTCTCACAAAGCTAAACATAGGCTCATAGTATGACTAGGAATCAGACTTAGTATTTACCCAGATGAGTTGAAAACTATACACAAAAACCTACGCGTGAATGTTTACAGCAGCTTTGTTCATAATTATCAAAACTTTGAAACAATCAAGATGTCCTTCAATAGGTGAATGAATAAACTATGATACATCATACAATTGAATATCATTCAGAGATAAAAAGGTATGATCTATGAAGCAACAAAAAGATAACAGAGAAATCTTAAATACTTTTTGCTAAATGTAAGAAGGCAGTGTGAAAAGGTTACATACTGTATGATCTCAACTAGACAACATCACGGAAAGGGCAAAACTAAGTGATAATAGAAAGATCAGTAGTTTCTTTTTTTTTTTTTTTTCAATATATGAAGTTTATTGTCAAATTGGTTTCCATACAACACCCAGTGCTCATCCCAAAAGGTGCCCTCCTCAACACCCATCACCCACCCTCCCCTCCCTCCCACCCCCCATCAACCCTCAGTTTGTTCTCAGTTTTTAAGAGTCTCATGCTTTGGCTCTCTCCCACTCTAACCTCCTTTTTTTTTTTCCCTTCCCCTCCCCCATGGGTTTCTGTTAAGTTTCTCAGGATCCACATAAGAGTGAAAACATATGGTATCAAAAGATCAGTAGTTTCTAAGAGTCCATGGAGGAGGCAAAAGGGGACGGAAATAAATAGGGGAAGTATAAGGGATTTTTAAGGTAGTTGTGGTAAAACTATTCTGTATAATTGTAATGGTGGGTAAAATTTTTCTGTAAATCTATAGCTCTTCAATAAAGTGTACTAAAAAATTAGTAGGAAAACGTCATTCTATAAATGGAGAGAATTATACCAGAAGCAATATAGACATTAAAATTTTGATTTGGCAGATAATATGAAAGGAGAAATTTATCCCTGGAAAAAATGCTATATATTTTTTCAGTGTAGAAAGAATAATATAACCATCACTATAAAAATTTATCCAAATAAAATTTAAATTAAACATGCTATATATTTAAATTTTAGGATGGTTTATTTTTGGATCTCATTTATCACAGAAATAATAGCTGCTATGTTATCATGCATTGTTCATTTCCACTACTGAGCTAAAATATAAATGCACTGAGAATGAACATCCCTCCATATAAAACACAGTACTTGCTCAAAGCAAATGGTATTTGCTTTTACTCAGTATTAGCTAATAGTCTAATTCAATATGGTTTATGAAGGAGTGTAATATGGTTAGCAGATTTTTCTACCTACTCCAAAAGCCAGACTAAAGTTCCCAATAGAATTGAATTTGAGTATTAGACAACAGGAAATGTGGCTGCTGATAACTGAGTTAACTTTAAACCCTGAGGCAGTCACTGGGACATTTTGTCCATTAAGTATACAGATGGCAAAGTAGATATGCCATTCACAGCTGCATGCATGAGGCTATGACATTTTTGTCTATATTAATCTCATGGATCACTTGACATGACTCATTCAACCCCTCTTTCTATTACATGAAAAGAAAGCTAACTAGCAAGACTTTTAATGGTTTTTAAAATAGATCCATACACTACCACTGTCTATCCTTAAAAGTTTTAGAGGGAAATAATACTCATTTCATTTTGCCAAGTAATTGGGCCAACAGAGGGTACATTTTGTAATCATAATCATAGTAAGGCAGTCAAAAATTAAGTCTAAAATAGTGCAAATAAGCCCAAAAAGAGTTTTTATCTTCAATGGCAGTAGAGACAAGATACTAAAACTTAAAATGGAAATTAGATTTCAGGAAAATGCATTGGCTACAATTATTCAGAATTTCTAGGAAAACAACAACTATATAAGAGCTTAATCATTTATTTCGTCTGAACCCTGTAATCACGAACCAACAACAAATCAGGAAATCTTTTCAACGATCTGTGTCTTACCTGGAAGTTTCACTTTTTCACAAATTTGTGTGCTGTGATGAACATCCAAAGTTCTAGAACAAAGTCATGATAGACATACTCAGTGAGGTAATATGATCTGCAGTCTACCAGCTCCAACCAAGATAAAAGACATCTAAACTGATATTTATCACTACATAAAATAAAACACAAGAAGTGATGAATGGTATATATAAAATAGCAGAAGCGTACAACTCAGCCCTTAAACGAAAGGAGAAGCAAGGGGCGCCTGGGTGGCTCAGTCGGTTAAGCATCTGACTTCGGCCCTGGTCATGATCTCACGTTCTGTGAGTTCAAGCCCCACATCAGGTTCTGTGCTGACAGCTCAGAGCCTGAAGCCTGCCTCAGATTCTGTGTCTCCCTCTCTCTCTCACTCTGTCTGTCTCTCTCTCTCTCTCTCTCTCTCAAAAATAAATATTAAACAACAACAACAAAAACAAGAGAAGAATTCTATGACCAAGAACTTAAAACAGCCATTTGAGAACCTGGAAGATCCTAGAAGACTTTAATCAACCTTGGAGCAAAATTTGAAAACTCCTAGTCTGATAATTGGGAGTTGAGCTCTTCATTTGAAGAGCCATGAATGAAAAAAAAAAAAAAATCTAAACCGTATATAGATTTGAGCTGAGAGAACAAAGTCTGAAGTTCTGTGTCGTGCTAAAAGGCACCTTCTCTGTCTATGCAAATTAAGTTGCACTTTGAAGATGTTTAAACCTCTTTAACAGAAACCACTTGATCCTTAAAAATACTTTTAGATGAAAAAAAGAATAGGATGCTGGGCAATTTAGCATAGCCCTACAAGCTCTCTCTTTAAAAAAAAAAATCATCTGTTTACATTGTCTCTTTCTGAGGTCTGGTCCACAAACCCCCAAAACAGAAATCTTCTTTGACTTTCATCTTCAAAATTTGACATTTTGGAAGAGCAATCCAGGACAATATTTAAATATTCAATAGGAAGAGAGCTCACACTCTAATACGCAGAGGGAAATAAGTGGTGAAATAACACTTATAGGCTTATAAATGGCAAATGTGTCTGAAGTGGGTAGAACATGCTGCTTTCCTGTCCTGGGAAAGAAAGAAAAATGTGCCACCAAAAATAGCACTGAGAATGCCTGAAGCGTGGAAGCACTCTATCAATAAAAGCATTCTGCTGCCTATTAAGCCAGTACCAATTAGGTTCGTGGAATCTAAGAGCTTAAAGGGGGTATGAAGACTATCTCACCTGGCATTCTCAACCTCAACCATTCCAAAAATGAGCTCAACAATCCATTCCTCCTGCAATTAAAGCCTTGTGCAGTGTTCTCCCACAAACTGGGTGTGGAGTCTCCAGCCCCAGGTGCTTCTGCTGATCCATATGGATCAGGCGTACCACCCAATTGAGTCTTGAACCCTGATGCACAACATCATGAGCCAAATAAGGTGGTTGTTTTAAGCTAGTAGGTTTGGGGCGGGTTTGTTTTGTAGCAATAAATAACCAGAACATAACTTTTCTAAGTTCAAAATAGACCTTGCAGGCCTACCTGATCATTGTATTTTTTTCCATGTGTCCATCTAGAAGTATAATTAATTAATTAATTACTGAAGTATAATTACACTGTTCTATTAGTCTTAGGTGTAAAATATAAGGATTCAACAATTCTATCCAGTACTCAGTGCTTATCACTATAAGTATACTGAGTCTCCTTTATCTATTTCACCCATCCCCCCAACCCCCTCCCCTCTGACAACTAGCAGTTTGTTCTCTGTATTTAAGAATGTTTTTGGGACACCTGGGTGGCTCAGTCAGTTAACCATCCAACTTCAGCTCAGGTCATGATATCATAGTTGGTGGGTTCGAGCCCCATGTCGGGCTCTGTGCTGACAGCTCAGAGCCTGGAGCCTGCTTCAGATTATGTGTCTCCCACTCTGCCCCTCCCCTGCTCATGCTCTGTCTCTCTCTCTCTCTCTCTCTGTGTCTCAAAAATAAATGTTAAAAAAAAAAGTTTAAAAAAAAGAATGTTTTGTCTGTCTTCTTTTTTTCTTCATTTTTTTAAATTCCACAGATGAGTGAAATCATATGGTATTTGTCTTTTTCTGGCTGACTTATTTGACTTAGCATTGTACTCTCTGGGTCCATTCATGTTACAAATGGCAAGGTCTCAAATATTTTTTAATGTCTGAGTAATAACCCACTAATCTTCTTTCTATTCATCTATGGCTGAACATTGGAGTTGCTTCCATATCATGGCTATGTAAAGAACACTGCAATAAACCTATGAGTGAGTGTACCTTTTTAGATTTGTGCTTTTATTTTCTTTGCGTAAATACCTAGTAGTAGAATTAGTAGTGTACCATAGGGAAATTCTATTTTAATTTTTTGAGGACCCTCCATACTGTTTTTCACAGTGCCAGAACCAGTTTGCATTCCCACCAGCGGTGCATGAAGGTTTTTCTTTCTCCACATCCTTGCCAACATTTGTTATTTCTTGTCTTTTTGATTTGAGCCATTTTGACAGGTATGAGGTAGTATCTCATTGTGGGTTTTATTTGCATTTCCCTGATGATTAGTGATGTTGAGCATCTTTTCTCATGTATCTGTTGCCATCTGTATATCTTTAAAAAAATGTCTATTCAGGTCATCTGGCCATTTTTAAATCAGATTGTTTTGTTTTTGTTTGGGGGTATTGATTTGCGTAGGTTCTTTATATATTTTGGATATTAACTCTAATTGGATATATCATTTGTAAATATCTTTTCCCATTCAGTATGTTGCCTTTGTTTTATTGATAGTTTTCTTCACTGGGCAAAAGCTTTTTATTTCGGTGCAGTTCCAATAGTTTAATTTTGCTTTTATTTCCCTTGCCCGAGGAGACATATCTAGGAAAATGTTTCCATTACCAATGTCAAAGAATTTACGGTCGGTGTTTTCTTCTAGGAGTTATATGGGTTCTGTTTTCATACTCAGGTTGTTAATCCATTTTGAGTATATTTTTGCGTATGATGTAAGAAAGTGCAAAAAAGGCAAGATGGCGGCTTAGGAGGACGCTGGGCTCACCGCACGTCCTGCTGATCACTTAGATTCCATCTACACCTGCCTAAATAACCCAGAAAACCGCCAGAGGATTAGCAGAACGGAGTCGCCGAATCCCAAGCGCAGACGAGAGGCCCACGGAAGAGGGTAGGAAGGGCGGCGAGGCAGTGCGCGCTCCACGGACTGGCGGCAGGGAGCCGGGGCGGAGGGGCGGCTTGCCGGCCAAGCAGAGCCCCCGAGTCTGGCTTGCAAAAGCGGAGGGGCCTGACGGACTGTGTTCCCACAACAAGCGCGACTTAGCGTCTGGGAGGTCATAAGTTAACAGCTCTGCTCGGAAAGCGGGAAGGCTGGAGGACAAAGGGAGGGAGAGCTGCTGAGCCCCCTGACGACAGAGCTCAGTTTGGTGGGGAACAAAGGCGCTCGCCAGCGCCATCTCCCCCGCCCATCCCCCAGCCAAAATCCCAAAGAGAACCCGTTCCTGCCGGGGAACTTGCTCGCTCCCAGCAAACACCCAACTCTGCGCTTCGGTGGAGCCAAACCTCCGGCAGCGGATCTGACTCCCGCTGCCACAGGGCCCCTCCTGAAGTGGATCACCTAAGGAGAAGCGAGCTAAGCCTGCCCCTCCTGCCCCCGTGCACCTTGCCTACCCACCCCAGCTAATACGCCAGATCCCCAGCATCACAAGCCTGGCAGTGTGCAAGTAGCCCAGATGAGCCACCCCACCCCACAGTGAATCCGCCCCTAGGAGAGGGGAAGAGAAGGCACACACCAGTCTGACTGTGGCCCCAGCGGTGGGCTGGGGGCAGACATCAGGTCTGACTGCGGCCCCGCCCACCAACTCCAGTTATACACCACAGCACAGGGGAAGTGCCCTGCAGGTCCTCACCACGCCAGGGACTATCCAAAATGACCAAGCGGAAGAATTCCCCTCAGAAGAATCTCCAGGAAATAACAACAGCTAATGAGCTGATCAAAAAGGATTTAAATAATATAACAGAAAGTGAATTTAGAATAATAGTCATAAAATTAATCGCTGGGCTTGAAAACAGTATACAGGACAGCAGAGAATCTCTTGCTACAGAGATCAAGGGACTAAGGAACAGTCACGAGGAGCTGAAAAACGCTTTAAACGAAATGCATAACAAAATGGAAACCACCACAGCTCGGCTTGAAGAGGCAGAGGAGAGAATAGGTGAACTAGAAGATAAAGTTATGGAAAAAGAGGAAGCTGAGAAAAAGAGAGATAAAAAAATCCAGGAGTATGAGGGGAAAATTAGAGAACTAAGTGATACACTAAAAAGAAATAATATACGCATAATTGGTATCCCAGAGGAGGAAGAGAGAGGGAAAGGTGCTGAAGGGGTACTTGAAGAAATAATAGCTGAGAACTTCCCTGAACTGGGGAAGGAAAAAGGCATTGAAATCCAAGAGGCACAGAGAACTCCCTTCAGACGTAACTTGAATCGATCTTCTGCACGACATATCATAGTGAAACTGGCAAAATACAAGGATAAAGAGAAAATTCTGAAAGCAGCAAGGGGTAAACGTGCCCTCACATATAAAGGGAGACCTATAAGACTCGTGACTGATCTCTCTTTTGAAACTTGGCAGGCCAGCCAGAAAGAATTGGCATGAGATTTTCAGGGTGCTAGACAGAAAAAATATGCAGCCAAGAATCCTTTATCCAGCAAGTCTGTCATTTAGAATAGAAGGAGAGATAAAGGTCTTCCCAAACAAACAAAAACTGAAGGAATTTGTCACCACTAAACCAGCCCTACAAGAGATCCTAAGGGGGACCCTGTGAGACAAAGTCCCAGAGACATCACTACAAGCATAAAACATACAGACATCACAATGACTCTAAACCCGTATCTTTCTATAATAACACTGAATGTAAATGGATTAAATGCGCCAACCAAAAGACATAGGGTATCAGAATGGATAAAAAAACAAGACCCATCTATTTGCTGTCTACAAGAGACTCATTTTAGACCTGAGGACACCTTTAGATTGAGAGTGAGGGGATGGAGAACTATTTATCATGCGACTGGAAGCCAAAAGAAAGCTGGAGTAGCCATACTTATATCAGACAAACTAGACTTTAAATTAAAGGCTGTAACAAGAGATGAAGAAGGACATTATATAATAGTTACAGGGTCTATCCATCAGGAAGAGCTAACAATTATAAATGTCTATGCGCCGAATACCGGAGCCCCCAAATATATAAAACAATTACTCATAAACATAAGCAACCTTATTGATAAGAATGTGGTAATTGCAGGGGACTTTAACACCCCACTTACAGAAATGGATAGATCATCTAGACACACGGTCAATAAAGAAACAAGGGCCCTGAATGAGACATTGGATCAGATGGACTTGACAGATATATTTAGAACTCTGCATCCCAAAGCAACAGAATATACTTTCTTCTCGAGTGCACATGGAACATTCTCCAAGATAGATCATATACTGGGTCACAAAACAGCCCTTCATAAGTTTACAAGAATTGAAATTATACCATGCTTACTTTCAGACCACAATGCTATGAAGCTTGAAATCAACCACAGAAAAAAGTCTGGAAAACCTCCAAAAGCATGGAGGTTAAAGAACAC
The DNA here is from genome assembly GCF_016509475.1 of Prionailurus bengalensis. Taxonomy (NCBI): domain Eukaryota; kingdom Metazoa; phylum Chordata; class Mammalia; order Carnivora; family Felidae; genus Prionailurus; species Prionailurus bengalensis. The sequence goes on along the minus strand of NC_057350.1, from coordinate 89,184,505 downwards.
CCTACTAACGAATGAGTGGGTCAACCAGGCAATTAGAGAAGAAATTAAAAAATATATGGAAACAAACGAAAATGAAAATACAACAATCCAAACGCTTTGGGACGCAGCAAAGGCAGTCCTGAGAGGAAAATACATTGCAATCCAGGCCTATCTCAAGAAACAAGAAAAATCCCAAATACAAAATCTAACAGCACACCTAAAGGAACTAGAAGCAGAACAGCAAAGGCAGCCTAAACCCAGCAGAAGAAGAGAAATAATAAAGATCAGAGCAGAAATAAACATTATAGAATCTAAAAAAACTGTAGAGCAGATCAACGAAACCAAGAGTTGGTTTTTTGAAAAAATAAACAAAATTGACAAACCTCTAGCCAGGCTTCTCAAAAAGAAAAGGGAGATGACCCAAATAGATAAAATCATGAATGAAAATGGAATTATTACAACCAATCCCTCAGAGATACAAACAATTATCAGGGAATACTATGAAAAATTATATGCCAACAAATTGGACAACCTGGAAGAAATGGACAAATTCCTGAACACCCACACTCTTCCAAAACTCAATCAGGAGGAAATAGAAAGCTTGAACAGACCCATAACCAGCGAAGAAATTGAATCGGTTATCAAAAATCTCCCAACAAATAAGAGTCCAGGACCAGATGGCTTCCCAGGGGAGTTCTACCAGACGTTTAAAGCAGAGATAATACCTATCCTTCTCAAGCTATTCCAAGAAATAGAAAGGGAAGGAAAACTTCCAGACTCATTCTATGAAGCCAGTATTACTTTGATTCCTAAACCAGACAGAGACCCAGTAAAAAAAGAGAACTACAGGCCAATATCCCTGATGAATATGGATGCAAAAATTCTCAATAAGATACTAGCAAATCGAATTCAACAGCATATAAAAAGAATTATTCACCATGATCAAGTGGGATTCATTCCTGGGATGCAGGGCTGGTTCAACATTCGCAAATCAATCAACGTGATACATCACATTAACAAAAAAAAAGAGAAGAACCATATGATCCTGTCAATCGATGCAGAAAAGGCCTTTGACAAAATCCAGCACCCTTTCTTAATAAAAACCCTTGAGAAAGTCGGGATAGAAGGAACATACTTAAAGATCATAAAAGCCATTTATGAAAAGCCCACAGCTAACATCATCCTCAACGGGGAAAAACTGAGAGCTTTTTCCCTGAGATCAGGAACACGACAAGGATGCCCACTCTCACCGCTGCTGTTTAACATAGTGCTGGAAGTTCTAGCATCAGCAATCAGACAACAAAAGGAAATCAAAGGCATCAAAATTGGCAAAGATGAAGTCAAGCTTTCGCTTTTTGCAGATGACATGATATTATACATGGAAAATCCGATAGACTCCACCAAAAGTCTGCTAGAACTGATACAGGAATTCAGCAAAGTTGCAGGATACAAAATCAATGTACAGAAATCAGTTGCATTCTTATACACTAACAATGAAGCAACAGAAAGACAAATAAAGAAACTGATCCCATTCACAATTGCACCAAGAAGCATAAAATACCTAGGAATAAATCTAACCAAAGATGTAAAGGATCTGTATGCTGAAAACTATAGAAAGCTTCTGAAGGAAATTGAAGAAGATTTAAAGAAATGGAAAGACATTCCCTGCTCATGGATTGGAAAAATAAATATTGTCAAAATGTCAATACTACCCAAAGCTATCTACACATTCAATGCAATCCCAATCAAAATTGCACCAGCATTCTTCTCGAAACTAGAACAAGCAATCCTAAAATTCATATGGAACCACAAAAGGCCCCGAATAGCCAAAGGAATTTTGAAGAAGAAGACCAAAGCAGGAGGCATCACAATCCCAGACTTTAGCCTCTACTACAAAGCTGTCATCATCAAGACAGCATGGTATTGGCACCAAAACAGACACATAGACCAATGGAATAGAATAGAAACCCCAGAACTAGACCCACAAACGTATGGCCAACTCATCTTTGACAAAGCAGGAAAGAACATCCAATGGAAAAAAGACAGCCTCTTTAACAAATGGTGCTGGGAGAACTGGACAGCAACATGCAGAAGGTTGAAACTAGACCACTTTCTCACACCATTCACAAAAATAAACTCAAAATGGATAAAGGACCTAAATGTGAGACAGGAAACCATCAAAACCTTAGAGGAGAAAGCAGGAAAAGACCTCTCTGACCTCAGCCGTAGCAATCTCTTACTCGACACATCCCCAAAGGCAAGGGAATTAAAAGCAAAAGTGAATTACTGGGACCTTATGAAGATAAAAAGCTTCTGCACAGCAAAGGAAACAACCAACAAAACTAAAAGGCAACCAACGGAATGGGAAAAGATATTCGCAAATGACATATCGGACAAAGGGCTAGTATCCAAAATCTATAAAGAGCTCACCAAACTCCACACCCGAAAAACAAATAACCCAGTGAAGAAATGGGCAGAAAACATGAATAGACACTTCTCTAAAGAAGACATCCGGATGGCCAACAGGCACATGAAAAGATGTTCAGCGTCGCTCCTTATCAGGGAAATACAAATCAAAACCACACTCAGGTATCACCTCACGCCAGTCAGAGTGGCCAAAATGAACAAATCAGGAGACTATAGATGCTGGAGAGGATGTGGAGAAATGGGAACCCTCTTGCACTGTTGGTGGGAATGCAAATTGGTGCAGCCGCTCTGGAAAGCAGTGTGGAGGTTCCTCAGAAAATTAAAAATAGACCTACCCTATGACCCAGCAATAGCACTGCTAGGAATTTATCCAAGGGATACAGGAGTACTGATGCATAGGGCCACTTGTACCCCAATGTTCATAGCAGCACTCTCAACAATAGCCAAATTATGGAAAGAGCCTAAATGTCCATCAACTGATGAATGGATAAAGAAATTGTGGTTTATATACACAATGGAATATTACGTGGCAATGAGAAAAAATGAAATATGGCCTTTTGTAGCAACGTGGATGGAACTGGAGAGTGTGATGCTAAGTGAAATAAGCCATACAGAGAAAGACAGATACCATATGGTTTCACTCTTATGTGGATCCTGAGAAACTTAACAGGAACCCATGGGGGAGGGGAAGGAAAAAAAAAAAGAGGTTAGAATGGGAGAGAGCCAAAGCATAAGAGACTGTTAAAAACTGAGAACAAACTGAGGGTTGATGGGGGGTGGGAGGGAGGAGAGGGTGGGTGATGGGTATTGAGGAGGGCACCTTTTGGGATGAGCACTGGGTGTTGTATGGAAACCAATTTGTCAATAAATTTCATTAAAAAAAAAAAAAAGAAAGTGGTCCAATTTCATTCTTTTGCATGTAGCTGTATAGTTTGCCCAGCAACATTTGTTGAAGAAGCTGTCTTTTCCCATTGTATATTCTTGTGTCTTTTGTCATAGAATAATTGACAGTGTAACAGTTTATTTCCGGGCTGTCTATTCTCTTCCACTGATCTATGTGTTTATTTTTGTGTCAGTATTATGCTGTTTTGATTATCACAGCTTTGTAATATAGCTTGAAATCTGGGATTGTGATACCTCCAGCTTTGTTCTTGCTAAAGATTGCTTTGCCTATTCAAGGTCCTTTCTGGTTGGTTGAATTTTATTATTATTTGTTTTAGCTATGAAAAATGTCATCATTTTGATAGGGATTGCATAAATCTGCAGATTATTTGGGTAGTGTAGACATTTTAACATTATTGGTTCTTCCATTCCATGGGCATGAAATATCTTTCCATTTGTGTCATTTTCAGTTTCTTTCACCAATGTTTTATGATTTTCAAAATGTGGGTCTTTCACCAATTTGGTTAGGTTTATTCCTAGGGGTTTTATTATTTTTGGTGCAGTTGTAAATGGAATTACTTTCTTAATATCTCTTCTACTTCATTATCAGTGTAAAAAAATGCAACAGATTTCAGTATATTAATTTTATGTCCATCATTATATTTTTAATATTCATTCACTGAAAAAATACATAATGATAAGCTACTGTTAAATCAACAATGCTTTTTAAAAATTATGGTAATAATAATCATGACAATTATAATGGCTAACTTTAATTTTTTTGCTCAGTGCTCTTCCAAGAGCATTTCTTAATTATGCTATTTAATAGTCCTAGCACACCTATGAAGAAGGTATTTCTGTTAGCATCTTCATTTTATAGATGAGGAAACTAAGTCACAGACAGATTAAATAACTTTTCCTACTGTCACCTAGCTAGTAAGGAATTATTACATATTTCCCTTCATTGAAATAGTAAATGTGCTCGATACATTGTAGTTCATAAGGCATACCAAACATACTATTTATTTACAATGCTCAGTACATTAATAAATTTACACTCACTTTATGGCTCCAGAGTCTCCAAGGAATTCATGGACCACTGTTTGAGACCATTGATCTTGACAAACTCCCTTGACTTCTTTTAGAAGAGCACATGGTGGGGAGTAGAGAAGTTATATCTAAGTTTACAGAGTGACCTGGTCAGAACTATAACCCCTTGCTAGTGATTTCCAATTCAATGCCTTTATACTAGTCTTAGTTCATCTTTAACTACTTTTTGAATCTTTGGTTCTTTATGTCTTTCTATCAGAAGTGTACTCTGACTTTAGTTCCTATCGAAGGTTAAATCTTCAAAATCCTCTCATATTGTGAGTTTATAGTTTTTAGACATTCTACATTTGTCTGATTATGAGTTATTATGTTTTCTTGTTATTATAGGTAATGTAAAAGCCTGAAGAAATAAGATTACACCTTTAAAAACATCTTTTATTCAGATTGTCTTTACCACAAATCAGTTTTGTACTGTCCTGTGCAAAACAACCTAATAAATTTTAAATAGAAAACTATTCCTATCCTGGTTTCACATGTACCTAATACTGTCTACTGTATTTTGCTACATCAGCCTTGTTCTGTCTGCTGTGGGAATTATCAGTTGCCAAGTAATCCAGTTCTTTTCTATTCTTTCATTGTCTTTTTTTTTTTTTTTTTTTTTTTTTTTTTTTTTTTTTTTTTTTTTTTTTTTTTACATTCCAAGGGTGATCAATGCAAATATCTTGCCGGAGTTCATTTCCTGTGCATGTTACTTCTGCACATCATTCAATCTTTGAACGGATAGCTTTCCAGGAGTTCATCTTAGGTGAACTTGAATATGCCCATTTTTCTTTGAGAATGGAATGAAGAGTTCTAAACAAGTCATAAAACTGTAAAAGCAATTTTAAGAGTCCATCCTGATTGTTCCCACTGTGAAATAGAAAGAAGCATTGGGGTTTCAAAAACATTCCTGTACTCAAGGATATATCAGTAACTATTTATTGAACATTCCAGCAGAAAACATTATGTAGACTGTGGAGAACTCTGCAGTGGTTCGATGAGTTATTTACAGAGTTCTCAAGGCAAGGTATTGTTATTCATGCTGAATATGAGTTACAACAATAAATCCAATAGTACCAACAAGGATTTTGTGACAGAACTCTCTTATTAATTTATTGTTAGCATTATAATCATTAGGTGCATATAATCATAAAATTGTAATTCTGAAAAAGACCTTAAAAATATATTTAAGCCCCATCATTTTATCCACAAGAGAATATAAACCCAGACAAAAGGCAGGTCAGTTTCTGTGACTTTTAATGATTGGCATAGTCAAGCTTAGACACCAGACCTCTTAACACCCACCACGGGCTTATATGTTTATATTTAGTGTGCTGTTGGAAAAAGCTATGGTAGGTAGGTAGTGATGAAAAATAATAAAAACAAACAAAATGAATTCTTGGATGTTTCAGTTTATGCCAAGGATTGAAAAGCCAAAATAAAGTTTGAACAATAGGTAATTTTCTGAGTAGTATAACATCAGAGAACGTGTATTCTGATTAACTACCTTAACTCCTCCTGTCCTTTGGTAAAAAGACAATGCTTTTAAAGAATTCTAGCAACACAAAATATGAAAATTGCAATGCCTAAACTTTATTCAATTGTCTTTGGATCAAAGTTTCTTCTATAAAATAATAAAACACTCCACTTTGTTAATCAGACTTCTGTGAGGACAACATAAAATAACTTTCCTGGAATATAAAGAAAATCACTTATTGAATTCATGTCTCATCACAAATGATGCTACTTGGGAGCCTAAGAAGTCCAAGAGGAGTTTACTTAAAACTGTAAAGAGGGCTCCTGTTCTTTAGCCTCTTCTATGTGGCAGTTCCTATGTTAGTTGTTCTCATAAATTGTATCAGACTCTCACATCATCCTTGTGGTTTAGCTATTATTTATTTTTTTCCCTCATTGATGTATAAGGAAATTGAGTATCTGATAGATTAGAAACTTGCCTACTGTAAAATGGCTAGAAAGTGTTTGAGGCAAGGTGTGAACGCAAGTCTGAATTTAAAGTCCAGACTTTTTCCCAGGATGAGAAGCAGCCTCACCTGATCTCAAGCTCAATAGTCTCATTAACTATTTACCAGGTAGTTTCTCCTTATGTTTCTCTATCTTTAAGAGGGAGGCCCCAGATTCAGTGGACATTAATTGTTTGCCTGTGAATTCTGTGTCTTTGTAATGAGAAGAGTGATTAAAGAGATAGATATTAAATATGGTTGAATTACTATTTCAATTAATAATTCAAATTATCAGATTGGATTTTAAAATATTTATATTCCATATAGCAAGAGATCATGTTGTATATCTTAAGTGTATACAATTTTTATTTGTCAAAGTAAATAAAATATTTTAAAAATCTGTATTCTGCATATTAGAGAAACAATATAAGGATTTTAAAAATCTGAAAGGAAAAGAATATATGTTGGAAAAAAAACTATACGTTGCAAACACTAATCAAAGGAAAGTTTGTGCTTATATATATAAAGCACACTCTAAACAAAAAAAATATTACTAGAAGGAAAGAGGGACATTTATAATTCTAAAAAGTCATTGAGGAAGATGTCAGCATTCTAAATTTGTGTTCACCTAATAAGGCATTGGCTCAAAGTTTAAGAAACAAAGTAATTGATAGAAATAAAAGTTTGAAGAAACAAATCTATAATCTACACATGAAAAAAATCACTAAATATTTGGAGTTTAGGTTATTTACTTCCAAAAAATTCCAAATCAAAGGAAAAAAAAACACATTGAAATTCAAAATACTTTTAATTGAATGAAAATAAAAGTTAGACATATTAAAATTTACTCTTTTTTCTTCTTGGAATGGACACTTAGATCACTGACTTTCAGCCTTGGAATTTGTTGAGACATTTTTCACCTAGGGTTAGTTTTGGTAACAATTCCATGTTCTCAAGAAACAAATAAAAAAGTAAACTCAAATGATCAGGGCAATGTCAATAAAAATTTATACAAAATTTTTGATAGAAATTAATATGCTTATTTTAAAATTTATATGAGATTGCAAAGGACTTAGAATAGTCAAGACAATCTAAAAGAACAATATTGTAGAATTTACAAGATTTATAAAGCCAGGAATCAAGACATACAGAGTCACAGTAATTAGGAATAATCTGGCATTAGCACATGGTAACCAATAAAAAAGAACAGAGCACAGAAAGAAGGTCCATACATATGTCAATACTTACAACAAAGGTGACTCTGCTAAACAGTGCTAAACAATTGTGTTTTTATCAGTAAAGAACATTGGGTCAATTGAACATCCATATAAAAATGATTTGTAGGGGAGCCTAAGTGGCTTAGTCAGTGAAGTGTGAGACTTGATTTCAGCTCAGGTCATGATCTCATGGTTCGTGAGTTTGAGCCCCACGTCTAGCTCTTTGCTGACCTCAGAGCCTGTTTGGGATCTCTCTCTCTCTCTCTCTCTCTCTCTCTCTCTCTCTCTCTCTGCCCCTCCTCTGCTCACTCTGTCTGTCTCCCTCTCTCGAAAAAAAAAATATGTAGCTCACACTGAATACAAAAATAAATATTGGAAGAATTGTTTGTCTAAATATTAAAGCTGAAAAATAAAGTATCCAGTTGATAGCATGGAAAAAGGATAGCATAGAAGAGTGACACTGGAGTAAACAGAGATTTATTAAAGAGGGCATAAAAGCAGTAATCATAAAATTGTTGTAAGTGGGAATTCATTAAAATTTAAATATTCTTTTTATTAAAAGTCAAAATGAAGAAAATAAATATGCAAGCCACAGAGTCGGAGAAGATATTTGCAATGTGTTTAAATAACAAAGCACTCCTACTCAAAATATATAAGATCCATAAAAATTCATAAAAGTACATAAGACAGCCATATAGAATTATGGGGAAAAGTCTTGGTCATTTACTTTATGAATGAGGATATCCACATGGTCAGCAAGCCTATGAAAAATGCTCAATAGCATTAATCATCAGGGGAATGCAATTTAAAGCTAAAGAAGATACCACCAAACCCCCCAGCCAAAGCAATTTTTTTTTTTTTTTAGTTTTAAAGTAAAAAAAGAAGGTGTTAGGATGGATGTGGCATCACTGGAATTCTCATTCAGTGCTGTGGAAATTGTAAATTGGTAAAAGTACTTTGGAAACCGTTAGGCTGTATCTACTAAAGCTGAACATATACATAATTTATCACTCTGTAATTCCATTACTGGACATATACCCAAAAGAAATGTGTACATTTCTACACAAAACACATGAATGAAAATGTTCATAGCAGCACTAATCATAACTGCCCCAAATAGGAAGCAATCCAAATGTAAATCAACAGTAGAATGGAAAAACAAATTATGGTCTATTCAAACAATGGAATACTGAACAGAAATGAAAATAGATAAAATGTGCTATATGCAACTACATGAATAAATTTCACACAGTGTTGAACAAAAGCCACACACAAAGGATATACACTGGTATATTTATAAAAAGTTTCAAAAACAGATAAATATAATTGATGTTGTTGGAAGTCAGGATAATGGTTACCTTTCAGGAAGAAGTGTGACCCCATGTCAGTGAGAAGGACTTGGAGGGATTCTATGGTATTGCTAGAACGGTATCTGATATCTCTGGGTTTGGGTAGTCATTATACAGACATGTTTACTTTGAAAAAATTCATTAAGCTATATTCTTGTGGTTTGTGCACACACACACATCATACATTAATAAAAACATTTATTAAAAGCGGAAGAATCAGGGGAATGTTCCAACGTGACTTCAGTGTTCAAATAGATCCCAATTCAGTTTGCCTATTTATGTATGGAACTAGTTCATTATGAATTGGAGCTTTCAACACACATATTGAAAGTTCTGGTTTCTTTTAAAGTTGAAAATTGAAGTTCGTACTCTTCTCGGTAAAAGTTTCCATTTGTTTCCAAGTAGGGCAGACGAGCCAGACTAATTGAGAACTTGAGACTTAAATTTATGTTAATAGATATTGAAACATACAGTCTTAAGACATCACTGACTTGGTAAATAAATTTACTGAGCATTAGGTGTTCACAGAGTTTGTTTTCCCATTGTGTATGTTAAGAATGAGTTGAGTGCATGTAAGTTCTGAATCAGTTATCTTTTTCCATGTCAGAAAACCCTGCCTACACTAACATAAACAGGCATTGCTTTTCTCACATAACCAGAAGTCCTGACAGAGACGGCCAACAGCTGCTGCAGGAGCTTCACTGGAAGTTATCACTGTTCTGTTTTTCTTCTAGCTTTCTACTTTCCCATCCTTAGCATGTTCTTGTTCTTAGACTCGAATCCTTAGTGTCCGGTCTTATCCGCATGTTCTGGGCAGAAAGAAAAGAGAATGAAGGGGGATGGGGGAACACCTGAATGAGTCAAGTACAAGTTTTCTCAGAAATTCACCATCTTCTGCTGTCTCCTGCCTTCGCCCTCAAATGAAAGACAGTGACAGGAGGTGTTATTTTGTTGGGCTGTGTTGCTGCCAACAAAGCTAGGGTTCTTTTGGTAAACAGGAAGAAGGGACAAGATACTGGGTAGGCAGTGAGTAGTGTCTGTGATACCATGTTCTCTTACTCTCCTGAACCGTTAAGAATTGCGAGCAGTGCCTCTCAATATCAGACATCGGGGCGCAAATCCATTTTTTATTAGGTTCAAAGAGCAATTTGAATATGGAATAATTTGGTTATACTTTCTACAGAAAACCTGACTCAGACCCTTTTTCAGATGTAATTTTTGGAGAGTGGTATATTTTAAATGCTAATGATAGCATTATAGCAATTCTTTTTGCATGTGGCATTTCAAAGGGAACACTTTTTCCAAGTAAACATTAATGGATCATTTACATACACAGCAATGAAATTACTTGCACTGTTCCATTTAAAGCAGTTTTCCCTGACCTATCAGAAATTGCTATTTTAAATTAAGGTTTAAGTTTAATAAAATCTCAGAGCATTTTTATAAAAATGTGCTGAGTTGGTAGAACATTAGTTAATAATTCAAGAGTATATTAAAATTTTTCTATCTATGCTAAAATAGTTTTAGTTACTAATCTAAAAAGAAGAGGTATTTGTGTTTCATAGGATCACCATTTGTATGTAATTTGCATTCTCATATCATACCCTAGGGAGCCTACTTAAATGTTTTGAGGATTTATGAAGATGATTAAAGAAATCATTAATAAAGCTTGGGTTATGTAAAGGGAAAGAGAAGTCAAGGAATTCTGTGAAACCAAACGGCCCTCTCAGAACTAAAACAGAAATGTCTGTGTTTTGGAAAAGATGTAATTCCAAGCTTCACAAGTATATTTCATATAAAATAACTCCCCTTAGACTAGCCAGGGAATTTGTAAAAAATAATGGCTTATACAACAATTAAAAACAAAAAATAGGTCTGCAAGGAGTACCTTGAGGCACTGCGACAAAGACCTCAAACCATTTGAGTTAGAAAAGTTTCCAAAAGAGGTAAAGATACCCCCGGTCTGTTCCCAGCCCTCACGTCTGTGAGTCTAGGCCAGATTCCAGATTTGTGTTGGTGTCTCTCCGGCTGAAAGCTTGTCCCGAAGCTCACCTAATTGGATAGGGTTCTAACAACCCTGCTTGCCCTCCTGCTTTCTTTCCAAAGCCTGGATCCATTTGCTAAGATCCTGCTTAAAATCTGGCAGATTTCCTAGCAGCCTTGCTGATGCTGCCAACTGCCTAAGTCAGAGAAGTGGGAGTGTTCGTTCTAAATGAACGTCAGTGCTGCTTGGCAGAAGGGGCTATAGTTCAATGAGCTTGCAGGAGCCTAGCCCACGGCCTGCCTTACAACAAGGAGATTATGGCCAAACCTAACTGAATGGCAACCCTGGCTTCATCTTCTCTCATAGCATCCTCTTCTCTCCTTCACACAATTATCAGAATTTGGATTCTGTATCTAGTGTGTGTCTCTCTCTCACAGACTTCTGTCCTTCTGTATGCGTGGAGGGTTCCCTACCTCCCTTTGGACCTGTTCAGCTTCATGGGCTGTGGCTTGTGCAGTGGCATGAGGCCCTGCTCTCAGGAGCACCCCACGTTTGCTTTACTGCTCTGCTGCCAGCCTCGTAAAGTTTTTGATAATTTTGCCCTTGAACCCGGCTTTTGTAAGCAAGCTCTGATGAGGCAGTGAGACATGGACATGAGCAGGGGAGGTGCAGCAGGCAGCACTGAGGACATGTGCAGGCTCAGGCCCTGAGGCATCCCAGGCGGGGCCAGGCACCCTGCAACTGACCCAGCACATATGCATGTGCCTAGGGGCAGTCTGGGAGAACTGGGAAGCCCTGACGATGCAGCGACAATGCCTGCAGCCGCAGAGGCAGCACAGTCGTGGTTGAGAAGAGGGACTCTGCAAGGGCACAGCACTGGGACTGCAGGGAGGCTGGGGTGGGGAGCCTGGCCCCAAGGCAGCAGCTCCACAAGTATTAACTTCCCAGACTGCCCAGTGACGGCAGCTGCTGATGCTTAGGCAGTAAACTTTGTCAGTAAATTCTTACAAAATAAAAGCATGTACGTGGACATTACGTGTGTCAATTCCTCAGGAAGTAAATAACTCAGAGAGTCATTACAGTTTTTAGTTTAGAATCTCCAACTTTGAAAACAGACACAGTATTGCAAAGCAAATACTTACAGGCTTAGAAATTCAGTGTGATTGTTGCATTTGACAGAAACGTATTTTCATGTTATATGAAGCTTTGAACGAATTTTAACATGGAAGATAATTTTATAATTAAATTTTCCTTATAAGTGAAGATAACAATAGAATGCATAAACAGGTGTTTTGAATTCTGTACAAATCATGAAGCTGCTTTTCATCTCTCGTATAGTAAGTTACAAGAAATGTCAATGGAAACTTTATGGCACCATTGTATAAATTTATATTTAAAATTACATTCAGATTACACAAAAGTGATTTGTGTGAAGAGTTAAATCTCTTTAGAAATATTGTTGCCAAAGAATCATTAGCTCTATGATGTAGTGAAATGTAAATGTAGTACTATAATGTAGTACTTCAAAATAATATATCTTAGAAATTTATCCTAACCTATAAAACTTGTCACAACCTATAAAATAAGATGCATCAGGAAAAATTTAACCTCAAAATTAAAAATTATCAAAAATTGTGTGATCTTGCATTTGACAAGAGCACTGATAGAGTTTTCAGTTGGATCATTTGAAAATGAAATTTTTTAAAGTATATATTTTGCTGGGTTAACAAAATATTGGCAAGACAAGTAAGGTAAATAATCTCACAATAAGTTTAGATACTACATTTAAAAAGTCGTATTTTTATTGTGCTATATAAAACCATGGTAGCAAAATATTATTTTTTTGCTGGTTTTGTGCTTATGTTGTTATTCATGTATCGCCATTACCCTATTACATTAATAAGATATTTTTAAAGGTAAAAGCTTTCTATTTGAGTATCTTTAATGGCACTTTTTTTCCTGCTGTTTCAACAGGAGGTCCACATTTTCATTTTGCTTTGAGCCCTGCAAATTATACAGCCAAACCTGCTTTGAACATTATGATTTCAGTTCTGTACCCTTTATCCACTTTCTCATCTCCACTCTCAGAACCCTCCTAGCCAGTCCTACTCCTCTTCCCACCTCACCCTGCACATTCATGATTCACTCCTGCCTTCTTGCCTGCCAGCCGTTTGCATCACAGCATGTTATTCCAGTTATAACAGCATATTTGCCATCATTTTGAACACTTATTTTTGCTAAATCCTTTATATATAGCACCTAATTAATTGTCACAATCACTCTGTGGGATAGGTATTTTAGCTTAATTTTATAGACAGAGAAGTAGAGGCTTATAGTGATTAAAGGTTTTTTAATGTCACACAGCTCATTGGAGTTTGAAATATACTAGTAAACTGGGAGGAACATTAGATTCCAAATTCTTGTATAAGACATGACTGTAGTGGCTCATAAATGGTGATGTTTCTTCCAGGGTCTGTCTTCTTTGGTTCACAGAGTCCCTCTCCTGACACTTTCATTGTCCTTTTAATGTCTCCCAGGCTTCCAGAAATGCTCTTGGCCCATTCGCTGAGATCCTACCAATTCCATCTGAAATATTTTCTCCACCTTTTTCATTGAGCAAATGCCTTTTCATTTTTCATGACACGGCTCAACCGTGCACCTTCTTTACTGAGTCTTGCCTCATTCCCTCTCCCTCACTAGACAGAGTGACTGCTCTGTTCCACACATTGTTCTCTCAGAGCCTGAGCACTTCCAGCATACTTAGACAGTGACTTATTGGTCTCTAGTATAGGATGATTTGTCTGTCACAGATAACAGGGTATCTTAATTTGCCTTCCTCTTCCCAGCTCAGTTTACTCTGAATAAATAATGAACAAATGAGCAAAAAAAAAAAAAAAGTTGGGGGGGGGGAGAACTAGTCCCCCTTATACTGGTGAATTATTACTACTACTTCAGTTACTACTACTATCTCAATTTGTAGATATCGTTTCTAGTTCTAAGTGCTTTTTGTATAACTGTCAATTTATAGCTCGCATCACCTCCATGTTCGTGGAGTCGTTATTTCTTTCAACACAGCTAGAGAGGTTAAGTTCATTGTTCAGTTTCATACAGCTACTAAAGGAGTTGTAATTTGAGCTGAGATACTTCTAACTCCAAGGCCTGAGATCTTAAGAAAATGTGTTTCAGGGTACCTGGGTGGCTCATACAGTTAAGTGACCAACTTTTGGTTTCTGCCTAGGTCATGATCTCACGGTTCATGAATTCCATCCCCATAACAGGCTCTGCACTACCAGTGTAGAACCTGTTGCGGATTCTCTCTCTCTCCCTCTCTCTCTGCCCCTTTCCCATTCATGTGTATACACTCACTCTAAGTTAAAAAAAAATATGTTTCCTGATACTCTGCAATTATAAAGCACTTATCTCACAGAATATAACTCTTCATTTAAGTAACCCTCTGGGCTAGGAAATTGACTGAAGTTCCCTGGGACTAAAAAAACTGTATCAGTATCTCTTTCCCATGCCAGATGAGAAATCACCTTTCCCATCCAACCCCTAACTAGTTTGTCTGGATCTAAGATCCAAGATCCAAGATTGCACATTGATCCTGTATATACTGTTGTGGAGTCTTAGTACATAAGGAAAGGGGTGGGAGGCCAGCATCTTTCCCATCAGGTCCGTTCAGGTTCTTCCCAGCAGACACCTTCCTGGTAAATAGATGCCTGGCCTGGCACAGAGATCTGGGTGCCTCATGGTTCCAGGGCATCCATGCTTTCCGTGGTTCCTTCCCAACATTTTGTATTCTCTCTCTCTGGGGCATGTACGGTAGACAGAAAATCGCTGAAACTTGGTCAGCTTAACTTAAATTTTGTATATATAATTTTCAGTTTCAGAATATCTAAAATTTATACTAGGCTGAATAAGAGACGTAAAAGGAACAGAGAAGGAAAGACACAATCTAGTCTCTCTTTACCATGAGAATTCAAATTTGTAATTGAAATCACCTCTGTAGCTAGTTTCTTAGAAAATCTTTTTCTATGACATTTTATTTGAATTTGAGATTTGGTAATAAATCTTTTTTTTAATGCTTAATTGGTTAAGTACTGTATTTAAGGAAGCTTCTCAAAGGACAAATCATCTACAATTCTCTTAATGTTTATGAGATACTAATAAAGGGTAAATTTGCAATTAGGGCTATATTTTATATGAATTTAAATACAAGACTAATATTTATGTGTAGTGAGAGCAATTCTTTCTTTGGAATGGTAATTCTTTCTTTCTTTCTTTCTTTCTTTCTTTCTTTCTTTCTTTCTTTCTTTCTTTCTTTCTTTTTCTTTCTTTCTTTCTTTCTTTCTTCTTTCTTTTTTTTTCCTTCACAGAACAGCTGAGCCTCTGTAGTACCCTCCATCATTTGTCACATTTAACAACCCAGAGTAAATAGCTCTCTGAAAAGTAACTACAGGTCCATCTTGTTGATCCCAATTTGTCAAACATTGCAATGAAGAAAGCGCTAAGCCTTTAAGAAGGGTGTGAGGAGATTTGTAATTTATCTGAAACTCTAGACCAAGGCTCAGAAATAGATTTTCTATCTTGCATCTATATAGTTCCTATTGACCTAAGAGTGGGATTTGTTATGTCATATGATACAATTGAAATTTCCAAGTCTTCAGTTTTTCTGATATTATTTTTCATTGAGGATACATTAAGGAATTTGTTAATATCCATGCCACCTTTTTCAGGCATCAAAGGTACAGAAAGGGTAAAATATATTACACTAAACCATGTACATAGTTTATAGCAAAGGCAAGATTCATTTTCAGAAATGTTTGGCAACCAAATTCACTTTATAGCAAAGAATGGAAGCAAGAATATTGAGGATACAGTGATTGAGGACCATAGAAAATGTCTACATAATGCTGGGTAACAGCTAAATAACAATATTTAAATCCAGTTAAGATATGGATGTTTTTATATGTTCTCATATAAAAAACAATTCTTAGTAAGCTGATTTGACACTGATTTTCTAATTTCAGTTATAACCATTGGATGACTTACATTAAGGGCTTTCTTGTTTATGAAGAGTTATTGCTTCCTGTTAATAAGAGGAACATGTGGGGGCATCTGGGTGGCTCAATTAAGTGTCTGAATTTGGCTCATGTCACAGTATCACGGTTTGCAAGTTTGAGCCTCACATTGATCTCTCTTCTGTCAGAGCAGAACCTGCTTTGAATCCTCTGCCCCTTTTCCCTGCCCCTTCCTCCCTCTTAAAAATGAATAAACATTAAAAAATACAGGAGGAACATGTGCTTACCTAAGTATGTGTGAATTGTATCTGTCATGTAAAGTTTCCTAATAAATGACCAGGTATCATCTCTCTGATACCTTCATTTATTTCCCCAGCAAAGCCAAGGCAATTAAGTCTCAGTAGGTTATTTTTCACAACACAACTATACACGCTAAACTGTAGCATTGGTAAGTCTCTATAGACATTTAGCCAAGCTCACCTTTACTGTAAACACTGGCTACTGTGTACATGCTAAGGGCATGAGGATTGAAAGTAGGCAATATTGAGCAGAGAAAACATATTATGTCAAGCTGGACATAATACCACTTGAAAATACAGAAAACTGCTGCTGCATTAATAGAAAGCAAAGTTGCTATTTAGAGATCTCCTTCATACATACGACATGGGTACAGTTAGATTCTGTATCAACACCCAGCTTCTTCTCAGTAGCGTCTATACAACCTCAGGGGCTTAGGGACTGTTTCCTTCATTCAACCTTTTATTAAAAAATGAAAAATCATTCTATAGGCCAGGTATGTAAGGAAGTAGCACAAAAATGGAGACAGCAATTTTCATATACAAAACAGATGTATAATATAGCAAAACAGAGAAGGTAGGACTACAAAACAAGGCAAAATCAGAAAGAACAATTATAGTGCTGTAGGTATTTAGGTGAGAGAGAGATCGTCTGTTGCGTGATAGTGGTGGATTGAAAATAGGATGTGAAAACAATAGAATTTAAAACAACTGATGTGATGAGTATGGGAAGGAGTAATTGGATTAAATGCTTATTACAAAATTATGAGAGCACATGTAAAATCAAATAGCTTGAAATCATAATCAGTACATATATGACTATCAAAAAATATTCAGAAGCCTAGGACTATAGATAATCTGTATTGTATGCTTGAAAAATTTTTCCCATCCCCTCCCCACCCATCTCACCTCTGGTAGCCATCAGTTTGTCCCCTATAGTTAAGAGTCTTTTCTTGATTTGTCTCTCTCTTTTTAATTTTTCTCAGTTGGTTTGTTTCTTAAATTACACATGTAACGGAGATTATATGGTTTTTGTCTTTTACTTATTTTCCTTAGCATTACACTCTATAGTTCTATCCATGTTGTCACATATGGCAAGATTTCATGCTTTTTTGTGGCTAATATTCTTCTGTGTGTGTGTGTGTGTGTGTGTGTGTGTGTGTGTGTACACACACACACACACACTTGGGCTGCTTCCATAATTTGGTTAGTGTAAATAATGCTGCAGTAAACATTAGGGTGCATGTATCCCTTTGCCTTAGTGGTTTTGCATTTTTTTTTTTTTGGTAAATACCAAGTAATGTGATTACTGGACCATAGGGTAATTCTTTTTTTTTTAATATGAAATTTATTGTCAAATTGGTTTCCATACAACACCCAGTGCTCATCCCAAAAGGTACCCTCCTCAATACCCATCACCCACCCTCCCCTCCCTCCCACCCCCCATCAACCCTCAGTTTGTTCTCAGTTTTAAAGAGTCTCTTATGCTTTGGCTCCCTCCCTCTCTAACCTTTTTTTTTCTTCCCCTCCCCCATGGATTTCTGTTAAGTTTCTCAGAATCCACATACGAGTGAAAACATATGGTATCTGTCTTTCTCTGTATGACTTATTTCACTTACCATAACACTCTCCAGTTACATCCACATTGCTACAAAAGGCCATATTTCATTCTTTCTCATTGCCATGTAGTATTCCATTGTATATATAAACCACAATTTCTTTATCCATTCATCAGTTGATGGACATTTAGGCTCTTTCCATAATTTGGCTATTGTTGAGAGTGCTATAAACATTGGGGTACAAGTGCCCCTATGCATCCGCACTCCTGTATCCCTTGGGTAAAGTCCTAGCAGTGCTATTTCTGGGTCATAGGGTAGGTCTATTTTTAATTTTTTTGAGGAACCCTCGACACTGTTTTCCAGAGTGTCTGCACCAGTTTGCATTCCCACCAATAGTGCAAGAGGGTTCTCGTTTCTCCACATCCTCTCCAGCATCTATAGTCTCCTGATTTGTTCATTTTAGCCACTCTGTCTGGCGTGAGGTGATATCTCAGTGTGGTTTTGATTTGTATTTCCCTGATGAGAAGTGACGTTGAGCATCTTTTCATGTGCCTGTTGGCCATCTGGATGTTTTCTTTAGAGAAGTGTCTATTCATGTTTTCTGCCCATTTCTTCACTGGATTATTTGTTTTTCAGGTGTAGAGTTTGGTGAACTCTTTATAGATTTTGGATACTAGTCCTTTGATATGTCATTTGCAAATATCTTTTCCCATTCCGTTGGTTGCCTTTTAGTTTTGTTGATTGTTTCCTTTGCTGTGCAGACGCTTTTTATCTTCATGAGGTCCCAATAGTTCATTTTTGCTTTTAATTCCCTTGCCTTTGGGGATGTGTCAAGAAATTGCTGCAGCTGAGGTCAGAGCTTTTTTCCTGCTTTCTCCTCTAGGGTTTTGATGGTTTCCTGTCTCAGATTCAGGTCCTTTATCTATTTTGAGTTTGTTGTTGTGAATCGTGTAAGAAAGTGGTCTAGTTTCATCCTTCTGCATGTTGCTGTCACTGGACCATAGGGTAATTCTATTTTTAATGTTTTGAGGAACCTCCATACAGTGGCTGCACCAGTTTGCACAGTGGTTCCTTTTCTTCCCCTTCTTGTCCAGCACTTGTTGTTTCTTGTGTTGTTGATTTTAGCCATTCTGACAAGTGTAAGGTGACATTGTAGTTTTGATTTACATTTCCTTGATGACGAGTGATATTGAGCATCTTTTCATGTATGTGTTTGTCATCTGTATGTTTTCTTTGGAGGAATGTCTGTTCATGTCTTCTGTCCATTTTTAATTGGATTTTTTGGGGGAGTGTGGAGTTGTATACATTCTTTATATATTTGGGATACTAACCCTTTATTGGATAAGTCATTTGCAAATATCTTCTCCAATTCCATAGGTTGACTTTTAGTTTTGCTGATTGTTTCCTTCACTGTCAAGAAAATTTTTATTTTGATGTAGCCCCAATAGCGTATTTTTGCTTTCATTATCCTTGCCTCAGGGGATGTATCAAGGGAATGTTGCTATGGCTGATATCAGGGACATCACTGCCTGTGCTCTCTTGTAGGATTTTTATGGTTTCAGGTTACACATTTAGGTCTTTAATCCATTTGAGTTTATTTTTGTGTAGGGTGAAAGAAAGTAGTACAGTTTCATTCTGTAGCATGTCGCTGTTCAGTTTTCCCAACACCATTTGTTGAATAGACTGTCTTTCTCGTTCCTCCTTTGTCAAAGATTAACTGACCATATAATTTGTGGGTTTATTTCTGGGTTTTCTGTTCGATTCCACTGGCCTATGTGTCTGTTTTTATGCCAGTATCATGCTGTTTTAATTGCTACCACTTTGTAATATAACTTGAAATCTGGAATTGTGATACCACTAGTTTTGTTTTTCTTTTTCAGGATTTTTTTTTTTGGCTATTCTAGGTTCTTTGTGCTTCCATACAAATTTCAGCGTGGGTGGTTCTAGTTCTGTGAAAAAATGCTCTTGGTATTCTGATAAGGATACCATTAAATGTGTAGATTGCTTTGGGTGATAGAGACATTTTAACAGTGTCTGTTCTTTGAACTCATGAACATGAAATGTCTTTCCATTTCTTTGCATTATCTTGAATTTCTTTCATCAGTGTTGTATAGTTTCCAGAGTACCAGTCTTTCACCTTTTTGGTTAAGTTTATTCCTATTTTATTGTGTTTGGTGCAGTTGTAACTGGGGTTGTTTTCTCAATTTCACTTTCAGTTGTTCCATTATTAGTGTATAGGAATGCAACAGATACTTCTACACTGATTTTTATACCCTGTAACCTCAGTGTATTTATTTTTCAGTTCTAGTTTTTCGGTGGAGTCTTTAGGGTTTTCTATATATAGTATTATGTCACCTGCAAGTAGTGAGAGTTTTACTTATTCATTACCAATTTAGATGCCTTTTATTTCTTTATGTTGTCTAATTGCTGTGGTTATGACTTCCAGTACTATGTTGAATAAAAGTGGTGATAGTGAACATCCTTGTCTTGTTCCTGACTATAGAGAAAAAGCTCTCAGTTTTTCACCATTGAGTATGATGTTGGCCATGGATTTTTCATATAGGGACTTTATTATGTTGAGGTATGTTCCCTCAAGACCTATTTTTCAGTGTTTTTATCATGAATGGATGTTGTACATTGTATACTTGAAATTTTTAAAGGAGTAAATCTTAAGTGTTCTCACCACAAACACACATGGAATGTAACTCTGTGAGGGGATGAATAGGTTAATTAACTTGATTGTGATAACCATTTCACAGTATGTAAGCATATCAAAACATCACACTGTATACCTTAAAGATAAACAATTTTATTTGCCAATTATAGCTCAATAAAGCTGGGAGAAAAAAGCCCAGAAGTGGGAATGGGAAAAAGCAAAAATGGGTGGTGATTCAGAGGTGGGGACTAACAAAGCTGGAATGGTTGCCAGTCAAGGAACAAAATTTCTTGGGTGATATCAGGTGGTCTCAGTTGAACCGAGTAGACCAGAGGTACAACTGGGGTGGGAGAGAATGAGTGTGCTCAGAAGAGATGTGATGACTTTGGAACAAATGGAATAGATGGACCAGTGTGATCACAAGCAGATGGAGAACAGGTTCTGTGATGGTATGGAGCGGGGATGTAGAAGGTAATAAAGTTATTGTTCTAAGGGCATGCTTATTCCTCACATTTCCCAGGAAGAGAGGTAATTCATTTGCAGAAGGAGAAATTGTAGTAGGAGAACTTTTCATGCCTCTCTCAAAGGAGGGGTAGCAACTTCCTTGGTGGTAAGATCAGGAAAGAAGCCTTTGCTGCTCAGTCCCTTCCAGAGGACTCTACTTCAGTCTGTCATCAGGAAGCATGAATTCTTGTTTTCTTTATATGGGAGGCCTTCCTATCTGGGTGGGCAGGCTTTAATTCATGAACAAAAGCAGTAAGGGGGCACCTGGGTGGCTCAGTCAGTTAAGCATTGGACTCCTGATTTTGGCTCACGTCATGGGATCGAACCCTGCATCAGGCTGTGCACTGATGACACAGAGCCTGCTTGGGATTCCCTCTGTCCCTCACTCTCTACCTCTCTCAAAATAAATAAATAAACATTAAAAAAATTAGTAGGAATCCCATTACACCCAAGCCTAAGCTACATGTTCCATTTCAGCACATTCAATAAATGCTAAAGCCTCATCTCTTTGATACCTTCCTAAATTTCTCTGCAATGAATTTCTCAATTGATTCTGAACTTGGATGGAAGCAGGATGTAATTGTTACCTTCCCAAATTCTAAGAGCCATGATGAAAAAAACTTTTGAGGTGGGGAAATTTGATCAGTTGACAAGGTATTGCCAACAAATGGATGACTTGATAGAAAGGTCACAGAGTATGAGGAAGCCAAGAATCTCTGAAGTAGTAATATATAGAAAACTTACTAGCATGATGCTAAAGTCTCTGAGGGAGATTTCAGGACTTAGATATGGAAATGTGGGAGTGTATCATCTAGTCTTTTAGATGCTGGACAGAAAAAAAAAATGTTGGCGAGGGTGTGAAACAATGATAGCTACCATACACTTATATTGAGAATATCAGTTGATATGGTATGGCTTGGTGTTATCTAGTAAAACTTAAGATGTGCATGTCATATGATTTTACAGTTCTTCTCTTAGGTATCCACCTTCAGAAGCACCACACATTAAGGCAAAATACATTTTCACATATGCTCCTAGAAGTTTTGTTAGCAATAGTAAAAACAAATGATCAAAAACTGTTCTCATACATTGCAGTGGAATATTATACAGTACTAGAGTAGAATATTATATAATAATAAAAGTGACCAATCTTCAACTAAACCTAACAGCACAGTTCTGAACCAAAGAAGCAAGGCAAATATTTAAAGAATATTTAAACTATAACTCATTTAAAAAGTTAAGAATAGACAATATAAATCTATTATTTATCAAATCACTCTTGACTTTTGCTTTTCTACATTCCTTACTCATGGGTTTCTTAGTATTTCTTGAGAAAGTTATTAATGTACAGATTATATAATTCAAGCTACCTCATTTAAAATGTGCTATCTTTATTTAATGTGTTATCATAAACAATTCACGCAAAAAATAATTTGAAATAATCACATTGGAATGATAGAAACACAACAAAAGGAAACAAGATGAGAGTTAACATCATTCAAATAGTTTTGCCATTTATCTCCAAAATTGTTAAGTGACTTGTCTAAGATTGCTCAGCTGAAATGGACAGAGCTGACACTTTAATGTAGGCATTTTGCTCTGGTTCATTGGTTCTCAGATTTTAGTGAGCAGTCTAATCACTTAGAGGGCTCATTCACACTCCTAACACACTCCGATATTCTGAACTCCTAACATATTCCCAGGTAATGCTGATTCTGAGGTGGACAACTGGTTTAGATAAGGAAAATAATAAGAGTTATCTTATAGGATACACACACACACACATTTAAAGGGTTAATAACTTCGTATAGGTAAGACACTTAACACAGTGCTGGGCATGCAATATTCACACATAAATGTCATTTTTTATTATTATTACTATTCCTCTAGAATCTTTAATGGTCATGTGAAAGTCCCACATTAGGCATGCCACCTTCCTCCCTTTTCACACTGCATCCTCCTGGGGCTCTTCATCTTTTTCTTTCTTTAAGTTTTTTTTTTAAAGTTTATTTTTTTAATGTTTATTTATTTATTTTGAGAGAGAGAGATAGCATGTGTGCATATGCATGAGTTGGGGAGGGGCAGAGAGAGAGAGAATGAGAAAGAATCCCAGGCAGGCTCCACAGTGTCAGTGCAGAGCCTGATAGGGCCCTAACTCACAGACTGTAAGATCATGACTTGAGCTGAAATCAAGGGTTGGATGCTTAACCAACTGTGACACCCAGGCTCCTCTGGGCTCTTCATCATTTTACATGCAGATGGGCAGGCTCTTTTTCTCCCGGATCTTCTCCTTCTTCAGAGAGGAGAATCTAAGAGATCTGTAAACTGCTCTTTGCCACTAGAGATTGCCTTCCATGAAATAATCTTTGACATGTTCCTGTTAAACACCACCTTCTCAGCAGGGCTGATGAAAAGAATGCAAGAATTGAAAGAGTTAGAGCCTCATTCTGTTGCATTAAAATGAGAATGTGATGAAGTCATGGTCAAGCAGAAATCCTTCAGTGGCTCCTTCCCAGGAGGGAGACTCAGTCTTCCCTGTGACCTGCCCTTACCAACCTGTTCTGCTTCTTCACATACCCCTCTCCTGCTTCCCAGTCCTGGGAGCCACTGGTGCTTCTGATCCTTGGAGTTCCTCCTGCTTCAGGCTCTTTGCTCACATTGTTCCCTCTAGCATGACCACTCTATCTTTCATCCACATGGCTATTTATTTCCCACTCGTCCTTCCACTATCTGTCCAACCATTATTTCCTCAAGAAAGCCTTTTATGATATTCTAGATTAGTCAAAATCACTGCTTTATGCTCTGGAGCACCTTCATCTTTTATTTCAGAGCATTTAGCACAGTTTGTAATAGTATACTTATGTATGTGATGATTTGATTACTATTTGATTCCCTCACTACCAACATTATTTAATGGAACTTCCTGTGATAATGGAAATCTTTTATATATTAAACACTTAAAATGTGAGTAATGTGACTGAAGAACTGAAGTTTTAGTTTTATTTAATTTTAATATCCACAAGTGACTAATAGCTACCATGTTAGACAGCAGAGTGCTAGACTGTAGGCTAGGAAAGGAGCCCTAACTATATTGTTCATTTCTGTATTCCCAGCTTCTATCACAGGGTCTAATAAATGAAATGATCTCAGTAAATATTTATGAAGTGAATGATCTCTCCAATGTCTATATATTTTAATACTATAAAAGAGTTGAAAGTCTTTCTTTTTTTTCTATTAGAATAATTCCCTCTTTTTATTTTTTTCTTATAAGAAATTAAATCGAACATTGGTGACACTAAGAAATGCTTTTTGTGTGAAATTCTGAATTGCCTAAACCTTGTGGCTTATATATAGGTAACATCTATTGCTTTAGTCCACTGAGAGTACATTTTAAGATTCTTTGTAATTAAAAAAAAAAGTTAATTTATTTCCAACTATTCTTTCTTTTGCTTAGAATTTTCTTCTAAGTAGTCCTTATTTCTCATTTACTCAGAGCATTTTGTAAGTTTCTGCTGTCATTTGATGATTTAAAATTTCTTCTTTATGAACAAAGAATTGCAGACACACAAAGAATGTTAAAGTAGAAAAGTAGCCATATGAGTATAATTTATAAGAAATACCTTATTTTCTAGATATTATACCATTTGCCTACATTTCCAAAAATTACCTAAAAGCAGTCAATGATAAGAGCTTTCTTGGATTAAAAATGACCACTCTCAATTTTTGAGCTCTAATCATTACTATATGGATGGCTAAACTTTAGGTAACTACCCAAAGATATCCGATCTAGTCCCTGGCACACACACAACAGGTACTAATAACACGGGTTTTGCCTATTCAGTGTTTCTGTCAATTAGTACAATTGCCTGTCGGGAATATATTGATAAAAACTAATGCCTTTATCCCTGTAGGGAAGATTATCTAATGATCCCACTGTTCCTAACTTCCTTGAAGACTTGGAGGTTCAGGAGGCCAGTACTTATTTCGTTTTGATGGCAGAGGTTTTTTCTGGCACGACTTCTAAAGAAACTCTTACTTATCTTCTTGCTTATGACTATAACTGTTTTCCTGAGTGTGAGATTGGGGTCACAGGGACTCTGCTACAGACTCTTTATTAAGGGGGGTAGGATGGTTTGCAACAGCTTACTATTTTTCTGGGTCTTCACAGTCTATTTAAAGGTCATCTTCCTTTACTTCCTATAGTAAGTCAGCCAGAAAAAAGAAAAGATGACCTTAAATTCATAAAAATATCCTATTTTTAAAAAATTTTCCTTGAACCTCTAAAAAAGCACCCTTTTGTGTTGATGTGTCTCTCATTCATATACTGGGCATCTGCCTTGAGTATAGGGACCATAGGTGTGTTACCACTATGAAAATTAACTATTGCAAAATAAGATTAATGTGGAAAGTTAGATTTTAAAATCAAGATATAAGAGAACAAGCAAAGATGTGCAGAATCAAATTGAAGAGAAAGATTTGTTCTGAGTTAGGCAAGAATGACATATGCTCAATTAAATAGCCATTTTCAGTACAAAATAGATATCAATGAGAAGAGGATAGGTAGGTTTATCATCCATGGGGACTAAGAGGAGAATCGTAGAAGCAAATGTTGGCAGGCAGTGCCCATGCCAAGGAAATGAACCCTGCCATTTCCTTGGCTTGACATCCCTGTAGGAGGGAAGAACTTTCTCACCAAGAAACCACCTGGGTGTTTAAAATGGGCTTCATATTTAATTTCCCTCCAAGGAAAAATGTATAGAGAGGCTGGTATGGGTATATGGCTCTCTTGACAGCTTCTAACAAGTAATAAATGATTTGGCCTACTATCTCTGCCAACAACATTAGGTTCCTGAGCTGTAATCTTGATAGCCAGTTCTGAACCAAAGACATTTCCCTGGTAAATAGGTTTCTCTGCTTCAGCACATAAAATACAAAATGCCAATTAAATTTGATTTAAGATAAATAATTTGGAGAATAGTTATTCTAAAAATCATCATTTATCTAAATTTCAAACTGAACTGGGCATCCTACATTCTGTCTGCTAAGCCAACTTAGTGAAGATCTGTGTGAACTGCCAACTTCCCTAACCTGCAAGCCACCCTTGGACATCACACTGGTATGAGTTAATATTTGAGGGTGAAGCCATGTCCTGCACTTGATAGGGCTGATGATTCTTTTCCATCTTATCTGATTTGAGCTTCACAATGAATATGTGCCCTCCCTGGTATGCATGACTACCATGTGTTCATCATCATGAGAATAATGAGACCCTCTAACTTCTGGTCTACTGTCTTTTCCATTTGACTGCCTCTCTTAGAGGATGTCTTATTTCACATCATTTCATTAGCTGTTTGTGTTAATCCCTTGATTCTCACTTTGAACACTTACTCCCAGCATCACTTTCAAAGAGTAAGTCATTTCATTTGCTTCCTAACTGATAAGGAGTTGCACTGACACATAATACTTCTCATGGGAATGTAACAGTAGAAATAGAGGTTCAGAATATGCCCCAAGCAAACTTTTGGTTTGACAGACCTTGGATTGGGCACCCTTCTGGACTTCTTTTCTAAGTCAGAAGTCCCTTCGTTCCTACCCACCCCCCCCCCAAGTATTGAAGATTTCCTTAACTGTTGTTTCCTTAAAAAGTTCCAACTTTTCTTTCCAAACCTTCTGTCAAGAAAAGACCTTTTTGCTCAACTAACCTAAGGTTAAAAGTACCCAATAATGGGCTTAATTAAGTTAAATGAATGCTTATGGACAGCTTGTAGGGAAGAATGTTATGATACTTTACTATTTAGAGGGGGATCCTTTCAATTACTTTGAAAAGACTGGCATTTGATCTTTATGGAAGATTGGGGTGCCTGGGTGGCGCAGTCGGGTAAGCGTCCGACTTCAGCCAGGTCACGATCTCGCGGTCCGGGAGTTTGAGCCCCACGTCAGGCTCTGGGCTGATGGCTTGGAGCCTGGAGCCAGTTTCCGATTCTGTGTCTCCCTCTCTCTCTGCCCCTCCCCCGTTCATGCTCTGTCTCTCTCTGTCCCAAAAATAAATAAACGTTGGAAGATGGAAGGTTCTAGGAATGTTTGTAAACTCTCTTTAAAAATTATTTAGATCAATAGGTGGACAATCAAAATCATTGAATCCTGTCTGAACAGGGAGCATGACGCGAAGAGGACAGTATGGTTCAGCTTCTCTTGCATGGAAGAAGTTAAATTAATATGCAGCCAGCAGGTCTGTTGAGAAGCAGGACCTGTAGCTTCAGTGTCTGAAATCTGTCCCTGATTCTAATGACTCATTTTGTGACCCTATGCAACTTATTAACTTCTTTACTCTAATCTTATCTGCTGGAAAAGAGATTTAATAATACACAATTCATAAGAGATTATAATTCCAAATCATTAATGCAAGAATCTGTAGAGAGAAAATACTGTTAGCTGGTAGAGTGGGAGTGATAAAAGTAATTCTGAAAGGCAACATTTGAAAATCCGGAGACAGTAACAAAATAAACTTGTAATGCTACAATTATGGCTTAAAAAATAGAATAACTTAGAATCAAGAGGTTAAATCATTGGAGACCTAGAAAATGGAGAGGCACTGTAGGGAGCAAGAACAAATCTAAACCATATTGTGCCGTGTGACATGCCTGTTTCCACTGTCACTACCCCCACTTCCTATGACCTCTCCCCATTTTTGTTTTTTCTCCACATCCCAAACACTGCATTCTATTAAGGGCCTTCTCTTTTTGCCACCCTAAACTTGAAACTTGTTCTGAAATGCTTTTTATGTACTAAGACAGGTATGAAGTAATAAGTCAAAAGGGTATTATTTTACAGGCTGGTGGCAGAATTTCTTCTGAGAAAATATTTTCGATTTAATATTTGAGAAAGAAAGGTGAAGGCTGCAAGGATAGGTCGGAAGGAAGCAACTAAACTATCTTCCAAAGAAATGACGTTGTGGGTGAAGGAATACTCCAGGAGGTGTAGAAGAGGAAAACAGAAGGCTGGCAGAAATCCAGCAACCCAAATTGGTAGCAATGGCAGAGATGCTCTGCAAAAACTTAGACATCTAATATTCATTCTTAAGCTGTTCCATTATTATGTTATAGAACTACCCACACCAAGGCCTTTGTGCTTTCATCTGTGTGTGTGGAATGGAGGAAATGGGTCACAGTGCACTTGAAATGCAAGTCTAGGTCACAAGAGGCAGAAGCCAGACAGCTGGTGGACAAAAGTGAAATGATGGATGAATTAAATGAACTCAGAGGAAATAGAGTTTTGAAGCTTGAGGTGACTGAGAAAAAAACCAAATACTTCTTCTCCTCCAGAATTTCCACTGATTTCTACCACAAACAGGAAAGGGTTTCATTGCGCTTTGCTTTAATTCCCACAGACTGGTATCTTAACAACTCTAGGATTTAATTTGGGCTATAAAAAGCCCCTCTCTGGGGCTGTGTGACGTGGGGCAGAAAGCTGGCATCCCTCATTTTCCCTCTTGCATTTCCCCAGTCTACCCTCGCCTTGCTGCTCCTCGTGGCAATTCCAGAAAAGAGTTCCTTTGAACTATGAATTGCACAGCTGGGGAAAAACAAACAAACAAGCCAACAACAACATTGTTTTAAGCAGTTGGAAAATCTCTTTGGAAAGATATTTCTATTTTAGTACAGATCAAATAAAATGATTGGGACTGTGTGAAGTAATGTCATGCACAAGGCTTTCCAGGAATGTGGGGACAAGTTGGAAAAGTGTGCACAGGGTTGGGCTGGAAGATGGTAGGCCAGATGAGGAATCTGCAGGATAAAGCCTGGAATTTGAAGTCTTCCCAATGAGCCCCAGACATTCCCCAGACGAGCATTTTCTAAAGACTATTTTGGCAGAAAAAGAGAATAGATTTTAAGAAGAAAAACTGTAATTTAAGTTCAATTGCTGACCTTTAACATTATATTCTGCTGTCAGAATATCTCAAAGACCTTGAAGCTTAATAAAAAGATTCAAATATTATTATACCGTCCACTGATGATCGCACAACTGTAGCTTATACTGTTTTGTTTTTGCAAGAAGTATTACATTTTGCTGTGAATGCTAATAATTTCTTAAATAGCATGTAAGATAGAAGTACCAAGAAACTCTTCTCTTCATATAAGAAAAGGTGTAATTTTTCACTTAAAAAAATTAAGATTTTATTCCCGTTCCTTCACTTCCTTCGAATTGCTTTTTAAAAGGCTACTTAACATTTCTTAAGCTTCTTTTACAAAGGTGATACTTTTGAGAACTGAGTTCAGGATTCTCAAATTTCTCTTCTATCATTTGGTGCTGGTAGAGATCCCCTCACTTTAAAAAATGACTTTTAAATGACAATCTCACAGCTCATTTTTAAATAGCCTCTTTCCATTTCTGCAGAATTGCCTTGGAGTTCAAACAAAATGAGTCACCCAAGGGAAAAAAAATCACAAGCCATTTTTATGCATTCTCCAGAGCAGAAATTTAATTTAATGGCACTGATATAGAAGAACTCCTTCATGCAGCAATTTAAAAGTCAGTTCCTTTACTTTTATGACAGTAACAAGTTATCTATGCAGATGAAATAATAATGAGTGGTGAATGAATGGTGCTCATGTATGTATGGGAATGGGGTGCTGGTGATGAGGGAAAGGGGTAGACATAGTATCAAAGGGATAAATAATTATGTAATACAATTTGGGGGGAGGGTGTCATTGGAGCCCTTCCTGCCTCCTCACTGGGATCAGAGCCATCTCAGTCCCCCATAGCTCCTTCCTTCCTCCTCCTCTGCCTTCTGATTGGAAGGGTTTTCCTGTGGGAAAAATGGAGGATGGCAAAAAAGGAACTTGAAGTGGTTCAAAATTTCTCTACAAGTTCAAATTGTTTATCTCTACCTTATGTCTGTTTTTCTAACATTACAGAGAACTTACCAAGGTGTCCTGTTCTAAGTCCTATGTCCCCTTTCTGCCATGAGGGTCCTTTCCTTGACTCCCACACCTGGGGATGAATCCACTACAGAAGTAGATATATGTGTGCATACATGTTCTCACATGCCTCAAGAAAATCTACATGTTTAGAATAAGTGACAATACTGGTCTAAGGGCTCTCTGTTACATTTTGAAATGATCTCCTCTATGGTTCACAATTTCATTTCTTCAACAGGACATATTTTTTATTTATGTTTTATTCAGTGTAATTAACATACAGTGTTATATTAGTTTCAAGGATATAATATAATGATTTAACAATTCTATATATTACTCATTGCTTGTCACAGTAAGTAATTCCTTTATCTATTTCACCCATTCCCCCACAACTCTCTGGCAACCACTAGTTGGTACTCTGCATTTAAGTCTCTTTCTTGGTTTTTCTCTTTTTCCTTTGTGCATTTGAGTGAATCGTATGGTATTTGTGTTTCTCTGACTCACTTACTTATTTCACTTAATATTGTACCCTGTAGGTCCGTCCATGATATTGCAAATGTCAAATGTCAAGTCTGTTTTATGGCTGAGTAATATTCCAGTGTGTGTGTGCGTACACACCCCACTCTTACCCATTCATCTATCAATGGTCACTTGGGTTGCTTCCATATCTTGGCTATTATAAATGTTGCTGCAGCAAACATAGGGGTGCATAAATCATTTCATATCTTTTCTTTGCTTTCTTTGGGTAGATACCCAGTGGTGGAATTATTGAATCATATGGTAGTTCTATTTAATTTTCTGAACCTCAGTACTGTTTGCTACAGTGGCTGCATCAATTTGCTTTCTGAACAGTGCATAAGGGTTTCTTTTTCTCCACATCCTTGCCAACACTTGTTATTTCTTGTAGTTTTGAGTCTAGCCATTATGACAAGTGTAAGGTGATATCTTACTGTGTTTTTTTTTTTAATTTTTTCAATGTTTACTTATTTTTGAGAGAGAGAGAGAGAGCATGAACAGGGGAGGGACAGAGAGCGAGGGAGACACAGGCTCCAGGCTCTGAGCTGTCAGCAGAGAGCCGGATGCAGGACTCAAACCCATGAACCGTGAGATCATGACCTGAGCCAAAGTCGGACGCTTAACCGACTGAGCCACCCAGGCACCCCTCACTGCAGTTTTGATTTGCATTTCCCTGATGATTAGTGATGTTAAGCATCTTGTCATGTATCTGTTTGCCATGCATATGTCTTCTCTGGAAAATGTCTACGCATGTCATCTTCCCATTTTTAATAGGATTATATTTTTGGGTGTTGAGTTTTATGAGTTATTTGCAAATATCATTTCCCATTCAGTGGGTTGCTTTGTTTTCTGGACAGTTTCTTTTGCTATGCAAAAGCATTTTATTTTGATATACTCCCAATACTTTAGTTTTGCTTTTGTTTCCCTTGCTTGAGGAGACATATCTATAGAAAATGTTTCCATGGCTGATGTCAAACAATTTCCTGTTTATGTTTTCTCCTAGGGGTTTTATGGATTCAGGTCTTACATGTAAGTCTTTAATACATTTTAAGTGTGTTTTGGTGCATGGTGTAAGAAAGTGGTCCAGTTTCAGTCCTTTGCATATAGCTGTCCAGTTTTCCAAGCACCATTTGTTGAAGACAGTGTTTTCCCCATTGTATATTCTTGCCTCCTTTGTCACAGAATAATTGACCATAAAATGGTAGGTTTATTTCTGGGCTTTCTATCCTATTGATCTATGTGCCTGTTTTGTGTCAGTACCATACTGCTTTGAATACTACAGCTTTGTAGTATATTTTGTAAGCTGGGATTATGATTTGTTGTTTCTCAAGATTGCTTTGCATACTAGGGGTCTTTTGTAGTTCCATACAGATTTTAATATTACTTTTTAGTTCAATAAAAAATGTTTTTGATATTATGATAGGGATTGTATTAAATCTGTAGACTGGTATGGATGGTTTGGACATTTTAACAGTATTTGTTCTTCCAACCTAAGGGCATGGGATGTCTTTCCATTTGTTTGGGTCATCATAAACTTCTTTCGTCTGTGTTTTATTGGTTTTGTAGTAAATGTCTTTCACCTCTTGGGTTAAAATTATTCCTAGGTGTTTTATTTAAATGGTGGGAGTGGACATCCACTTCTTGTTTCTGATCTTAGGGGCAATGCTCTCAGGTTTTCACCATTGAGTATGATGTTATCTGTATATTATTTATATATTGTCTTTATTATGTTGAGATACATTCCTTCTAAACCTACCCACTTTTCCATCCCTGTAATAAATCTCACTTGATCATGGTAGATAATTTTTTAAAATATATTGTTGAATTCTATTTGCTAATACTTAGTTGAGGATTTTTGCATCTTTGTTTATCAGAGATATCTGTGTGTAGTTTTATTTATCTGGTTTTGGTATCGGGGTCATTCTGGCCTTATAGTATGAATTTGGAAGATTTCCTTCCTTTTCTATTTCCTGGAATAGTTTCAGAAGAATAAATATAAACTTTAAATTTTTTGTAGAATTCACCTATGAAACCTCTGGTCCTAGAGTCCTATTTGTTGGTAGCGTTTTGGTTACTGATTGAATTTCATTGCTTCATAATTGGTCTATTTAAATTTTGTCTTCCTGGGGCACTTGGATGGCTCATTCGGTTGAGCATCCAACTCTTGATTTCAGTTCGGGTCATGATCCCAGAGGCATGGGATTGAGCTCCATGTTTATTGATAGGTGTAAACTTACTGCCATTTTGTTATTTCTTTTATGGTTGTTTTTTTTTTTTTTAATTTTTTTTTTCAACGTTTATTTATTTTTGGGACAGAGAGAGACAGAGCATGAACGGGGGAGGGGCAGAGAGAGAAGGAGACACAGAATCGGAAACAGACTCCAGGCTCTGAGCCATCAGCCCAGAGCCTGATGCGGGGCTCGAACTCACGGACCGCGAGATCGTGACCTGAGTGAAGTCGGACGCTTAACCAACTGCGCCACCCAGGCGCCCCTTATGGTTGTTTTTGTAGTTCTCTGTTCCTTTCTTCTCGTTGTCTCTCCTTGTTGTTTGATGGCCTCCTCTAGTATTATGCTTGGGTTCCTTCCTCTTTACTATTTGCCTATTACAAGTTTTTGAACTATGGTTACCTTTAGATTCATATATATCTTACACATTTAGCAGTCTATATTAAATTGATGGCCACTTAAGTTTGAACCCATTGTACGCATATGATGTCATACTTTATATCCTTTAATTTTGTGAATCCCTTGAATGTTTTTTGTAGATACAATTGATTTCACTGCTTTTGTGCTTTAACCTCTATACTGGTTTATAAGTAATTAATCTACTTTGATTATGTTTGTATTTCCCTGTGAAAGTTTTTCCTTTCATACTTATCTTAGTACTGATTATGGCCTTTTACTTTAGCATTTCTTGTAAGCATATTTTAGTGGGTGATGAACTTCTCTAACTTTTGTTTGTCTAGGACATTCTTTATCTTTCCTTCTATTCTGAAAGATATCCTTTCTGGGTAGAGTATTCCTGGTTACATGTTTTATTTTTTTGTTTTGGGTTTTTTTTTCCCCAGTACTTTGAACATATTATGCCATCCCTTTCTGGACTGCAAAGTTTCTGCTGACAAATCAGCTGAGAGCCTTATGTGGTTTCCTTTGTAAGTAACTGTATTCTCTTGCTGCTTTTAAAATTCTCTTTATTAATACTTTCTGCCATTGTAACTATTATGTGTCTTGGCATGGACTTCCTTGGGCTGATTTTGTTGGAGGCTTTCTGTGCCTCCTGGATCTGGATATCTGTTTTCTTCTCCAAATTAGGGAAGTTTTCAGCTATTATTTCTTCAAATAAATTTTCTGCCCCCTTGTTTCTCTCTTTTCCTTCTGGGATCCCTATAATGCAAATGTTGTTATGCTTGGTGATATCACTGAGTTCCCTTAATCTATTTTCATTTTTTATTACTTTTCCTTGCTGTTCAGCTTGGTTGCTTTCCATTACTCTGTCCTTCAGCTTGCTGATCCATTCTGCTTCCTCTAGTCTACTATTTATCTAGTGTATTCTTTTCTTTAAGTTAATTTATTTATTTACTTTGAGAGAGAGCGAGCATGTGTGGGAGGGGAAGAAAGTCCCACGCAGGCTCCTCCACAGAACCCAATGTGGGGCTCAAACTTACTAACTGTGAGATCATGACCTGAGTTGAAATCCAGAGTCAGATGCTTAACTAACTGAGCCACCCAGGTGCCCCTAGTGTATTCTTAATTTCACTTATTGAGTTCTTCATCTCTGCTTGGTTCTTTTTGATATTTTCTGTCTCTTTATTGAAAATCTCATTGAGATCCTCCACTCTTTTCTCAAGTCCAGTAAGTATCTTTATGACCATTGCTTTGAATTCTTTATCAGGCTTATTCTTATCTCTGATTCATTCTTTCTTTGGGATATATTCCTCAGTCTCCTCATTTTGTTTAACATTCTGTGTCTGTTTGTATGTATTAGGAAAGTCAGTTATGTCTCCTGATCTTGAAAGTAGTGGCTTTATGAGGAACAGGTCCTCTGGTACCCTCCTCAGGTGCTTCAGGAATGTCTCCTGTGTGTGTTGTATGTGCCCTAATATTGTGGATTAGCCTCATTTGCCTTCAGTACAGTTAGCTGCAATGGCTCACTTTACCTGTTGTGGGATGGGTTTAGGACCTATCTGGGACCACTCTGGGCTTGGTAATTGGGTGGTGTCAGACTAGATGCCTGCCTCCAGTCTGTCTGTTGGGGCTGCAGTAGCACCAATCTACAGGGTACTCTCCCTGCCTTGTCCTCTGAGAGGCTTTTGTTATTGGGCAGAGCTGGAAGTCACCTCTGATGTCTGTTCCTAGTCCCTCTGTTGGGGATGCTGACACACTGATTAGCAAGACACTCCCTGTGTGCTGCCAGTTATAAGATTTGACTTCTGGGGCTACAATTAAACTGGTATGTATGGATATAACTCAGGCACTTTTCCAATTGCTTCTTCTATGCTATATCTCTACAGGGCTATTATGCTGTCTCTTTTCAGGTAGGAACTCAGTTTCCTATTGCCCTTTGGCTCTCCCAGAACTAAGCCCACTGATTTTTAAAGTACCTGAAATTAAGCTCCACTGGTTTTCAAAGCCAACTGTTATCTGTGACTCATCTACCCAGTGTGGACCCCTTGTTTCTAGAGTGCTGGGAATGGGATTTGCTTTCCTTTCTCTGTGCTTGTGGTAATCTTATGGTGGGTTTGGTTTTCAACCATGTCATCACCCCTCTTACCCTTTTCAGTGTGGCCTTTTTTCTGATTAACTGTGGAAAGTCTATTCTGCCAGTTTTCAGGTCATTTTCTGGATTGGTAGCACTGATGTGGCTGTTGTCAAGGTGTATCCATGGGATCAGGTGAGCTCAGGATCCTCCTACTCCACCATCTTTCCAGAAGTCTAACAGGACACATTTTAAACATATGGAGTATGAAACTATAAATATTTGACTTCAGCTTTAGTGTAAAGATAACTGACTCTGGTTAGCTAACAACCTGGTTCATCTCCTGTCTAGGCCCAGTGTCTAGGTATGTGCCTTTGGCAAAGTTTCTGTGATTCAGTTTCATCAAGTTTCTTCATTTGTAAAATGAGATGATAGCAGTAAGCAAGTAAATACGTCTTAGATGCTATTTGACAGTAATGTTAGTGCTAACAATTATTATTACCCTAGAATTAAGCATGAAGTAAACTTTTGGCTATAATTAATAGGCATAGCTATTTACAGTTTGCAAGTCATTTCAATATATATTAGCCCATCAGATGTTCACAAGTACTGAGTGGAGGTATGTAGGACTTGTGTTTTTATTCCCATTTTTCTAGAAAACTAAAGTAAACCCCACGCCCTCCCCCCCCAAAAAAAAATCCCACATCACATTTAAAATTGGAAGTGAAAAGTCTTTACAGGATGATTTATACAAAGCAGTGGAGATAAGCTGAATATAATCAATTAAAAATAGTATTAAAAGAACCTCCCCTATGACATGTTTAAGACAATGAGTAAATAGTACTCTTTCAAATGTCTTTGCTAATAAATTTGTGCAAAAGAAAAAGGATTATATAAAAATGAAAATATTAACATAATCATAAATAGAACTTTAGATAATGTCAAGTGTATATATGTATATGAATATATGTGTGAATATATATTAGTATATACACATGAGTTAAACTTTGCCCAGATTGAAACCACAATATAAAGATGATATACATAGCTACCTACCACACCCCACCACTGCCCCCTCATCTGAATTAGAACTACTTATCCGATTTTAGATAAAACACTAAATTTATATTTTTATAAAATGCCTAAGATTAACTGAAGTAAAATCAGAACACTAAGCTGTTTTCTTTAGCAAAGCATTATCACTTGAGGAAAATTTCCCAGCTTGTACTTACATTTTCATAACAGGAAGGATTATAAGAAAGCTTTGGTTAAACTGCTGATAACCTCTCCCTTTCACGTAAGCAGTACACAACCTTGGAACAGAAGAAGCTGTCTTCCTAGGGATCCTCTTGGTTAGTACACCCAATTTGGTCCCAGCCCCCATTGCTTACAGGTGTGCATCTTGAGGTCTACTGAAAATAGATCCTGGAAGGAATTAATGACTTATCAGGACTGACAAGTTCTGAAATGTCAGTGGGTTTTTCTATCTTCCTGAGTTGTACTCATGCTGGAGGGTCTGGCCTTAATTCTGTGTCACTTCTTCATTGCTCTATTGAACTTCCATCTGGATGTTTCTCCCTGGGATTGTTGGCCCCAGACAGTCCCTCCCCCCCCCAAAAAAAAAGAGAGTAAAGGATGCTTATAACTAATTATTGAGGACATACATGCATATTTTTCTCTCTACCCATGTGATACTCTTCCTGTTCTATCTCCTTCCCCCTCATGTCCCCTACCCCATCCATCAGTCCTCCCATCTCTCCACCACTTGGGATTATGAGAAGGAATAACTGGAGAGGGGGACCCTGTAACACTATTGGATAGCCTACCATCACTCAGTTGCATTCAGAGAACCGAAACAGTAGTAAGGCCAAGTAATACTGTCCTCAGTGGGTGAGATCACTACTGGTTATTCTCTGGTTGCCTTTGCAAATCCATTCACTCTGTTCTGTGATGATCCCTATTGTCTACAACATTTAGAACCCCCCCCCCCCTCACCTCCCAATGGATTGTTTATGCCTGGGCAGTGGGTGGCACCAGCAGGAACTCAAAGGCCAAGAGGGTTTTCCACCAGGACTATGGTAGTGTCTGATTCCTGTTATAATTACAGCTCCTACCAGCAGCCTCTCCTCCTCAGTTCCAGCTCTTAATGAACTTCCATAGCAAACCTTGTTTCCTTTGTCTCCTTAGTCACAGGGCAGCAATGGCTCCCCATCGTTACTTGTCTCTGGGCACCTCACCATCTTTTGTCCTTTCCCTTCATCATTCCTATACCTCAGTAAGTAGACCCTTCCTGAAGTCTTGCCAGTTGAACTACCTGGTATGAATTCCTGCAAGGGCTTTGGTTAATATGGACAAGAAAAATAGAATCAGATATGTCTCAGATATTTCCTACACCAGGAAACCATAACACAATACAATACAACATCACAAACCACACCACAGTAAGTTCTTCATGAAGTCCATTTAATCTGCATGATGAGCTCCTGGAGTCACTCTCAGCTCTGTACAGTCTGGGCCTGGATACTTTCATCAACCATTGAGATTGACAAGTAAATGGGAAACTCTTCTCCCTTTGAGTACCAGAGGGTTTGATGCCTTCTCTGATCCTTAAAAAAAAAAAAAAAAAGGTAGGTTAGCTATCATACACACACACGTGTGTGTGTGTGTGTATGTATATCTTTGCTATTATATCTAATAATCTTGTCTTGGGGCTACCTTAGAAATATAATATGGCTTTTGAAAGCCCATGATTTCAGCCCATTAAAATAATAAAAATATCAATGTAACAATGGTGACTACTATCAACTGAGTCTCAAAGATGTGGGGTTCTTGCTTTGAATACGTTATTTCATTTATCCTTCATAACACCACCATGAGGATGTTTTTCTCTCATTTTATGGGTAAGAAAACAGATTAAAGAGATAAAGTAACTTACTAGGTGAAATATATGTTGCTGTGTAACAAACCAACCTAAACTCAGTGGCTTAAAACACAACAATTATTTAATTTGCTCAAATATCTGCCACTTGGGCACCATGTGGTTGGGATAACCCATCTTTGTTCTAAGCTGGGTTGATGTATAGGTTGGGAGGACATGATGGCTGGGGACTAGAATCATCCAAAGGTCCACACACTTACACAGTCTGGTGGCTGATGCTGCCAGTCACTTAGATATTCAGGTATGGCTCTTGGATGGAATGCCCATATGTGTTCTCCATGAAGCTATTTGACTTTCTTGGATCTTGGCAGCTGTGTCCTAAGAGTGGGCACCCCAAGAGACAAGAAGTGGAAGTTGCTAGTTTTAAAAGCCTGAGCCTGGAAACTGACACAGTACCACTTGCATAGTATTATCTTGGTCACAGAGTCTAGATTCAAGATAAAGGAGACAAAGACCTACCAGATGATGAGAGAAATGTCAATGAATTTGGGGGCCGTGGTTTAGAACTGCACATTTACTGGCATCATGCAGCTGTAAGGAGAGAAGCTGGGACTCAAACTTTTAATTTTATAACTTCAAGGTTCTGGTTCTTTTTAAATATATTGTAATGTTTATTTTTGAGAGGGAGAGAGAGAGACAGAATCCAAAGGAGGCCCTAGGCTCTGAGCTGTCAGCAGAGCCTGATGCTGGGCTCAAACCATGAACCATGAGATCATGACCTCAGCTGAAGTCTGACACTTAACCAACTGAGCCACCCAGGCGCCCCAAAAGTTCTGGTTCTTAATCATAGCTTTGCTAAGTCACCTGAAAACTAATTTTAGATTAATGAAGGGGAACATTTAAGACAGTTCTATCCAGCTGTCCTACCTCGGTTCACCTGACCTCCCCAAACAGTAATGATGATCTGCTTTCTCTCTTCCAAAACAACTGATCCTGTTGATCCCACCTGGCCCACAGGGACATGCCCACGGATGTCACCATGCCCTGCCCCCCCAGCCCAGCCCCATCTGACACTAGTGACTCCCTCCTGCCTCTCCCCACACACATCTGGAGTCAGGGCCTGCCCCAGCCACCTGGCCTCTGAAGCTCGAGGCAGCTGCCCTGGGTAGAATGGAGCCCTGAGCACCTCACCCCTGCCCAGCTTGCTGCTAGAGCATGGCTTTTGAGGACATGCTCAATCCTGCCCCCATCCACATCTTGCCCCCTAATCTGAGCCCAGTTTTGCCCAGTCCCCAACCTTCCCAGTCCATACACCCTTGCTACCCTTGGCCTCACCTTTCACCCTGGTCCTTCCAACCCTGCCTTCTCCCACTGGCTGCATCTTGTCCAGCGTTGACCCGTCTCTTTTGATGACCCCTCAGTTTACAGAGCCAGCAAGGAGTAGGGCTGCTGTCTCCTGGGTCTGAGCTTGAAGTAGAAGAGGGCTTCTCACCTGATGCTTCAGGTTGAGGCTGCAGGGTAGGGAGTTCTAAAGCACAATATGCATAGTGTAAAAACACTAAGAGCTATAGAGTCATCAGTCCCTCATGTGCAGCCAGGGACTAGCCAGGCTGTTGTCTTACTTGGATGCATACAGTTTGGGGAGAGAGTGTCCAGTGCAGAATGTAGCAAGCTTCAGCCTTATGGGAATAGGTGCTTAGACTCTGTTCTGTGTACAAATCCTCCCGAGTTCCCCTTTTTTTCATGAAAGTGAAAACTAAGTCTCACCATGTTTGTTTTAAAACCACCTCTCCCATGTCAACTTTTACCAGAGTCATACAGCGTTGGGGAGGAGGAGCCACTACATCCCTTGGCTCAGGACCAAGTCATGACCCTGTCCTTCCCATGTCTATTAAAGGACTCCCTCATGAAGGAAAACATATGTATGTGTGTGTGTGTGTGTTTCAGAGTTCTATGAATGCTTGCATAAAGTATCCCTCTAAGAATTCAGCTTAAGCAGAGTTCAAGAGATACTGGAGTTAGAGGGGACCTTCATGTACTCCACTCTGCCTCCCCCCCGTATTTTACAGACTTGGATGTTCAGGCACCAGTTGGTTATACAACATGGCCATGTTAGCCAGCTGCGGTGTTGGGACCAGAATCCAAGCCAGTGCCTTCTGTACTGTGTCCCCACATGGGTGCACATTACTTCCTTATCCACTTTGGATACTGGTAATTTTTTATCCAAATAACTACCATCTATGAAGTGCTGTCGTATCATTTGTGCTTTTTGTCTTTACAGTCTCCTCCAGGATGTCTTTCCTAGCCCACTGGGACAATGCAGAAAGGTGGAAGCAGAGATGCCAATGGCAAATTCATAAAAATCAAACCACTGATTTTAGGCTATGCAATATTAAGCTAGAAAATAAAGTTATAAATGAAGAGTCAACAAATAGCATGGTGATTGGAAGCTGGTAGAAGAAACTGGCAGTGAGAGGATTGACATACAGTGAACAAGGCAGACAGAGGTGTCCTAATGGGGTGTGGTTGCTCCAAAGTGAGTATCATGGAGGTTGGATTCTAGTGGCTGCATCCCTTTTACCTCTCACCCCACAAGGTCAGACCCTCACTAGACCTGGCATAACACCACTGTGAGGTACATAAGTGCTGTTATTATTCCCTGTATCAATTTCCTAGGGCTGCCAAAATATATCGGCCCAGATTGGGTGTCCTCAAACAACAAAAATGTATGCTCTCACCATTCTGGAGGTTAGAAGTCTGAAATGAAGGTGTCAGCATGGCCATACTCCCTCCAAGGGCTCAAGGGGAGGATCCTTCCTTACCTCTTCTAGCTTCTGGTGGTTGCTGGCAATACTTGACATTCCTGTATGTTTGTTTCCAAATGTCCCTCATGCTATAAGGACACCAGTTCTTGGACGTATGATCTCATCTTAACTTGATTGCATCTGCAAACACATCATTTCTAAATAAGGTCACATCCACAGGTTCTGGATAGAATGTGAATTTGGAGGGGAACACTATTCAACTCTTTTACAGAAGTAGAGACTGAGGTCCAGATAGGCTAAGCAGTTTTCCCAGATTGTTCAGAGGAACAAATTGTAATTTAAAACCCAATTTTCTGATTCCAATTCTGTAGTGTTTCTGCTGTATCCTAAAGTATGAAAGTTTTCTGATGTTATTTGATCCTCCATATAAAGCCTGTAAAAAAAAAATTAATGCTGCAGCATGAGTATTATCTATATTTTCACTAAGGAAAAAAATGACTTCCTTGAACTTTCTGCCCTTTATATTTGTTCCCATAGCAACCTGTAATAAGTCTTTCATAAGTGTTATCACTTTATTGTATTTGCCCAATTATTTATCTGTTTCTACTAAAAGCAGAGAAAAACAGCATTGGTGCTGGCACTGGTGAATGAGAAGGAGACAAAAGGTCCTGCCTGAGTCAAATAGGTTAGATGCAAAGCTTGGACTTGAACTCATTCTCAGCGACCTTGACTTCATCTTACATATCTCCTCAGAGAGTCCAACTTCTCTCCCTATGCACAAGACCACTCATCCAGAGGTATCATCAGGCATAGTGCCTATAATTGATGAATTTTATAAAGGCCAACACAATGTCTGACAGACATCTGGAAAAATATTACCAGCTGCAAAATAAAAGAACATTGCAAAACTAAATGCAATATGTATTTTAATTAAACTGTAGTAAAATATATGAACAAAATAACTGCAATAATTATTACAGAAATAAATATGCAAATTAGAATTGATCTAACACCTCGGTGCATTCTAATTTACTTATAATGTGGGATAGGTGGGGGGCTATCTCCAACAGTAAGAATGCCTCAGGCCTATAAAGATCCCAAAAAGGCTCTGATGACCACATTAAAATCAACCCTATTTATGAGGATCAAAACAACTCCAGATTGTCTGGCATATGAAATGGGAGAGTGTGAACAGCTCTTTTTTTTTTTTTCTTTCATCACAAGTAAAGCAGCTTCTTATTATATAACCATATTACTCAGGCTCAGTAATGCGGCATTTGGTGAGGTCGTCATGTACTATTTGTGGCTCACTTAATCCTAGTGCTCCTCCTGGGGATAGGCCTAACAGAGAGATATTTCATCTCAGTGTGTTTTTCCTGTGAAATTTTTGATCCAATTACCTTTTAATCTTTTGCTACACAGTGTGTTGGGCAAGCAACTTAGCAGCGAGAGCCCTTGTCTATAATGACAATTACCCCAAGAGACAAGAGAACCAAAAATATTTGAAATCAAAGAAGGTAATTCTGAAGAGGAGAAAGCTTTATCATTTTCTTATCTCTCT
The DNA here is from genome assembly GCF_016509475.1 of Prionailurus bengalensis. Classification (NCBI taxonomy): domain Eukaryota; kingdom Metazoa; phylum Chordata; class Mammalia; order Carnivora; family Felidae; genus Prionailurus; species Prionailurus bengalensis. The sequence goes on along the minus strand of NC_057350.1, from coordinate 89,142,245 downwards.
GTTCCAGATAACACCCAGATAGCTAAAAGAACAACTAGATTTTAAAGATGTTATCAGTTTTCTTAGTGACAATTAATTTTAGGTCCAGCTCCCCCTATATTCCTATTCATGGAATAAAAGTCTTGTTAATCCCTTAACTGCGAACATTTTCTTAAAATTCAAAGTAGATCTATGACACGGCTGTGAACAGCACAGTTGAGGAATCTTATGACTCTAGTTGGCAATGAGAGTTTATTTTGTTTAA